>NC_135234.1:743977051-744352051 GCF_051348905.1 Ranitomeya variabilis
TAGGGAATGCTCTAAATAAAGCCTCAATTACAAATGTAATTGGTAAAATGCTAATTAGAAATAATCAAGGCTGACCTGTGTAGTTACGTATCGGAGTCATCGAAGTATCCCAAGCCTGTGATCGCTACAAATCTGTCAGCCATCAGTATCACCAATGTAATATAATACCGTTACCAGATGACTTTATGTATGGACCTGTTATTTATATAGTTTGGTTGAAAAAATATACGTCAATTAAGAGATGGGAAAGAATAAAGATAAAGGGAAGAGGAATAGGTAATTAGTAAAACTATGCTCACACTATATTGGTTTTATTTGCTCACCATATGGAGGTATTTTGGTATAACATTATTTTTTATTATCCATAGTGGTAGCATAATTTTCTAGGAAATGGTATTTTTAGATTTTATAGCAGTTCACCATACGGAGGTGAAGGTACCACATAGGGCACCATGCCGGGCCTGAGCAGGGTCGAAAAGAACCCTAGTGATAGCAAGTAATAATGCATGCCGTATATATTACAATCAGCCTATACATAAATGGGGTTGTCCTGTCTAAAACCACAAGTGTGCAGTCATTACGTGTTACTGCAGACTTGTGAATCCTCACACTCCTGTGCTGGCACCAGGAACGGCGGTCATGTGGCCGCAGGTATGCAATATGTATATTCTAGGCCACAATCGGACTAGACATGCACGACCTCACTCAATGCAAGTGTATTGAGCGAGGCCAGAAACAGTCTAGTCGGAATGTGGCCGGTGTTATGATCCTTAGTGGCTGAGGATCACAGAACGGACTAGCTAAGTTACTGAACATAGAAATGAGCTCTAGGGAGGTGGTAACTGGACTGACCGCAAACCTGATCCTAACCAAACACACTAAAGGTAGCCGGTGAACGTGCCTAAAATCCTGGACGTCTCGACGCAGCCTGAGAAACTAGCTACCCCTAGAGGGAAAATAAGACCTCACTTGCCTCAGAGAAATAACCCCAAAGATATAGGAAGCCCCCAACACATAATAACGGTGAGGTAATAGGAAAATATAAACGTAGAAATGAAAACAGATTCAGCAAATGAGGCCCGCTAATACTAGATAGCAGAAGACAAGATAGGGAACTGTGCGGTCAGTACAAAACCCTATGCAAAATATCCACGCTGAGAATACAAGAACCCCCACACCAACTAACGGTGTGGGGGGAGAAACTCAGCCCCCTAGAGCTACCAGCCAGCGAGGAAATCACATATAAGCAAGCTGGACAAGGACAATCACCAACCAAGAAACATATTGAACACTGGTGATCAAAAAATGAATAAACAAAAACTTAGCTTCTCTTGAAGAGACTGATAACCGAGGAATGCAGGAGAGCTCCAAATAGCACTGAATACATTGACAGCCGGCAACAACTGAAAGTCCAGGAGAGCTAAATAGGAAACCAACTACCAGATAACGAGACAGCTGATGCCAGCCACAAACCTGCAGAAAGACACAAAGAGCCACCAGAGGGAGCCCAAAGACAGCACTCACACAGTACCACTTGTGACCACAAGAGGGAGCCCAAAAATAGAGTTCACAACAGTACCCCCCTTGAGGAGGGGTCACCGAACCCTCATCAAGACCCCCAGGGCGATCAGGATGCACCACATGGAAGGCATGAACCAAATCGGCCGCATGAACATCAGAGGCGACCACCCAGGAATTATCCTCCTGACCATAGCCCTTCCACTTAACCAAATACTGAAGCCTCCGTCTAGAAACACGAGAATCCAAGATCTTCTCCACCACGTACTCCAATTCGCCCTCAACCAGCACCGGAGCAGGGGGCTCAACAGAAGGAACCACAGGCACCACATACCTCCGCAACAAAGACCTATGGAACACATTATGAATGGCAAATGACGATGGGAGGTCCAAACGAAAAGACACCGGGTTAAGGATTTCCAAAATCTTATAAGGACCGATGAAGCGAGGCTTGAATTTAGGAGAGGAGACCTTCATAGGCACATACCGAGAAGACAGCCATACCAAATCCCCAACACGAAGTCGGGGACCCACACCGCGACGGCTGTTGGCAAAGCGCTGAGCCTTCTCCTGTGACAACTTCAAATTGTCCACCACATGGTTCCAAATCTGCTGCAACCTATCCACCACAGAATCCACCCCAGGACAGTCAGAAGGCTCAATCTGACCCGAGGAAAAACGAGGATGATAACCAGAATTGCAGAAAAAAAGGCGAAACCAAAGTAGCAGAACTAGCCCGATTATTAAGGGCAAATTCGGCCGATGGCAAAAAAGTCACCCAATCATCCTGATCAGCAGAAACAAAACATCTTAAATACGTTTCCAAGGTCTGATTAGTTCGCTCGGTTTGACCATTCGTCTGAGGATGGAAAGCCGACGAAAAAGACAAATCAATGCCCATCTTAGCACAAAAGATCCGCCAAAATCTGGACACAAACTGGGATCCTCTGTCAGACACAATATTTTCAGGGATGCCGTGTAAGCGAACCACATTCTGAAAAAATAAAGGAACCAAATCGGAGGAGGAAGGCAACTTAGGCAAGGGCACCAAATGGACCATTTTGGAAAAATGATCACGCACCACCCAGATGACAGACCTTCTCTGAGATACTGGAAGATCCGAAATAAAATCCATGGAAATGTGCGTCCAAGGCCTCTTCGGGACAGGCAAAGGCATAAGCAACCTGCTGGCACGAGAACATCAAGGCTTAGCCCGAGCACAAATCCCACAGGACTGCACAAAGGAACGCACATCTCGCGACAAGGAAGGCCACCAGAAGGACCTAGCCACCAAATCTCTGGTACCAAAAATCCCAGGATGGCCTGCCAACACCGAAGAATGAACCTCGGAAATAACTCTGCTGGTCCATCTATCCGGGACAAACAGTCTCTCTGGTGGGCAACGGTCAGGTCTATCCGCCTGAAATTTCTGCAGCACACGTCGCAAATCTGGGGAAATGGCAGACAAAATCACTCCCTCTCTGAGGATACCAGCCGGCTCTGAAACTCCCGGAGAGTCAGGCACAAAACTCCTAGAAAGAGCATCAGCCTTCATGTTCTTCGAACCAGGCAGGTACGAGACCACGAAATCGAAACGGGAGAAAAACCACGACCAACGAGCCTGTCTAGGATTCAGCCGCTTGGCAGACTCAAGATAAATCAGATTTTTGTGATCAGTCAAGACCACCACACGATGCTTAGCTCCCTCGAGCCAATGTCGCCACTCCTCAAATGCCCACTTCATAGCCAACAACTCCCGATTACCAACGTCATAATTCCGCTCGGCAGGCGAAAACTTTCTTGAAAAGAAAGCACAAGGCTTCATTACAGAGGAATCAGAGCTTCTCTGCGACAAAACAGCCCCTGCTCCAATCTCAGAAGCATCAACCTCGACCTGAAAAGGAAGAGAGACATCAGGCTGACATAAGACTGGAGCTGAAGAGAACCGGCGCTTCAGCTCCCTAAAGGCCTCCACGGCCACAGGAGACCAATTAGTCACATCAGAACCCTTCTTGGTCAAATCCGTCAAGGGCTTAACCACGCCAGAAAAATTAGCGATGAAGCGACGGTAAAAATTAGCAAAACCCAAGAACTTCTGAAGACTCTTAATGGATGTAGGCTGAGTCCAGTCATGAATAGCCTGGACCTTGACTGGGTCCATCTCAATAGAAGAAGGAGAAAAAATAAAACCCAAAAAGGAAACCTTCTGTACTCCGAAGAGACATTTTGACCCTTCACAAATAAGGCATTAGCACGCAGGACCTGAAATACCATCCTGACCTGCTTCACATGGGACTCCCAATCATCAGAAAAGACCAAAATGTCATCCAGATACACAATCATAAATTTATCCAGATATTCTGGGAAGATGTCATGCATGAAGGACTGAAACACAGAAGGAGCATTAGAGAGTCCAAAAGGCATCACCAAGTACTCAAAATGGCCTTCGGGCGTATTAAATGCTGTTTTCCATTCATCCCCCTGCTTAATACGCACAAGGTTATACGCACCACGAAGATCTATCTTGGTGAACCAACTGGACCCCTTAATCCGAACAAACAGATCAGACAATAATGGCAAAGGATACTGAAATTTGACCGTGATTTTATTTAGAAGACGATAATCTATACAAGGTCTCAGAGAACCATCCTTCTTGGCCACAAAAAAAGAATCCTGCACCAAGAGGGGAGGAGGATGGACGAATATGTCCCTTCTCCAAAGACTCCTTTATATAACTCCGCATCGCGGCATGTTCTGGTACAGACAAATTAAAAAGTCGTCCCTTAGGGAACTTACTACCAGGAATCAAATTTATAGCACAATCACAATCCCTATGAGGAGGCAGGGCACCAGATCTGGGTTCATCAAATACATCCTGGTAGTCCGACAAAAACTCAGGGACCTCAGAAGGAGTGGGAGAAGCAATTGACACCAAAGGATCATCGCCATGAATCCCCTGGCAACCCCAACTTGACACAGACATAGCTTTCCAATCCAGAACTGGATTATGGGCCTGCAGCCATGGCAGACCCAAAACGACAACATCATGTAAATTATGCAGCACAAGAAAGCGAATCACCTCCTGATGTACAGGAGTCATGCACATGGTCACTTGAGTCCAATACTGAGGCTTATTCTCAGCCAATGGTGTAGCATCAATTCCCCTCAGTGGAATAGGGAATTCCAAAGGCTCCAGGACAAAACCACAGCGCCTGGCAAACGACAAATCCATCAGATTCAGGGCAGCACCTGAATCCACAAAAGCCATAACCGAGTAGGATGACAAAGAACAAATTAAAGTAACAGACAAAATGAATTTAGGCTGTATAGTACCAATGGTGACAGGTTTAGCAATTTTTTTTAAGCGCTTAGAGCATGCTGAGATAACATGAGTAGAATCACCACAGTAAAAGCACAACCCATTTTGACGTCTATGACTTTGCCGCTCACTTCTGGTCAGAATTCTGTCACATTGCATAGACTCAGGTTTCTGTTCAGAAAACACCGCCAGATGATGCGCAGGTTTGCGCTCCCGCAAACGCCGATCAATCTGAACGGCCAAAGCCATTGAGTCATTCAGACTTGCAGGCGTGGGAAACCCCACCATAAAATTCTTAATGGCTTCAGAAAGACCTTCTCTGAAATTTGCAGCCAGGGCACACTCATTCCATTGAGTGAGCACCGACCATTTCCTAAATCTCTGACAATACACCTCTGCCTCATCCTGACCTTGAGAGAGGGCCAGCAAAGCCTTTTCTGCCTGGTTCTCAAGATTAGGTTCCTCATAAAGCAGTCCAAGCGCCAGAAAAAACGCATCCACATTCAGCAATGCAGGATCTCCTGGCGCCAGGGAGAAAGCCCAATCTTGAGGGTCGCCACGTAACAAGGAGATAACAATTTTAACTTGCTGAGCGGAATCACCAGAGGAACGAGGTCTCAAAGATAGAAATAATTTACAATTATTCTTAAAATGCTTTGCACCCTTGCAGCAAGATGATCCACACTAGAAGTCAGACTCTGAATATCCATGTCTGCAGCTGAACTCAGAGCCACCCAGAGATTAAGGGGATGAGAGAAGCTGGACAGACTGCAGCAAAGGGAGAGAAAAAAAAAATTGTACTCAGGACTTCTCTTATCCCACTTCTGCAATGCATTAAACACTTTCTGGCCGGCTGTACTGTTATGATCCTTAGTGGCTGAGGATCACAGAACGGACTAGCTAAGTTACTGAACATAGAAACGAGCTCTAGGGAGGTGGTAACTGGACTGACCGCAAACCTGATCCTAACCAAACACACTAAAGGTAGCCGGTGAACGTGCCTAAAATCCTGGACGTCTCGACGCAGCCTGAGAAACTAGCTACCCCTAGAGGGAAAATAAGACCTCACTTGCCTCAGAGAAATAACCCCAAAGATATAGGAAGCCCCCAACAAATAATAACGGTGAGGTAAGGGGAAAATACAAACGTAGAAATGAAAACAGATTCAGCAAATGAGGCCCGCTAATACTAGATAGCAGAAGACAGATAGGGAACTGTGCGGTCAGTACAAAACCCTATGCAAAATATCCACGCTGAGAATACAAGAACCCCGACACCAACTAACGGTGTGGGGGGAGAAACTCAGCCCCCTAGAGCTACCAGCAAGCGAGGAAATCACATATAAGCAAGCTGGACAAGAACTAATCACCAATCAAGAAACATATCGAACACTGGTGATCAAAAAATGAATAAACAAAAACTTAGCTTCTCTTGAAGAGACTGATAACCGAGGAATGCAGGAGAGCTCCAAATAGCACTGAATACATTGACAGCCGGCAACAACTGAAAGTCCAGGTGAGCTAAATAGGAAACCAACTACCAGATAACGAGACAGCTGATGCCAGCCACAAACCTGCAGAAAGAAACAAAGAGCCACCAGAGGGAGCCCAAAGACAGCACTCACACAGTACCACTTGTGACCACAAGAGGGAGCCCAAAAATAGAGTTCACAACAGGCCGGGTGTATACAAAAAGCATACTTGCGACCAATTGACCGTCCACTGCCGCCACCGGAGAATCCTCAAAGTTCACGAAATGTAAGGATTCATAAATCAGCAGTCAAGTAGAGTAGTTTTAGACCGGACAACCCTTTTAACAAAACCTGCCTAATGTTGTTCAGGCCCCCACCTTGCTGCATAAAAGCTCTGTCAAAGTATGGACTCCACAAGGACTCTGAAGATATCCTGTGGTATCTTCATCAATGTAGTAGCTGCAGATCCTTTTAGGAGTAACTAAATTTTAATTTAATTTTTTTAGACTTTTTTTCCAGCATGAAAAGTTGTAAAATTTAGCAAATTACTTTATTAGAGGATTCCTGTTAGAATAAATACATGGATGCCCGTCAGGACAATGGGGATACTCGGTACTGGGTCCAGTCGCAATTAAAGGGGTGGTCACGGTGGCAGGGACCCGGTCCATGGCCCTGGGCGCCCAAGTAAAAGGGACGGTCTTTAACGGGATTGTGGAAATAATGAAAGTTCGTGACGCCACCTGTGATTTTCAGTCAGAGGTGACTGACGCTGCTTAAAGGGGTCCTCTGGGGGTTATGGTGCTGCAGCAAAGATGGTGTCGCTTCCCACAGGTGAAACGGGGTCCCCAGGGCTCCGGTGTGTTTGGCAGGGATGGTGAATGCCGCAAATAATTGGAGGACACAGGATTGCAGTCTTTACCTGGTTTACTGGTGTTAAGCAGCCTCAGTCCAGGGTACTGGTAACAGGTGTAGATGGAGTCCAGGCAGCCTGAAGACAAGTGGGAATCACTTTGACAGGTCAGTTTGGGAGCCTTCCACTATGTGCTGGTCTGTAGTCCCTTGCTGCCTGTAGTTGTCTAACGTGGTCTTCTTTTTCCCCTGTCCAGGGACAGTAGCTGCATGGTAGGCAACTTGAGCTGTCCCTTTGGGGTCTCTGTCCGCGGTGACTCCGGGCTCTGATTGCGGCAGTACCTCAGGTATTATGTGGGCAAGTCCCTTTTAGTTTCCTGCCCTCCGGTTCTGCCGTGGGACCTGTAGTTTCTCACGACCTCGGGCTCCCGGTGCCCGGTTTCTGCGCTCAGCTTAGAGAGGCCCAGTTGCAGCCTTCCTCTAGCTCCTAAGTCTTTCTGTGCTCCTTCACTGTCTGCTACCAACTGTCTAACTGCCTAGCAACTGCCTAGCAACTAACTCCTCCTCCCGACCAGCGAGAGCAGCTACCCTGAAGTCGGGTGTAGAGCTCCCCCTTCTGGCCTGGAGTCAGAACAGTGTTGTATGTGCTGAATACCTGTCAAAGGGATCCCTCCTGTCTCCAGGCATGGCATTACCCTCCCCAAGAGGAAGGCAGCACCACTGTGGTACCCGAACTCCTGGGGTGTCACATACATGCAAGTGGTTTCCAAGCTCCATTTTCTCCCAGTCGTTTTGCCGGCCTTCAGCTGCATTGATATTAGAACCTACTCATTTGGAGTACAGGTGATGGCAGTGAAAGAGTGAACAACAGTCAGGTGGACACAAATGCTAATCTTTTCACAGCCATCATCTGTACTCTAAATTTATAGAATGGGTAAAAGCGGGGGTGTGGAAGCCCTTTATATGCAACTTTTTTCAGGAATAAAGAGAAATCCCTTAATAAAAGTGATATGCAAAGTTTCATGACTTTCCATTCAGGACAAAATTCTAAAACATAAATGAAAGTTTAGTTGCTCTTTAAGTCCTATAACTTATAAGGAGCGGCCTCAATGGTTTGGACTTGCAATTGTTCTATTAGTTTGAGATCTGGGAATTTTGATACAAGTCATCATCTGGAAATCTTTCTGTTCCTAAAACTGTATCTGATTAACATTTAACCTTCTGAAAGAGGGCGCTGTCATTAGGGGAGATCTCTACAGTGCAGGGGTACAATGTTAGGTAGATGGTACGTGTGTGTCACACGAAGTAGCCGTGAGTTCCCAGCAGAACGTTGCCCCATCATTCTCCACATAGTGCATCCTGGTGCCATCTCTTCTTCAGGTAGGTGACAGACATGCACCAGCTGTCCACGTGATGTAAAACTAATGACCATCAGACCAGGCCACTTTCTTCCATGGTCATGTTCTGCAGTTCATGCCCATTACATGGCAATGGACAGGATCTTCTGCCCCATGTACAGTGTGTTTCTCTGCAATTTCTGATATCTTTGTATCAACTACAGATACATATAGGAAAAGTTGATTCTACAAATATTCATTGTGCAGATCCAGGTACAACAGATTTATAACCTTCCACCATATTTACCAACTGTGTAATTTAATCCCAATCTTTGCTTCCCCATAGACTCCTAAGATGGCAAATGTCCACATCTTCACCATGCTGAGACATTGGAAAGTGCAACGAGCGTCTGCACACCTAAGCGACGTTTTTGGAGGAGTCACCCATTCCTCAAGATAGCCCAGACTGCTCGAATACTAAGCTTAAGTTGCCGCAGCTGCATGTCTCGCGGCTTTTTAACAAGCAGGCAATCCCTGCATGTGTTGTGGCTGTTGAACAGCCTCAAGACTTGCAACTGCGGTGACTCGAGCATAGTATTTGACCACTTCGAAGACACTCGGTATGCACCTGAGCATGGCGGATAATGTTTTATCCAAGCACGCTCGCTCATCACTACTCATCACCCATGACCCAGTATTTTTTATTCGATGGTGGTGCCGATCTTTCCCTCCAAACTTTAAGACCCTGTTACTGGTTGACCCTCCTTGGACCACTTTTCGTAGACACTATTCCCCACAAACCAGGAACACCTCATGAGTTTTTGAGAATCTCTGACCCATTAGTCTAGCCATATAAATTTGATCCTTGTCGTGGTCGCTCACATCCTGACACTTCCCCATTTTTCCTTCTTGCGTCACATCATCTTGAAGAACAGACTTGTTCCCTAATCTTTCTCACCGCTAACATGTGCCATGGTCACGAGATAATCAATATTATTCACTTCACCTGTCGGTGGTTTTTAGGTTATGACTCCTGGCTGGGTGTAAATATGATCAGACATTGTCCAGGTGGAACAGCTTTTTTAAAATCATATGGGTAAAAGAGTCTTCAAGTCAAGCCGATGGGATTTACATGTTTCAACTGCACTACTTTACCAAAAATTATCACATCGGGGCTAACAATTCTGAAAATGGTCATGAATCATAGGAACAATAACCCACTTTTCTGGTCTGTGCGGGGATATACATACAGTATGTACCAAGAAGCAATTAGCACAATTTGGTTAGTATCTCCATCCTGATTTTTCCTTTTGTCTGTACCATTTATCAAAAAATCAAGGCCTTTCAGTAATTTATTATGGCACAGTTGGAAAACTGATTATAATGTAGTTTTGTAGCTAAGATTACTGATATGAACACAATAGCGTCATTTCTTGTGACCGGTTTATAAGACAATTCTACCGTTCTGACTTGATAAATTATATTTTCTGGCTGCTTGTGGTCACCACTAGGTGGAGCTAACTGTATATGAAGTATATAGCACGTCAGTATCAAGCCTGTTCTTTCCACGTGCCCCTTGCCAGTATCATACCCTGCCTTTGGCCGGATAAGTCACTGGGCTAATATTGTGACCTGTTATATATTTTCTAACTCAGGTCAGCCATTTATATAATATAATTGCCAACATTTTAGCTATAGTATCCGGGATGGGAATCCAAAATATTGGCTGTACCCCAGGCCTCTTACTTAATCCATGCTTCTCCGCGCCTCTCTGAGCAAAGATTTAGACAAGTTTGGCGGCTTACAGGAGATTTGCTACTACTATTTGTGGCTACTATTATCTACATGGTTAAAGCCCATGGAAAGCTAATAAAGGAATTAGCAATTTGTAAAACTTGGGACACCATTTTGATCTTTGACATGGCACCCCTTTTTGTATTCTACCCCTCAGAGTAGAAGAATCATGATTTCGGGAAAGTTTTTGGCCCAGAATGAGAGGAAATGATAGTGAAAAATGTACAACTCGTTCCCCACAAACCCATATATCAATCTGCTCAGCTTTGCTCCTGCTCTTCAGATAGAGGAGCCATCAGCTGATTTTATTAGAGGTTCTTTGTTAAATGGGAGGTTCCATTCCAACATGTTAGGGCATGTTAGGTTAGGCTATGGGTTGAACTAGATGGACTTACAGTCTTCCTTCAACCTTAATAACTATGTAACTATGTAACAGCGATCCCATGGTGTCATCTTCTCAGTATGGACCTTACCTTGACGAATCCATGACCTGTGAAAGGTAAATGGAAGTCTTACCCAGTACTACAACATTATACCTAAACATATGTCATACGTTCATGCTCTACAGTAAGCTCTTCGAGAGAACATTAGGCAGTGGATCGTGACACGGATTGATATGTTTGCAGATACGTGGATGCAAATCCCTGATATCGCTTCCAAGGCTTCCTCTAATGCTTCTCTAAGTGGATATTTGAGTGAGGTTTTCATCAAATGTCATTCTTGTGATATTTACTTGCTAAATGAATACTAGAACATTTTTCCAGGCCTGTTTTTCATTTTTAAAGCAAATATTGCAAAACTGACTTATAATACAATTCCAGGGGATAGTCGTGATGATTCTTACCTACATTAGTCGTGACAAGTCCGGGTGCATAATCCATAATCCAGGAGCCTCCTGGGGAAGCCACCAGCTTCGGTAAAAAGCTAGAAGGAATCCATGACATATGACAAGATAGCCGATCCCTAACTCAATTCTTAAAGGGGTTTTAACATTAACAATTACTGTATGTAAGCAAAATGTCTGATTGTAGAGGCGGAACATCAGTCATGAGAATGCGGGGTCCTTAAAGGGGTTTTCTCACGAACAAATATAATTTTAAAGTTCATTTTAATCAATAGATCTTGGAAGAGTAACAACTTCCACAATTGGATGTGATTAAATAAAATGTTCCTGTGCTGAGATAATCTTATAAATGTGCCTCTGCTGTGTACTGTGTAATGGCTGTGTCTGACCATACAGGAACATGGTCTGATTGTACCACATCTCCTGGGCGGGGGAGGAAGCAAAAGAGTATACAGGCAGGACAGCTGGGGATCGCAGCAGATTCTTTTTGTGAGATAAAGCATTTCCCTACCTGTTTTTAAACAATATTTTACCTCAAAGAAAGACTTATTTGAGATCCTGTTCTGTAATGTCAGTATACATACAGTATATATTTTTTACTCACTCCCCAAATCAGGAGCTGTGGTATGATCAGATGAAGTCCCTGCACTGTAAGACACGGCCATTACACAGTACACAGCAGGGGCACATTTATAAGATTATCTCAGCACAGGAACATTTTATTTATGCACATCCAATTGTGGAAATTATTATTATTCCAAGATCTATTAATTAAAATGAACTTTGTTCATGGGAAAGCAACAACCTCTTTAAGTGAATAGAGCTGTAGTGAGCATATGCGACCATCTGTCTATGTACCGTCAATTTGTGAAGTGGTCATTGATGTCCACTACTAATTCATAGATACATAGAAGTAAATGGAGTCATGGTTCCAAATCACACACACTGTTTCTCCATTAACAAAACTTGTAAAGATCCTATAGTATTAATAAGTAATAAATGTTGTTTGTGAAATACACCTTTAAGAAAGGAGCCTGAAATTAAAGGATTTTACTTATAGGTACTGATGACCTTTTGAGCTAATTTTGAGTCCTGAGAGAGAGCAGTGTGCCCTTAGGTATTGAGTGAGTAAAGGCTTCAAAGAGTGTCTCTCATTTGGAGGACCCGACATGACCATGTAATGCATGTTTTCCAATGAGACCTATGTAATACTTTTTTCCTCCTGTAATGGAAGGATTCCAATTGCTTGACTCCCTTCCAGATTACAGCTGGTCCCTGAGGTTTATCATTGGGGAACTCGTAATATAAAGCTATGGTCCAAAGTGCTTAAACGAGTTGTCTGGTACTTTTTACATTGATGGTCTATACTTAGGTTAAGTCATCAAAATCTGATGGGAGGGAGTGTGACACCCTATACCCCTCCACCCCGATCAACTGTGCAGAGGCCAGAAGTTCTCAGTTGGGGAGCTGCACACTTCCATGAACTGTATAGTGGCCATGGTTGGGTACTGCATGTCCAGCCTCTACTCGAATCGATAGGCTGGTTTTCAGGTTCCTTGTAAAGTGCTGCAGAGCGGTAGTCATGACTGAGTTGCTGTCCCGTTGCGCTCTGGCACTTTACAGTCAAACAGTTTCCCAGTCTCGGTGTTCTGGCAGGTGTGGAGTGCATCACACTCACTTGAAGGCTCAGGCCTCCACTTCCTCCAGGCTTCCGTCTTCAGGAGGCGCCACGCGCAATTCAGGGGACACCATGTTTTTTACAGCAGAGGCAAACTTTTATTAGTCGGTTTAAGTTCATCAGGTGGTGATGTGGGTAGGGTACAGCATTTCACGTTTCTTCCTTCCTCAGTTCATTACCTCTTCAGCCCTATTATTTGGACTACCCCTAAGCCTGCTGACTCCATCAGCCTCAGGAATTTCCTGTCCACTTCAGCAGGGCACCCAGGACCGGTCACCTACCCCACTTAATTCCACATCCACCGACATCAAGATGTCGGAAGACCAGGTCCGCTCTTCCATATCTGGCCCGAGCTCTAGAAATGTGCATCAGTAATCTCAGTATGGCCTCCGGCTGCCTTGAACTCTTGGACAGATGGATAGACTCAGGTGTAGGTACAGATTCAGACTGGTCAGATTCTGGAGCACAGAATAGACTCAGGAATAGGTACAGGTTCAGATTGATCAGGTTCTGGAACACAGGACGGACTCAGGTATAAGTACAGGATCAGAATGATCAAGTTATGGAACACAGGATGGACTCAGGTATAAGTACAGGTTCAGACTGATCAGGTTCTGGAACACAGGACAGACTCAGTAAAAGGTACAGGTTTGGAGTTCAGGCCTAGGCCAGACAGGCCCAGTGAGGATTTGGGTACAGCCAGGACCTGACAATGGACTTAGCAGCTTAAAGACAAGCTAGACTCTAAAGTCCTAGATCTTGAACAGGCAAGGAACCGCAGGTGTGGACAGGCAAGGAACCGCAGGTGGGGACAGGTAAGGAACTGCAGGTGCGGACAGGCAAGGAACCCCAAGTGCGGACCGGCAAGGAACCACAGGTGCGCACAGGCAAGGAACCGCAAGTGCGGACAGGCAAGGAACCCCATGCGCGGACAGGCAAGGAACCACAGGTGCGGATAGGCAAGTAACCGCAGGTGTGGACAGGCAAGGAACAGCAGATGCGGGCAGGCAAAGAACCGTAGGTGCAGACAGGCAAAGATCAGGTCCAAGTTCAGACTAGAGCAGAACAGGGAAAGATTCAGGATCAAACATAGGGAGCTCAGGCATAGGTTGCAGGTTAATTGTACTTGTTCAGGCACAGCAAGTATAGAAAAAGGTATTGCTTTAGACACAGCAGGTTTAAAGGTAGGGACTAATTCAGACACGGCAGGATTAGCGATAGGTACAGATTCAGACACAGCAGGTTTAGTACTGATTCAGACACTGCAGGAGTGAAAGTAGATACTGATTCAGACATTGCAGATTTAGTACTGATTTGGACACAGCTGGTTTTAGAGATAGATGCAGATTCAGTCACTGCTGGTTTAGTACAGATTCGGACACAAGAGGTATGGAAATGGATACTGATTCAGGCACAACAGGTTCAGGGATAGGTCCTGATTCAGACACAACAGGTTCAGGGATAGATCCTGATTCAGACACAATAGGAGGTTCAAGGATAGGTCCTGATTCAGATACAACAGGTTCAGGTTTCAGGTCCTGGCTAGACAGGCCCAGGGGAAGCAGGTTCAGGCAAGATCAGATACTGTCATGTCGGACGCTGTTCAGACCAGGTCGTCCGACAGACAGCGTTAATTCCTCTTTTGACCACTATTTACTCATTGGCGTCTGCTAGTTTTTGTCTAGCTGTTCAGGGGTTAATTTACCTGATCCTCGGATTGGAAGCTGGGCCATTTCCATGGCCTTTAAATAGTTCTCCTGATCATTGGGCGTCACCAATTATAGCTTCTGTCTTGCGTTGTTATCTCGGTCTGGAGTGCAGAGCTGGTGGTTGGAGATTCGTTGCTGGTGGTGTATATTCCTTCGTCTTATTTACTCCTTCCTATATTTGTGTTTATTTTGCCCTGCACATTTATAGTGTATTCCTGAGTGTCTGCGGCGTCGTGTATATTTTCCTTTATCCTTGTCTGTGCTAACTGTGGGTATTTAAGTATTACCTCTTCACTGGGTGGTGGGTGGAGGTTTCAGCCTAGGGCTGAGCTCAGGAGTTAGGGTGAGGTTCGAGGCCTGAACATGCACACCATCAGTGTAAACTTCAGGTAGAGGGTCAGTAAGGATTTCCCTAGTCTTAGGGAAATTGCAGGGGCCCGGGTTATTAGCTCTCGCTCACCTAGTCCCTCCCTGACAGATGCAAGGTACAGGTTCAGAGACAGAAACTGGACAGGACAGGACCTGGCAACTTAGTAATTACACCAGCACTAAAGCAGAATGTTGCTCAGGCACCTCCCAACAGGTGGAGGTGCCTTAAGTACTAATTGCCTCCCAGCAATTGGCTGAGGACACATTAGAAGCTTGCACACTGTCTCTTTAAGAATCAAGAAGTGCACATGTGCCCTAAGCATGCTGCCAGGTTACTTGCACAGTGTACTCAGCAGGCAGAGTACAAGGAGCTTACTGCACGACCTGGGGTGGGGAGTATGTCAGTGTCCCTGCATGGTGGGGGAAGGGAAACCATGCAGAGGTGCAGGCAGTGGTGTTACACAGGGTAAGACAGTCCACATATCTACAGTCGTTCAGACATTGATGACCTCTCCTAAGGATAGGCCATCAATGTAAAAGTTACAGACAACCCTTTTAAGTATCTTCCAATTGCCACCTTATTTCAATGTCCTTGATTCCTATGTGTCCTGTAAACTGCAAACTCTGCCCCTAGGTCAAATGTTTGTCTGGATTTGGGCCATTAGGCAGCAGTGTGCATTCACCGCAGCTATGTAGGTAAATAATTGCATTACTGCTGTCTTCTTCTGTTGCTGGATTCTTGCTGTGTTGGCAAGTTTTTGCGTGTGGCATTGATGGAAATTTAGTGATAAGGGGAAAAAACCTGTACGATAGAGCCTTTCATGAATAATAGATGCCATGGTAGACTTATATCCCTAGAGGAAAAAAGAAAAAAAGGTATTGATTATATAAAGCTGCAAAATCCGGAATCAGCAGGGACGCAACTTGGGTTTTGTTATCTATAAACTTTAAGAGCTTATATCTGTGTGGCATATTATGTAGGAGATTTATTTCTGTGTATCTGCAGGGGTGAAATATGCATTACAGCTATAGACTGCTGATATCATATTATCAAACACTTAACATGGACAACACTACAACAACCTTGCACTTTTTACATTTCCTCTACATCTGTAATAAATTGGAGCTCAGCTTAGAAAATATGTAGGCGTATGATGACATGGCAAATTACAGACCATGAGAATGAGTGTAGTTCCTGGACATTAATTAGACTGGCAGGTTTACCAAAAGCAGTTGTCTCGAAAGGCCAGGCTTCGCTACAGGTTGTGTATGAATAAACATCTATATTTTACATAATACAATTCTGACCGCCTTTGACCACCACTAGGGGGAGCTCTGGAGCTTACTGTATACTATTTAGAGTTTATATTCAGTAATTAATTCAGACTGTCAGGTGTATAAAAAAAAAATAAAGCGCATACAAAATAAAATACACTATGCTGTAAATATCTGAAGAATTGAAATGTCTCATCACTAAATGACTTGTTTAAATAAAGTTTTAATTTAATTTTTCTACAATTTTTTTTCGTTTTCCACGCTGTCAATATAAAAAAAACTGAAATACTGCAGTAGAGATCACTTCTCAGCAGTCATCATATTAATAGATAGATAGAAGTAAGCTTGAGGAAGGCTCACACTTTTGGAACCGAAAAGCCGCCACTAGGACTAATAAACTAGCTTTTTTGTCACGGATTATGATGTGCTGCTTCCATACTTTTTTTCTACATTTTTGGTATGAACCCGGGAGCCTTTGCACCCAATTTTGCTGGTACTATTCTTGTCTTTTTCTTTTGTTCTAGATGGAAGATAGGTGATGATCACAGCTCACCTCCTCCACCTTCCTGCGCAATGACCTCTGCACAGGTCACAGGGCATGCCCACAACACTCTCCAAAGAACATGTGGCTGCTTATAAAGGATCAATGTCTTACACAGTCCTTATGAATTTTGATAAGTGTTGTTTCACAGGAGACAATAATGGCATATCAAAGAGGTTATGCCTTAAATGTCTGAGAGAGTCCCACCTCTGAGACCTGCACTTTTCTCCAGAACCAGGGTGCCTTGCAGGCCTTGCTCCAGGTTTGTGGCATGGGTGACACAGTCCAAAGTAACCGCTCTTCACTTTTGGATGTTTTGTCCTCACTTTCCAAGAATTATAACTTTTTTTTTGGGGGGGGGACAATAATGCGAGGTTCACACTGGGTGTTTTTGCTGCAATTTTTATCTGTAGCAAAACCTGATTTCTTGGCAGGAAAAAAGCTTTGGCAAAAACGCATGTTTTATTGCAGTTTTGGTGCATTTTTTCATTTGTTTTTTGGGCTAACTTGTGTCTCTGTGTGCGTGCTCATAAAGTTGAGTGCCCCCAGAGAAAAAATAAAAACTTCCTGTAGAACCATACCTGTAGATCACGATCGGACTATAAAATAAATGCCACCGCTACAGGGCATGTGGGAAGAGCCGGGCAAAGCGACAGAATTGGTGCATGTATTAGATGCACCTATTCTGGGCCGCTGCGGGCTACTATTTTTAGGCTGAGGGGCCCATATCCATGGCACCTTATCAGCCTGAGAATACCAGCCCCCAGCTGTCAGCTTTAACTTGGCTGGCTGTCAAAAATGGGAAGGACCACAATGTTTTTTAAAATTAATTGAATAATTAAAAAAATCGAAGTGGGGACCCCTCTATTCTTGATAAACAGTCTTGCTGACAGGCGAGGGTTGCAGCCCCCATCTGTGATTTTTGCCTGGCTGGTTATCAAAAATAAAGGGGAACCCACGCAGTTTTTTTTTTATTATTTATTTATAGAGGAGGTGTCGGCTGATGAATACTCCCATCAGCTGCTCTTGCTCTCACTGTTATTAGCGGCAGCAGGCGACAGTTGATGGGAGCAGTAGTCCCATCAAGCTGACACCAGTGACCGGAGGTAAACCTTATACCTCCGATCACAGCTGCGCGCTCACGCTGTCTTTTGACAGTGGGAACCGCAGCTGTCTGGTGGTGAAGATTTTACCTCTGATCAGAATCGGTGTTTGTCACGCTGTCGTGCACATGACAGCGTGGCAAACAATGGATGTTCTGGCCCCCCAATCAAGTAAATGGAGTTCAGGTCCAGGTACTGTCCTGATACTCGAACCTGAACTTTTTGTAACTGTTCGGCTGGACCCGCCGAGTCTGAACATCCAGTTGTCCGCTCATCTCTAGTGATCAGTATTTTATGATGTTCTCTGTCTCCATGGATCAGTTATCAGCTGTGACGTCTTCCCACTATCCAGATTTATGCCAGGATGGCTGCTGCCTTCGCTGCCTCAGCTTTTAAACAGCCCATGATAGTCTCTTCTGATCAGCTGTGCTATATCGTGTGACAGGTGAACAAATGTGATCATTACATGATTGTACACATTCACACCCTCTTGGAATAACCAATGAAAGTTCCTATCGAATAACATCAAGCAGAGATCTTGAAATCTATAAGAAATTGATATAGTGTCACAACTCTGTTGTCAGATCGCCCGAGGCCTGGGGCTCCTTCCCTATCCCTAACGCTAGGAGCGCCCTAGCAATCCCTGCTTCACCCTGGATTACTTCTGATGGTGAAGTTGCTGGGGCCACGTACCTTGCTGAACTCCTGAATCAGGCGTATATATGTCACCTTCCCCACCCAGGGAAGTGGGGAGTAATAGTGTAAGATTATAAAAAAGAAACAGACAAACAAACAAGAACGTACAGGGATAAAGGAAAGTACCAATCATACAATATGCGTTCACAGACAACAGAGGCGAACACTGGAGAGAAAAGGAATGTAAACCAAATAGGAAAGGAAGAGGATTTGCAAACAGCTGAAAAGTCCAAAGAACAGTCAGAGAACAATACTCCAAACACCTCTACCAACAATTGACTCCTCCACTCCACACTATGCAGTATAAAAGTAACACTGGCAATCCAGATTGCCAGAGGCAAGTCTATATAGGAGAGGGAAGTGGCCAACACCAAACAGCTGAGATCATCTAAGCAGGAAGGCTTCAAATACTCTAAGCTGAACAGTTTAACCCCACCTCACTGCTTACAGGAGCCTGCACTGTTTAATATGAAGCAGACGTGCTTCTAATCAATGCAGGAGTACGTGAAATCAGACGATCTTCTGGCCCCTCTGTGTCATGGTTAACCTGTGACATACAGATAGTATATTGGAAAATTGTATAGCTGTTCACTATTAAAAGAAAAAACATTTACTGGCTCATACCAGAGTGTTCCTTTAGCTATGTCTGATAAAGTATAACATTATGATAATACAGTATATTGTACATTTGAGTTGCATAACAAATGATTTTTATTTATTTTATTTATTTATTTTTGTATCAGTATGCAGCTTCCGTAATGCTCAGCAAAGGCACATATATCATAAGTGGCACACAAGCTAAAAATCTAGAGCAAGCCTATAAAGCCCAATATCCACATGACAGCTGTACAAGCAGACTCATTTATTTTGTTTAAGAAATTTATCGAGAACGGGGTAAGGAGGGTTATTCATGGGAATCCCATTTATTTTGTATTTTAGCAAATTTAATTCTTGAAACAGTTTACACAGAGCAGGGTTTTGATTAATTGCTTCTTTTAGAATGATAGGATCAGCTCTTTTTGGAATGGTCGGGAATAATGGCATGTTGCTGAAACATCAATAAATATTCATTACCCACAAGAGGGATTTAAAAGAGCCACATTTACAAATAAGGCTTTGTACACACCAGCGGCATAGCCTCCACTCACCATGGCAGCCACAGATGTCTCCCCTCTTACCTTTCCGCAAATTATGTAAAAGGGGTTTGCAGAGGATAACATTTTTTTCAAAACTTTAAGTACAAAAAAAGCCCTGAAGATATCATCAGCAAAATGGTTTTTTCAATAGAAATGAATATTAAGATTTTTTCAAGTGTTTATAAAGCAATTTTTCAGATTTTTTTTAAACCAACCTCCTCCAAAAAATGCATCTACTATATAATTGTCTAAGGGTCACTTCCGTCTTTCTGTCCTTCTGTCTGTCTGTCTGTCTGTCTGTCACGGATATTCATTGGTTGTGGCCTCTGTCTGTCATGGAAATCCAAGTCGCTGATTGGTCGCGGCAAAACAGCCACGACCAATCAGGAAGGGGCACAGTCCGGAAGAAAATGGCCGCTCCTTACTCCCCGCAGTCCGTGCCCGGCGCCCGCATACTCCCCTCCGGTCACCGCTAACACAGGGTTAATGCCGGCGGTAACGGACCGCGTTATGCCGCGGGTAACGCACTCCGTTACCGCTGCTATTAACCCTGTGTCACCAAGTTTTTACTATTGAGGCTGCCTATGCGGCATCAACAGTAAAAAAATGTAATGTTAAAAATAATTAAAAAACCTGCTATACTCACCCTCCGTAGTCCGCCGAGCCGCTCGCGCCGGCCGCCATCTTCCGTTCCCGGTGATGCATTGCGAAATTACCCAGAAGACTTAGCGGTCTCGCGAGACCGCTAAGTCATCTGGGTAATTTTGCAATGCATCCTGGGAACGGAAGATGGCGGCAACCGCGCGCGCATCGGCACAGAGCCGTTGGATCCCAGGAAGTGAGTATGTAACTATTTTTTATTTTTATTCTTTTTTTTAACAGGGATTTGGTGCCCACACTGCTAAATACTGCGTGGCTGCTATATACTACGTGGGCAGTGTTATATACTACATGGCTGCTGTATACTACGTGGCCTGTGTTAGATACTGCGTGGGCTGTGTTATATACTACATGGCTGCTATATACTACGTGGCCAGTGTTCCATACTATGTTGCCTGTGTTTTGTACTGCGTGGGCTGTGCTATATATTACGTGGCCTGTGTTATATACTATGTCGCCTGTGTTATATACTACGTGGCTGCTATATACTGCGTGGACTGTGTTATATAGTACGTGGGCTGTGTTATATACTGTTTGGGCTGTGTTATATATTGCGTGGCCTGTATTAACGCATCGGGTATTCTACAATATGTATGTATGTATATAGCAGCCACATACTATATAGCACAGGCCACGTACCATTTGTATGCTATATACTACATGGCTCCTATATACTATGTGGCTGCTATATACATACATATTCTAGAATACCCGATGCGTTAGAATCGGGCCACCATCTAGTAATATATAAATACCTAGTTCCCATTGATCTCTGTTTACTGACATACAGGAAATAATTAGAAATTCCCACTTAGCCAATCGATGACTTACGGTAGGTGGTCATCACTGCAGTCAGTCATTGGCTTAGACTGTAAGTTCGTCACTGACTGCAGTGGTGACCACCTACCTAAGCCTTAGAGGGTGTTTCTTCCATTACCAATGTGTCAAGATGCAAAAAGCAAGCAGACATCAGTGGGTAAGTGCTTTTTATTCCAGTTTGAGCCAACTTAAAAAATATTTTTAGCGTCTGTAAAATCCCTTCAAGAACTCTAGTTTTTCCTGGAAATATTAACTACATTCTCTTTTTAATACATAAAGCAAAAACATCTCCTGACAGAGTAACGCTTTTTTTTCCTAACAGATCTCAATGACTTATGTTGGGGTCTGTCAGTTTTCAGCCAAGGTGTCAGTATTTTTTACTGCATGTATGGCACAACTGACTCAGCTCTTATTGCCTTCTAAAATGTCAGAAGCCTGACGGAAAGCAAATGACACCAATGTGAACAGAGCCTAATACTCTTATGATCTTTTTTACATCTTCACAGCCCATCCCTATCATGGGAGCAGTATATTTGCATAAGCTGTGTTATTGTTAGTTTTTTGTTGCATGTAACTCCAGTGTGTGTTTTTTGTGCTTGTCGTGTCATATGTCATGCTTTATCCTTTTAAATTAATTCTACGCTAATAAAACTCATATCTTTTTACCCTAATTATTGGATACTCTGTGTCTTCTCCTGTTTTTTTTATTTACTCTTATGATCTGTTTACTTTTCTAGATTGGTGGTATGAAAAGTCCTCCTATAATGCCACATCGTTATAATTGGGTTCCTCATGGGAGGGTCTTTCTAGGATATGAAGGGCCTGAGACTGTGCTAAGGTACTATAGACTTTAAAGTGGTTGGGATTTGGAAAGCATTTATCACCTATCCACATTTATCACCTATCTAGTGATCAGTAGGGTCATATAGTTCAAATCTAGCCTTTGGATAGGTCATAAATGTTTCTTTGGCTAACCCCTTTAAGGCTACTTTCAGACATCAGGTTTTCGCCGTCAGGCTCAATCCGGCTAATTTTCAAAAAAACGGACGCCGGATCCAGTTTTTTTCCCATAGACTTGTAATAGTGTCAGATTGTGCCGGATGACCTTGTATTTCTTCGAATCCGGTAAATCTGCCGTTTCCGGTTTCTGGAAAAAACGTCCATAGCAACGTTTTTTGTCTCCGGCAAAAAAGCCGGAAGCATCGGATCCGGCGTTTCCAGCTGTTTGCTAGAATGGAAGCCTATGAGAGCCGGAAGGTGCCGAATGCGGAAAATGACGGATTCCGGCTCAGGATTCCGGTTTTTTAAACTGAGCATGCTTCAAATTTTTTTTATTCAATTATCTGGATATGCTAGTTTTTTCCAACATTCACCGGATTGTGCTTGATGCAAAAAACCTGATGTGTGAAAGTAGCCTAAGGGTGTTTTAATCTTTGCACCTTAATTTATAGTTCATATATGTATATATAGATAAATTTTTCAGAAAAATTCAATCACTCTGGAAACAGTAAAAAACTTGTTTATAGCCCAGAGCTGTACTAACAATCCTGCCGGCTTCACATTTGACCGTATTCCCTGCTTGTTTAGGTTACATTTGCTTTGGAATGTTTTGTCTTTGCATCAAACATTACATAGGCATTAAATGGAGAACTGCCTGTCTTCTTGGTTTTCAAGAGCCCAGCTAAGCTGTTCGGAGTATGCATTATGTCATGCTTGCTGTTCAAAATGACACCCAGCTGACTTGTGAGTGCAGCTCTGGAGGTAAAATGAAGGCTTTAATTCGCGATCAATACACTATAGTCATGTATTTATGAAGTTACAGAGGATATCTATTTACTGTATGAACTGTGAAAGAGCGTTCAAAGGGTGGACAGAATCATTTCCCACTATATAAGATGTCATAAATTAAAAAGTAGAAGTGAAATGAGTGGAAACAGTCAGTGAAAAAGTAGATAGTGGTGGACGATGACTTAAAAATGTGTTGGTTGTTTGGATCATAACATGGGGCAACTGGATTTTTAGTAGCTTGATAATAAAACCCGTATACATTAAAAGAAAACAAAACAAAAATGTAGAGTCACAAGTAGTGACCTAAATGTGTTGTGGTTGTCGAACAGCCGCAAGACATGGAACCGCAGGGACTCGGCTTTTTTTCGAGCCCGCCGAAGTCACTCGGTTAGCACCCAAGCATGGCGGATAATAATAATCTTTATATAGCGCTAACATATTCCGCAGCGCTTTACAGTTTGCACACATTATCATCGCTGTCCCCAATGGGGCTCACAATCTAGATTCCCAATCAGTATGTCTTTGGAATGTGGGAGGAAACCGAAGAACCCGGAGGAAACCGACTCAAACACGGGGAGAACATACAAACTCCTTGTAGATGTTGTCCTTGGTGCTATTTGAACCCAGGACTCCAGCGCAAGGCTGCAATGCTAACCACTGAGCCACCTTGCTGTCCTTATCCCAGCACGTTCGCTCATCACTGCTAGTAAGTTAATGTGAAATTGCATTGTTTGCTAATATTTTGTTCCAAGTTATTGCAAAACTGCTGTTTTTTATTTTTACCTAAAGAGATGAACTGGAATATAAGTTGGTGTGCATGCAGCGTGTAGGTGCACTTCACACTGGCCTCTAAACAGACAAAATTAAAGATGAAAACAAAATAAGCGAATACCCTGCACTAAATAAATAAACTGCAATAGTGCATACAAATATTATAGGGTACTTTAGCATAATTTTGATTAAAAAAAAATGTAAAAGCCATCCCACCACGTCAAGGTGACCCTATTTGAGATGGTCCTAACCTCCAGCATCAAAACCTCATCAGTCGTCAAGTGATGTAAAATGTGAACAAGGGCCGGTTAGGACTAAAGGGGATTTGATTATTTTATTTTTTATCTTGGGTTTTGTCTGTTTTTGCAGTTTTGTAAAAAAAATTACTGTAAAAGATTGTGTTTTCGTTGACTGCAGAATGTGAATAAGCCATAGATGAGAGAAACGATTTTGCTGGAAGTTTTCCCAAATCTTAAGATTCTAACGAGTCCAAAATTTTGGTGGCATCACTTTACGCAAATCAGTGTGCCCCTGGTTTGCTTAATTCTAAGGTCTAAAAAGTGGATAAAAATGAATCAGCTATTCAGTCACCTCTCCTCAGTCCTTCCCATAATTGTACCACCACCACCGCCGGTCTTCTGGTCACTCCTCTTTGACCGTTCTAATTCTTCCACCGCTAAATTTGCACCAAGTTACCGCAATCATTTTATAATCTCTTCCCTGACTTTATTCTTTGCGAATAGAATCTCCCCACCTAAATTCATTAACCCCTTTACCCCCAAGGGTGGTTTGCACGTTAATGACCAGGCTAATTTTTACAATTCTGACCACTGTCCCTTTATGAGGTTATAACTCTGGAACGCTTCAACGGATCTTGGTGATTCTGACATTGTTTTCTCGGGACATATTGTACTTCATGGTAGTGGTAAAAATTCTTTGATATTACCTGCGTTTATTTGTGAAAAAATGGAAATGTGGTGAAAATTTAGAAAATTTAGCAATTTTCCAACTTTGACTTTTTATACAATTAAATCACAGAGATATGTCACACAAAATACTTAATAAGTAACATTTCCCACATGTCTACTTTACATCAGCACAATTTTGGAACCAAAATTTTTTTTGTTAGGGAGTTATAAGGGTTAAAAGTTGACCAGCAATTTCTCATTTTTATAACACCATTTTTTTTTCAGGGACCACATCTCATTTGAAGTCATTTTGAGGGGTCTATATGATAGAAAATACCCAAGTGTGACACCATTCTAAAAACTGCACCCCTCAAGGTGCTCAAAACCACATTCAAGAAGTTTATTTACTCCAGGTGTTTCACAGGAATTTTTGGAATGTTTAAATAAAAATGAACATTTAACTTTTTTACACAAAAAATTTACTTAATCTCCAATTTGTTTTATTTTACCAAGGGTAACAGGAGAAAATGGACCCCAAAAGTTGTTGCACAATTTGTCCTGAGTACACCGATACACCATACGTGGGGGTAAACTACTGTTTGGGCGCATGGCAGAGCTCGGAAGGGAAGGAGCGCCGTTTGACTTTTCAATGCAAAATTGACTGGAATTGAGATGGGATGCCATGTTGCGTTTGGAGAGCCCCTGATGTGCCTAAACATTGAAACCCCCCACAAGTGATACAATTTTGGAAATTAGACCCCCTAAGGAACTTATCTAGATGTGTGGTGAGCACTTTGACCCACCAAGTGCTTCACAGAAGTTTATAATGTAGAGCCGTAAAAATAAAAAATCATATTTTTTCACAAAAATGATTTTTTTCGCCCCCAATTTTTTATTTTCCCAAGGGTAAGAGAAGAAATTGGACCCCGAAAGTTGTTGTCCAATTGGTCCTGAGTACGCTGATACCTCATATTTGGTGGTAAACCACTGTTTGGGCACATGGCAGAGCTCGGAAGGGAAGGAGCGCCGTTTGACTTTTCAAAGCAAAATTGACTGGAATTGAGATGGGACGCCATGTTGCGTTTGGAGACCACTGATGTGCCTAAACATTGAAACCCCCCACAAGTGACACCATTTTGGAAAGTAGACCCCCTAAGGAACTCATCTAGATGTGCTGTGAGAGCTTTGAACCCCCAAGTGTTTCACTACAGTTTATAACGCAGAGCCGTGAAAATAAAAATTCCTTTTTGTCCCACAAAAATTATTTTTTAGCCCCCAGTTTTGTATTTTCCCAAGGGTAACAGGGGAAATTGAACTCCAAAAGTTGTTGTCCAATTTGTCCTGAGTACGCTGATACCCCATATGTGGGAGGGAACCACCGTTTGGGCGCATGGGAGAGCTCGGAAAGGAAGGAGCGCCATTTGGAATGCAGACTTAGATGGAATGGTCTGCAGGCATCACATTGCGTTTGCAGAGCCCCTAAAGTACCTAAACAGTAGAAACCCCCCACAAGTGACCCCATATTGGAGACTAGACACCCCAAGGAACTTATCTAGATGTGTTGTGAGAACTTTGAACCCCCAAGTGTTTCACTACAATTTATAATGCAGAGCCGTGAAAATAAAAAATCCTTTTTTTTCCACAAAAATTATTTTTTAGCCCCCAGTTTTGTATTTTTCCAAGGGTAACAGTGTAAATTGAACCCCAAAAGTTGTTGTCCCATTTGTCCTGAGTACACTGATACCCAATATGTGGGGGGAACCACCGTTTGGGCGCATGGCAGAGCTCGGAAGGGAAGGAGCGCCATTTGGAATGCAGACTTAGATGGATTGGTCTGCAGGCGTCACGTTGCATTTGCAGAGCCCCTGATGTATCTAAACAGTAGAAGTCCCCCATAAGTGACCCTATATTGGAAACTAGACCCCCCCAAGGAACTTATCTAGATGTGTTGTGAGAACTTTGAACCCCCAAGTGTTTCACTACAGTTTATAATGCAAAGCCGTGAAAATAAAAAATCTTTTTTTTACACAAAAATTATTTTTTAGCCCCCAGTTTTGTATTTTCCCAAGGGTAACAGGAGAAATTGGACCCCAAAAGTTGTTGTCCAATGTGTCCTGAGTACGCTGATACCCCATATGTTGGTGTAAACCCCTGATTGTGCTCATGGGAGAGCTCGGAAGGGAAGGAGCACTGTTTTACTTTTTCAACACAGAATTGGCTGGAATTGAGATCGGACGCCATGTCGCGTTTGGAGAGCCCCTGATGTGCGTAAACAGTGGAAACCCCCCAATTATAACTGAAACCCTAATCCAAACACACCCCTAACCCTAATCTCAACTGTAACCCTAACCACACCTCTAACCCTGACACACCCTTTACCCTAATCCCAACCCTATTCCCAACCGTAAATGTAATCCAAACCCTAACTTTAGCCCCAACCCTAACTTTAGCCCCAACCCTAACCCTAGCCCTAACCCTAACCCTAATGGGAAAATGGTAATAAATACATTTTTTAAATTTTTTAATTTTTCGTAACTAAGGAGGTGATGAAGGGGGGTTTGATTTACTATTTATAGCGCGTTTTCTAGCAGATTTTTGATTGGCAGCCGTCACACACTAAAAGACGCTTTTTATTGCAAAAAATGTTTTTGCGTTACCACATTTTGAGAGCTATAATTTTTCCATATTTTGGTCCACGGAGTCATGTGAGGTCTTGTTTTTTGTGGGACGAGTTGACGTTTTTATTGGTAACATTTTCGGGCGGGCACGTGACATTTTTTAATCGCTTTTTATTCCGATTTTTGTGAGGCAGAATGACCAAAAACCAGCTATTCATGAATTTCTTTTTTGGGGGGCGTTTATACCGTTCCGCGTTTGGTAAAATCGATAAAGCAGTTATATTCTTCAGGTCAGTACGATTACAGTGATACCTCACTTATATCATTATTTTATGTTTTGGCGCTTTTATACGATAAATACTATTTTATAGAAAAAATAATTATTTTTGCATCGCTTTATTCTGAGGACTATAACTTTTTTATTTTTTCGCTGATGATGCTGTATGGCGGCTTGTTTTTTGTGGGACAAGATGACGTTTTCAGCGGTACCATGCTTACTTATATCCGTCTTTTTGATCGCGTGATATTCCACTTTTTGTTTGGCGGTATGATAATAAAGCGTTGTTTTTTGCGTCGTTTTTTTTTTTACAGTGTTCACTGAAGGGGTTAACTAGTGGGACAATTTTATAGGTCGGGTCGTTACGGACGCGGCGATAGTAAATATGTGTACTTTTATTGTTTTTTTTTATTTAGCTAAAGGAATGTATTTATTGGAACAATATTTTTTTATTATTATTATTTATTTAGGATTTTTTTTTTTTTTACACATGTAATTTTTATTTTATTTTTTTTATTTTTACTTTGCCCCGGGGGGGAGGCATCACAGTAAAGTGACAGATCACTGATCTGACACTTTGCTGTGCACTGTGTCAGATCGGCGATCTGACATGCTCAGCAGGGAGGCTTCCCGGCGCTTGCTCTGAGCAGGCGCTGGTAAGCCACCTCCCTGCTGGAACTGGATGCAGCCCCGTGGCCATTTTGGATCCAGGGCGTGCAAGGAGGAGACGCTCGGTACAAGGTGAGCACATCACCTTGTACCGATCGTCTCAGGGAGACACGCAGGGTGCCCCTTCCCTGCGCGATGCTTCCTTATACCGCTGGAACACGGCGATCATGTTTGCCGGATGTCAGCTGCGATAGCTGACACCCGGCCGTGATCGGCCGCACTCCCCCCCCGTGAGCGCTGGACATACTATTCCGTCCCTGTTTTTAAAGGGTGGCACATGTTAAGGAGCTGAAACTCCTAAACCCTTCATCCAATTTTAATGTGGATACCCTCAAATGAAAGCTAAAAGTCTGAACTTCACCTGCATCTGAATTGTTTTGTTTAAAATTCATTGTCGTAATGTCTATAACCAAAATTAGAAAAATGTTGTCTCTGTCCAAATATATAAGGACTTAACTGTAAATCAGCTGAGAAGCTCAGATAAAGACAAATAAAAGCGATACAGGCTCTTCTGTCAGGGCGTCAGAATGACCTCACGGATGGATTCTCACTTAACTCATTCTGCAGCCAACAATTGACAGTGCAATAAAGAGTCTATGGAAAGCAAATGTGCCAAATGTTTAATGAAACCATATTGCAAAAATTATTTTTAGCCTCAAAATGTATTTAAGTTTTAAAAAAGTGAATAACCCCTTTAAGTACTGCAATTTCTAATTTTTTTTACATTTTTGGAACATGGTAGCTTACATGTCAATAAGTAGTAATTCACATCACAACCATCAGTAGCCACATATAGCATAACTATTTCCCGACAGACTATCACATAGCCATTCTGATTATCTTGTGCCACTCGTATGTATATCATAATATACCGTATGTTGATCTTGGAGAAAAGAAAAAGAAGGACACATCTGTAGATCATGGGATTTGTGGTGTGAACACAGCCTAAAACTTAGATCCTGGGTAAACTTTTGAGATGAAGTCCCGTCCCAGTATGTATTCCCTGATCTAAAAGCTTTGGTTATCAGATAAGACATGATCCTTTACTACGTGCCGAGCAGATTGCGGTAGCCATTCCTATATAACCCTTTGCAGCAGCATTAGGATCTTCATGCAGCGGGTGTCCGCATGGGGCTTTTCAGAAGAGTTTTTGATAATTTTCCGCACGTCTTCTTCTCGAGCACATGAGTAACAATGGCGTGCTGATTTTCTCCCCTTTGATAACGTTCCTAATAAAAGTAGAATCTGACGTCTTTCATCTGCCTTGTTTACCTTGTACGCCGAGGCTTTACCTATGGATTGTTTTGTAGAAAAGTTCTTTGTAATTGCAAAGTTTGGTAAAAGCCGGGAGTAAAATTTCAGGATGAAAACATATTAGAGGATGAAGGACTTTTGTTCCCAGAGTTGTACTTCTATTTTGTGCTTTAAAACACAAGTAGCTTTACATGAAGACGCTGTTAACATCATTGACTGTCATGCTGGCGCTGTGTGATTGTGTCTCTCAAAGAACTAAATCATGTTGGGGCTGATTTTTGTGTAAAATCCCTTTAAGCTGTCTTCGTTGGCAGGATCTCCAGTAGTTCTTCTCACCTCAATATGGTACAGTGCCTCCTCCCGAATCTTGCCAGAAGCTCTAGGGAAATGCAGGAGGGTCTTCCTGTTATGCCAGGGGTCGAATTGATAAACCCCTGTCACTCACTAACAAGAGATGAGATTATTATTATTATTATTTATTTATATAGCACCATTAATTCCATGATGCTGTACATGTTACGTACAGAGTTATAGATATCGTTTACAGTAAACAAATTTACAATGACAGACTGGTACAGAGGGGAGAGGACCCTGTCCTTGTGGACTTACATTCTACAGGGTAATGGGGAAGAGACAGAAGGTCGGGGGTGCGGCAGCTCTGGTGGTGGTGAGGCGGCAGCTCTGGTGGTGGTGAGGCAGCAGCTCTGGTGGTGGTGAGGCAGCAGCTCTGGTGGTGGAGAGGCAGCAGCTCTGGTGGTGGAGAGGCGGCAGCTCGGGTGGTGGTGAGGCGGCAGCTCAGGTGGTGGTGAGGCGGCAGCTCGGGTGGTGGTGAGGCGGAAGCTCGGGTGGTGGTGAGGCGGCAGCTCTGGTGGTGGTGAAGCAGCAGCTCTGGTGGTGGTGAGGTGGCAGCTCGGGTGGTGGTGGGGCGGCAGCTCTGGTGGTGGTGAGGTGGCAGCTCAGGTGGTGGAGAGGCGGCAGCTCGGGTGGTGGTGAGGCGGCAGAATGGGATTAAAACACTTAAGAGGTTTAGCAGTACCTGTTCACTCCTTGGTCTTGGGTCACGCAGGGATCCAGCTTGGGGCTGCAGGGTCACCAGGAATGGATGTACAGGATCCAGATGGGCATCTTATGGTGACCTGGCTGGTTTATAGCTGTGGTACAGCGCCAGGGCTTACTGTTCTCTTCTCACACTGGGCTGCAGAGCTGCCAGCACTCACTCTGTGTTCCAGTATTAGATGACGGTCTACGCGTTCCGCAGTGCAGTTAGTTCCTCCCTTCTCCTCCAGCTTTCTCGGCCAATCACTCCTTTCCTCTGCCTCTGATCCTCCTCTTCCAGGTTGCAAAGAATAGCAAAGGTTTCTGTGAGTTGTGGTCCAAAGCAATGCAGCAAAAGAGGGATTAATGTCCATTACTGTAAACCTCTGTTTGCCCCTAGCTGCAGCAGTCTCTGCGCACCATGCTCCCCCTAAAGGGCTTACATTTGTAAACTGCCACATGAATACACTTATTTTTGACCCCTTTTTACAAAATTTGGAAAATGCCACATGAAAACTGTTTTGCACTGGGGTAAAATACTCTAGAGTTATTTCGAGGCCAACACCTCTTAAAAAATTGGGAGAATCCCTATGCCAGAAATTAAAGTGCTTAAAATCAATTTGTGCTACAATTTGCTCCAATTTTTAGGGTACCTGTTGGTTCACCCCATCCACTTTTCTCACCACAATCAAAAAGGGAAAGTCACCAATTTTGGTGTGCAAACAGGTTATGGCAAAATTTGACATTTTGTATTTCATAAAAATTGGGCAAATCAGATTTTTGCTGTGGATTTGTCATTTATACTGGCACTGGTCTGCAATGGATATGTCACTTATTGAAGCAGTTTTCAAAACCCCATGATGAGAATATGAGGAAGCATATGTTTACGTGAAACGGCGTTGGCCAATGGGAGTGTTGTCTGCCCTGTGCAGTTTGTCCACTCTGAAAATAAGCACACTTCACTGGTATCGAGTGCCACAATATTTCTCCAAAAATTCTATGAACAATACTTTACATATACAGCTTTAATGCAAAGCTGTGTGTCTCCATGGTAACAGACTACAAGCTAAAACTTTGTAGTCAGATGCCGGTGATTGTTCATTAAAGTACCTATTTGACAGCACATGGAGGAGTGCCTACATCACTCTGTACTTGTTGGGACTCCCAAAATAAACAGTCCGTTCACATGCATTTGCCATGTACATGGATCTTAACTTTGGGCTTGTTCACACGCAGTGTGTTTTCCGGGGATAAAACACAGAATTTTACAGTACCAGCAAAATGTATGAGATTTCTGAAATCTCATGCACGCGCTGCAGATGTGAACCGTCAAAGTGTTTTTTTTGTTGTTGTTTTTTTTTTTTCATACTTGCTACTTGACAATTCAGTGTTTTTTCAGTGTTTTTGTCCCATTGAGATGAATGGGGAAAATGCACAAGTAAGAAAATGAATGGAAAAAATACACAAATAAAAAGGGGTAAAAAATATGCAGATTTTTACGCAGTGTTTTTACTGCTAACATGACAGAACAATCCGCTGTACCGTAATTACTCAATGTATGGATTTAGATTAATATACATTCCATGCAAATATGTAAAACGTCCCAAGGCGAATGTAGACCCCCACAACTATGAATTCCCAAGGTAGCCATTTTTTGATGTTTGGAGAAGTTCTATGTATTTTCTCACATCAAGTACCAGCAGCGGCAGGACGAATTAGTAACATATAGAATGATTTTATTCCGGCATTTACAATTTAAATGGGATATAACTCAGCAGCGATGTTTTGCTGCATCCACAGTTGACTTGAATAATCAATATGGAAGGAAGACATGATGCCATATATACTCTGAATTATTTTTATTTCCTGCTTTCTCAGCTGTAATCAAATCCAGCATGTTTACAGCACAGCCCGACTTAATGGAATAGAAATCTGCATCAATTTTCTTTCTTTTTTCATCAGTCACACATACGTAGACCCCCAGAAGATTAAAGCCATAGCGAGCTGCTAAAGAGCACATTTCATGAAGCATTAAGTGAAATAACATTTGAGCATTGTGTCATCTATCATTCTTCTGATGCTCAGTCCTTTGAAAGATGGGTTTTATTTTGTCTTTATTTTTTTTTTAATTTATCAAGAAATAAAGAACTTGGTGTCTCCATGGTAACAGACTACAATCAAACCCTATGTAGTCAGAGCCTGTAGTCATAATCACTTCTGGTTCTCACTAATTGTTAATTTAGAGGGATTATTCAGGACTATTTTTTTTTTTTTTTTTTTACAATGCGCCTGAGAATTAACAGGCAGTTAGTCGCTAACTACCTGCCTGTTGTGCCCAGCCCTGAACTCTACCGGCATGTGACCGCTCCTACCGGCAATTCAGGCTCTTCCTGTGGCATCACACAGAGGGCAATGGCTTCTCTTCCACTCTGCTTTGCTGACGGGGCGTGACTGCACATGTCTTGCTGATTGACACTTGGCTCCCTGCTTCCTAGCCGTGGGAAGCCGGCTGTCAATCAGCATGATGCCAGGAGTCACGTGTTAGCATGTAGCAGCTGAACCACCAGCAGGAGCGATCGGTGACCGCCCTGAGACGGTGTCGGCTTCAACAGTCAGGTAGTTAGTAACTACCTGCCTGTTTTTATTTGTTTTTGTTTTTTTAATAAGAGCTTAAAAACTACAACCTCTTCAAGCTTTCTCTCCATTTATGAGACCAAAGTGCAAATATCTGGCATTATCTCTGTTGGGAGTTCTGAAAATAGCCGAACATTGAATGGAGGGAGCTGCACACCTGTGACCGTTAGTGATGAGGGAACGTGCTTGGATAACACCTTATCTGATCACGTTCGCTCATCACTAGTGACCACCTCTCCATTGACAGATCCCCATTCTCAAAATAAATGCAGATCCCGAAAGTGGAATTTGTATCTGTCAGGATCCATTTTTGCATTTGTGGCAGCTCTGGTTCCACTCTGTTTTAAATGTAGCTTTTTTTCCTTTCACAACCAGCGGGGGTTAATGTCAGTATTTCCCTTGCCAGCACTCTGCTGCAACTGCAGAGTTGCTGGGTCAGCTGATGTGGGTGGTGACCACTCCCGCCATCCTTTAAATGGTCACATGCATCAGCTGACTGTTGGTAACAGTTTCTCTATGGAGACCAGCCTTGCAGTGGCAGCTCTCTGGTGTCTGCTGTTTCTGGAGTTTGGAGTCCGGCTTCTGTGTCATCTGTGGTGTGGAGCTTGGAAGCTAAGTGTGGTGTTTTCTCCTCGTCCCTTTCGTGTTTGTCACTGTTCCCTGTGTGATACTATCTGCAGTGATGAGGCAAGCACCCCTTGCCGACCATTGCACTAGCTAGGGCAGTGCTAGCTGACAGCGATGGATGAGGTTCCTGAAGGCGGTGGGGGGAAGGACCCACATAGGGCATTAGGGGAGTGCAGGGACAGGCTCAAGTTTGAGCTGAGGTGGTGACCATCCCCCATTTCCCTATTAGTAGGGCCTTGCTCTCCCCATTCCCATCCCGTTGTGTGTGTGTTGCGCCATCCGCTGACTGACCCCCCCGTTGGGTCATGTCACATCGTGACAGTATCTCTCAGACATTTATACCTTATGTTGTGATTTCGTCCAATAGATTGCACTAATTTTCCCAATTACTAGATTTACAATTCTTGTAACGTCCATTTAAAATTGGAGAATACAGAACAGACTAGATAGCAGGCAAACTCTTTAATCCAGTGCTTTTGTACCAACCTTTCCTGACCTTCATTATTTCAATGATCCCTTTCTGTACAGAGTATGGAGAAAGGCAAGAGGGCCAGCACCGTGCACCGCCGGGCTGAGGTTAAGTGATACTTCTCCTCTGCAGCATTACACTGAATGTGTTACAGCTCTTTGGCCATCCAATATGCACCTGCTGCGGCGCGGGCTCTCTGTAAATGACATTTCTGAGAACAGTCGTTCTGAATCAGCTATTTAATTAAACCAGTCTGATGGTTATCTTACATTTCAGTCTCATAGCTCTATTATCCTGCAGGTCTAAAGAATCCCCAACGTGGAAAGGAAAAAATAAAAATCAATTCAACGAAAGTAAATCCTAGTGACTGTCCTAAAAATAGATATGTGAGGACAGCGTAATCTTGTGCAGTCATCTCCTGCTATAGAATGCATTAATACATGTAATGCTACAGTGCGTTATACCTTTATAAAAGTATAAGATGTATTGAAATAGAAATGCCAGGAAAAGACACTGATTTTGCCCTTTTAATTATTTGCTAGGAGGTCTGCCTAATGAATCATTTTTGCAGACACTTTGTATTCTGAACAGTGCCCCATTGAGTTTGAGCCTAGCAACCAGCACAGAAACCAGTGGGTGACAACACTGGATGTACCTGCTCCAGCGGAGACCTGCGCCGTCAGCCACAGTTCATTAGAAATACTGGTGGCAGTACTAGTGATGAGCGAGCGTACTGGGATAAGGTGTTGTCCGCCATGCTCGGGTGCTAACCAAGTCACTTCACCGTGCTCGAAAAATATGTTCGAGTCCTCACGGCTGCTTGTCTCCCGGCTGTTCGACAGCCACAACAGATGCGGGGATTACCTGTTTGCTAGATAATCCCTGCATATGTTGTGGCTGTCTAACAGCCGGGAGACCTGCAGCCGCGGGGACTCGAACTTATTATTTGAGCATGCCGCAGACACTCGGTTAGCACACGAGCATGGCGGATAACACCTTATCCCAGCATGTTCGTGCATCACTAGTGCTGACGATACATTGCTACTTCTTCCAACCCCAGAATTTCTCCTAGCCAGACAGCCATATTTCACCAGCAGTTGGGTTTATCCAAGACTACTTTTTTTCTATTATGAGACTAGAACCAACAGGCAAGTAGTTGCTGACTGTTGTCCTCTTTGCCGATCCCTGCCAGCACAGATTAGTCATAGACCGCTCCTGCCAGCGAATCAGCAGCTTCCACGTCTTCACGTCGATAGAGCAGCGGCTTCTTTTCCGCTCTACTCTGTTGACTGCTGATATCATGCTGATTGACAGCCAGCTTCCTGCTACCTAACTCTAGCTGTCAATCAGCATGTTGTCTGCAGTCAAGCCCTATTGAAAGAACAGCCTATGAAAGGAAGAGCTGCTCTGTTGACGTGGAGCAGCTGAATCGCCGGCAGGAGCGGTTAATGATACTGTGTCTTGGATAAACTCTTCAAGAGATGTAATAAATCTTTAACTAATCCCTGTACTTTCTGACATCTCGATCTCACTTGATAGATATTATGATTAATATAAATCTGCAAAATATTTTAAAAACTGTATTATTTTACTCTCCGGAAAAAAAAAAAAAACATTTCAAAACCAGTCTGGCCACTAGGTGTCTCCCGTCTGTCTAATTTGTTCTCCACTGCCTATTGTCCAGTGTAATCTGTCTTTAGCAGTAGAAACGCTCAGTTGGATTACAGGAAGTGCAGGCTGGGCTTTGTATCTCTCGCTGCTCCTGCTCTCCTGTCTGTCTAACTGTATGTAGACATAAGAGAGAGGTGGGCAATCAGTTCAGTATAGCCAAGTCATTGCATAATGGTAGACATAAGTAATAACTGTCATCTCGAAGGTAATGGAGAAGAGGGAAGATGAGGAGGAGCTATGAATCTCATCAGTACCAACTGTCGTCTCCTATCTCAGTAATGTAACAATCTGTTTTCACTGAACACACATTTTACCCATGAGTTGAGAATTTTGAGAATGAAAGATCAGTCCAGGAGGAGAAAGAAGCAGATTTCTCTGATAAGATATATTACAAAGTTTCTTATCTTCACTTGTACTATTGATTTATGAAATAGAAATTAAAACGACACTTACCCTTTAACCCCTTTCTGCCAGCTGACGGAATAGTACGTCAGCTGGCAGAACCCCTGCTTTAAGGTGGGCTCCGGCGGCGAGCCCACCTTAAAGCCGCGACATGTCAGCTGTTTTGTACAGCTGACATGTGCGCGCAATGAGCGCGAGCGGAATCGCGATCCGCCCGCGCCCATTAACTAGTTAAATGCCGCTGTCAAACGCAGACAGCGGCATTTAACTACCAAATCCGGCCGGGCGGCCGGAAATGACGTCATCGCCGACCCCCGTCACATAATCGGGGGTCGGCGATGTGTCAGGAAGGTAACCATAGAGGTCCTTGAGACCTCTATGGTTACTGATCCTCGGTAGCTGTGAGCGCCACCCTGTGGTCGGCGCTCACAGCACACCTGCAATTCTGCTGTGTAGCAGCAATCTTATGATCACTGCTACATAGCAGAGCCGATCGGGTTGTGCCTGCTTCTAGCCTCCCATGGAGGCTATAGACGCATGGCAAAAGTGACAAAAAAAAAAAAAAAATTTGAAAAAAATAAAAAAAATATAAAAGTTTAAATCACCCCCCTTTCGCCCCAATCAAAATAAATCAATAAAAAAAAAAATCAAACCTACACATATTTGGTATCGCCGCGTTCAGAATCGCCCGATCTATCAATAAAAAAAAAGCGTTAACCTGATCGCTAAATGGCGTAATGAGAAAAAAATCGAAACGCCAGAATTACGTTTTTTTGGTCGCCGCGATATTGCATTAAAATGCAATAACGAGCGATCAAAAGAATGTATCTGCACCAAAATGGTATCATTAAAAACGCCAGCTCGGCACACAAAAAATAAGCCCTCACCTGACCCCAGATCACGAAAAATGGAGACGCTACGAGTATCGGAAAATGGCGCAATTTTTTTTTTTTTTTGCAAAGTTTGGAATTTTTTTTCACCACTTAGGTGAAAAATAACCTAGTCATGTTAGGTGTCTATGAACTCGTACTGACCTGGAGAATCATAATGGTAGGTCAGTTTTAGCATTTAGTGAACCTAGCAAAATAGCCAAGCAAAAAACAAGTGTGGGATTGCACTTTTTTTGCAATTTCACTGCACTTGGAATTTTTTTCCCGTTTTCTAGTACACGACATGCTAAAACCAATGATGTCATTCAAAAGTACAACTCGTCCCGCAAAAAATAAGCCCTCACATGGCCAAATTGACGGAAAAATAAAAAAGTTATGGCTCTGGGAAGGAGGGGAGCGAAAAACGAAAATGAAAAAACGGAAAAAGCTCCGGGGGTGAAGGGGTTAAGTATTAATTTGGCGACGTGAGTTATACATTGCACGACAGCTAATGGTCATTCTTTATAATGACATGCTAATGAATGATCATATGGAATAATTAGCACAGTCTGAATATAAATAAGCATTGATGAATGAACTGTGGTCTGTGTTTTTGGAAAGTCGTGCTAGCGGTCTGACAGATGAAATCATGGCGCCAACTTAAAATGACATATCATTATGAATATGTCGTCGGTCACATGTCATATGACACTCATTAACATAAACTGATTAACCTGTACATTGGAAGTTGTACATATTTTTCTATAGTATGCTTTTACAGAACGGTCGCCGAGTCCCCTTAATGTGCCACACGTTAGCGATGATTTGTTAGCAAAACTCTCCACAGGCTGCAGTTCCAGTCACAGCCACTGGGTGGCCACAAATAGCAAATAGACACTTAAAGGGAATCTGTCACCCCAAAATTCGCCTATAAGCTGCAGCCCCCGGCATCAGGGCTTATCTACAGCATTCTGTAATGCATTCTGTAATGTTGTAGATAAGCCCCCGATGTAACCTGAAAGATAAGAAAAACAAGTTAGATTATACTCACCCAGGGGCGGTCCCGCTGCGGTCCAGTCCGAAGGGAATCGCGGTCCGGTCCGGGGCCTCCCATCTTATGATGATGTCCTCTTCTTGTCTTCACACTGTGGCTCCGGCGCAGGCGTACTTTGTCTGCCCTGTTGAGGGCAGAGCAAAGTACTGCAGTGCGCAGGCGCCGGGAAAGGTGAGAGAGGCCTAGCGCCTGCGCACTGCAGTACTTTGCTCTTCCCTCAACAGGGCAGACAAAGTACGCCTGCGCCGGAGCCACAGTGTGAAGACAAGAAGAGGACGTCATCCTATGAAGATGGGAGGCCCCGGACTGGACCGTGACACCCATCGTACTGGGACCGCCCCTGGGTGAGTATAATCTAACCTCTTTCTCATCTTTCAGGTAACATCGGGGGCTTATCTACAGCATTACAGGATGCATTACAGAATGCTGTAGATAAGCCCCTGATGCCGGTGGCCGCAGCTTATAGGCCAATTTTGGGGTGACAGATTCCCTTTAAAGCATAAGCATCTCTTGATGGAATATCGCAAAATCATTTTTTTTTTTTTTTTACAAAGCTGGGCATCTCATGCCAAATATTTGTGCAGCCAAGAGTTATAGCGCCTCTCTAAAAGAAGCGTTTCACCTTTTTGGAACATACAAACATACTGAAAATAATCTGATTTAAATTTATGGCCTCAAAATTTTTGGTTCTCTGTCTTCTTTATGTAGTTATGGGGTAAACCATCAGTGTTGTAACTTCGAAGTTTGTTATGAATTTTTTTGGTTTAATTTACAACACTTTAGTGGTGTACCTCATGGTGAAATTGAAGGGCGGACGACACCACGCCCCGTCCCACCGGACGAGACCGCTCCCCATCCCACCGGACGAGACCGCGCCCCATCCCACCGGACGAGACCGCGCCCCATCCCACCAGACGAGACTGCGCCCCGTCCCACCAGACGAGACTGCGCCCCGTCCCACCAGACGAGACTGCGCAGACGAGACTGCGCCCCGTCCCACCAGACGAGACTGCGCCCAGTCCCACCAGACAAGACTGCGCCCAGTCCCACCAGACAAGACTGCGCCCCGTCCCACCGGACGAGACCGTGCCCCATCCCATTAATGACACGCCCATATTAGCATAGCTGGCAGTGATTGGTGTATAAATGCCAAAAGTCGTAATATTTTTGCCCAACCACCAAGTTAAAAATTCCCCTTGAAATGGGTTTTCCGAACTTGACATAAATTTCTGCCATCACTATATGTGACGGCAGATTCCTGAATCTTGCTTGTGTGCAATATGCACACTGTCAGGATTAATCTGTATTTCTAGCTCAAGCGAGCACTCAATCGATCTGCATAGTTTTGATCATGTGTTGACTTTCACCTTTACCTGCTTCTCTTACTCTTCTCTTTCTACAGTTGACCGCAACTTTGCAAATCTCATACTCTCCTGCTTGAGACGGATATTTAGGGGACTGCAGACATTTATGTTGTGCCTGAAAACCCCTTGATTTAGGCAGTAGATTATTTTCTGTACGGTCCCTGTGCAGTTTGCAGTTCAGTACAATGACGATAGAATAAAAAATGATGTTGCACCAAGTATGACCTAAGTCTACGGCTCTGGAGGAATTTCCCCGCATGCAGTAGACACTACTGTAATAGATCATTTCAGCTTATTGTCTACGCACCCAGGGATCGCCTGGCTTTCATCATTACTGTGTCTTTTACCTGAATTTTCACCACATGGTAAAATTGCTTTAGATTTTAGGACTGGAGATAGAAGCGATAAGGCACAATCATAGCTTTGTTCCGTCAACGACTTTGGCGTTTTGCTCCCCTCGTTGTTACTTGCTCTGACTTTGGTCAATACATTTATTTTCGATGAAGTCAGTGTGATAATGTATTAATGCATTTCTCTTAACTGCGCTGAAATAGCCCTGAGCAACACACATTATGTCAACTGGAAAAGTCCCAGAGCAGGCACAATCTATGCGGACACCCAGTGTGTAACCTCTCCTGCAAAGTGCACTGTTCCAAAAGTCTGGAAATACTGAAATGTCTGGCAAGTTTCCTTAGGAGGATTAAAGTGGTATTCCCATCTTCAAGATTCTATCCCAATATGTAGGAGGTGTAATAATAATAATCATATTAGCAAATACCTGCAATTAGAAATGTAGTATAGTTTTTCTGATTCGCTATGTCCCTTTCCTCATGTGCAGGCATTGCAAGACCTTAGGTATCCATGGTTACGACCACTATCTACTAGCTGTCACTTCCTCAGTGGATATAACCATGGATACGTAAGATCCTGCAGTGCCTGCACATGAGGAAAGAGACAAAGCAAATCAGAAAAACTATACTACATTTCTAATTGAAGGTATCTGCTAATATTATTATTATTATTACAACTACTGCATATTGGGATAGGATCTTGGAAATGGGAATACCCCTTTAAGGACTGGTGAATGCTATATAAATAGAAACTGCTTTATCTTTTACAAATATATGTAGAGGGATGGCGTCAGCATCTCCCAAATCTGGACATTTCAGGGCCCCCTGCAGCTGAGAAGACCAGATTTCCATTAGTGACATCTGCCGATCATGTATATTGGCTGTGCACACTGACTTCATGGCGAAGCTGAAAATTTCTGTTATACATCTGGCACCCTAAGTCTGTCTGCTGCTATCGAAACTAGCTCTGATTGCTACAGTTCAACCCCTCAGTTATGACAGCGGCATTTAAGAGGTTTGTAAATGAGTGGGAGATATCCCTTTTGGTTGCCATAACACCACTGTCATGATTCCGCCCCTTTCTGTGTCCTAGGGGCACTGTGAGTGACAGCTCAGCCGCCCTATAGATAGCAGGGGTGTGTCGGCTGTCAGTGTTGTGTTTGGGTTTCCTCTAGGTGTTTTCCTTTCCAGATGATTACTGTGCTATTTAACTGGCTGCCAATGTAAGATCATTGCCAATTGTAGCTTCACCTCAGTGGTGTGTTTACTCCGTGCTCTATATTCTGATATTCTGATCTTTTGTTGCCGGACCTTGGATTTGCCTTTGACGTATTCTGACCTTAGTTACCAGATGCTGTACTTTGCCCCTGACTAACTATTTGTCTCATCCCTTTGTCTTTGACATAGCTTCCTGGTCTTTGACCTTGGACTTCTTGACTACTGTACTTCACGGCTAGTTCATAGGTAGAGACTAGAATTACATCCACCTCCTGACACATGATTTCTGGATGCCAATGACAACATTAGAGCCCCCTGTGTGTATGGTGTTAGTCCCAATATAAAAGCCAGCCTTTGATCAGGCTCATAAGATTAATAATTTTACAACATGCTAAAATATTTCAAAATTGCTGTGAATTGTACAAGTGAATGCAAGTTCAAGTTCCCTAGGAAGACTAATAAAAAAAATTAATATCACCCTCCTCCCCCGTTTCCAAGAATGTAAATAAAATCTAAAAAACTAATAAAATATAATATTTTTTAAAAAAGTCAATACAAAAAATACTGATTTTTGGTCTAGCCCCAGGGTGGGGATATGTGAGCAGCCCCACCCATCTCTCTGCTGCTCATAAACGCTGCCCTTGACACACCCTATTAACTCATCACTGTACATTCTGGAGCCTGCCTTTCCGGGCTTACCTCTTCGAGGCTACCAACCTCGATGATACATACCTGTTCTCAGGACCTGTTCGACGGCCGTCTTACTATATATATATATATATATATATATATATATATATATATATATATATATATATATATATACATACAGTACAGACCAAAAGTTTGGACACACCTTCTCATTTTTTCTGTATTTTCATGACTATGAAAATTGTACATTTACACTGAAGGCATCAAAACTATGAATTAACACATGTGGAATTCTATACTTAACAAAAAAGTGTGAAACAACTGAAATTATGTCTTATATTCTAGGTTCTACAAAGTAGCCACCTTTTGCTTTGATGACTGCTTTGCACACTCTTGGCATTCTCTTGATGAGCTTCAAGAGGTAGTTACCGGGAATGGTCTTCCAACAATCTTGAAGGAGTTCCCAGAGATGCTTAGCACTTGTTGGCCCTTTTGCCTTCACTCTGCGGTCCAGCTAACCCCAAACCATCTCAATTGGGTTCAGGTCTGGTGACTGTGGAGACCAGGTCATCTGGCGTAGCACCCCATCACTCTCCTTCTTGGTCAAATAGCCCTTACACAGCCTGGAGGTATGTTTGGGGTCATTGTCCTGTTGAAAAATAAATGATGGTCCAACTAAACGCAAAGCGGATGAAATAGCATGCCGCTGCAAGATGCTGTGGTAGCCATGCTGCTTCAGTATGCCTTCAATTTTGAAAAAATCCCCAACAGTGTCACCAGCAAAGCACCCCCACACCATAACACCTCCTCCTCCATGCTTCACGGTGGGAACCAGGCATCTGGAGTCCATCCGTTCACCTTTTCTGCGTCGCACAAAGACACGGTGGTTGGAACCAAAGATCTCAAATTTGGACTCATCAGACCAAAGAACAGATTTCCACTGGTCTAATTCTATTCCTTGTGTTCTTTAGCACAAACAAGTCTCTTCTGCTTGTTGCCTGTCCTTAGCAGTGGTTTCCTAGCAGCTATTTTACCATGAAGGCCTGCTGCACAAAGTCTCCTCTTAACAGTTGTTATAGAGATGTGTCTTCTGCTAGAACTCTGTGTGGCATTGACCTGGTCTCTAATCTGAGCTGCTGTTAACCTGCGATTTTTGAGGCTGGTGACTCGGATAAACTTATCCTCAGAAGCAGAGGTGACTCTTGGTCTTCCTTTCCTTGGGCGGTCCTCATGTGAGCCAGTTTCTTTGTAGAGCTTGATGGTTTTTGCCACTGCACTTGGGGACACTTTGAAAGTTTTCCCAATTTTTCGGACTGACTGACCTTCATTGCTTAAAGTAATGATGGCCACTCGTTTTTCTTTGCTTAGCTGCTTTTTTCTTGCCATAATACAAATTCCAACAGTCTATTCAGTAGGACTATCAGCTGTGTATCCACCAGACTTCTGCTCAACACAATTGATGGTCCCAACACCATTTATAAAGCAAGAAATCCCACTTATTAAACCTAACAGGGCACACCTGTGAGGTGAAAACCATTCCTGGTGACTACCTCTTGAAGCTCATCAAGAGAATGCCAAGAGTGTGCAAAGCAGTCATCAAAGCTAAAGGTGGCTACTTTGTAGAACCTAGAATATAAGACATAATTTCAGTTGTTTCACATTTTTTTGTTAAGTATACAATTCCACATGTGTTAATTCATAGGTTTGATGCCCTCAGTGTGAATGTACAATTTTCATAGTCATGAAAATACAGAAAAATCTTTAAATGAGAAGGTGTGTCCAAACTTTTGGCCTGTACTGTATATATATATATATATATATATATATATATATATATATATATATACACTCACCGGCCACTTTATTAGGTACACCATGCTAGTAACGGGTTGGACCCCTTTTGCCTTCAGAACTGCCTCAATTCTTCGTGGCATAGATTCAACAAGGTGCTGGAAGCATTCCTCAGAGATTTTGGTCCATATTGACATGATGGCATCACACAGTTGCCGCAGATTTGTCGGCTGCACATCCCAAAGATGCTCCATACAAGGCAGGATGGATCCATGCTTTCATGTTGTTTACGCCAAATTCTGACCCTACCATCCGAATGTCGCAGCAGAAATCGAGACTCATCAGACCAAGCAACGTTTTTCCAATCTTCTACTGTCCAATTTCGATGAGCTTGTACAAATTGTAGCCTCAGTTTCCTGTTCTTAGCTGAAAGGAGTGGTACCCGGTGTGGTCTTCTGCTGCTGTAGCCCATCTGCCTCAAAGTTCGACGCACTGTGCGTTCAGAGATGCTCTTAGGCCTACCTTGGTTGTAACGGGTGGCGATTTGAGTCACTGTTGCTTTTCTATCAGCTCGAACCAGTCTGCCCATTCTCCTCTGACCTCTGGCATCAACAAGGCATTTCCGCCCACAGAACTGCCGCTCACTGGATTTTTTTTCTTTTTCGGACCATTCTCTGTAAACCCTAGAGATGGTTGTGCGTGAAAATCCCAGTAGATCAGCAGTTTCTGAAATACTCAGACCAGCCCTTCTGGCACCAACAACCATGCCACGTTCAAAGGCACTCAAATCACCTTTCTTCCCCATACTGATGCTCGGTTTGAACTGCAGGAGATTGTCTTGACCATGTCTACATGCCTAAATGCACTGAGTTGCCGCCATGTGATTGGCTGATTAGAAATTAAGTGTTAACAAGAAGTTGGACAGGTGTACCTAATAAAGTGGCCAGTGAGTGTATATATATATATTTATGTGAGCTCATCTTCACTTTTCATTTATCCTCCTCGATGTTTTAGAGCTATAACTCAAACACATATATTTGCACACATTCAGTACTGTGCAGAAATTTCAGCCAGATGTGGAAAAATAGAAGTGTTAATAGTTTATTTTTATTAATTAATAAAATGGTACAAATCCATTATGTAATACTATCAGTGAAGAGTCAGGTTGGCTCTGAAGTTATTCTGCTGTAGAACAGTTTTCCCTTGTAACTACTGTAGTTCTTCTAAGGATGCCCCAGTCACAGTGAAAAAAATGAACAATGAAGGAAAAAAAAGGAAAATATAAATATATCTCACAGAAATTGATTATGATCCCTTTAGCAGCAAATTATGCAAAAAAGATACAGTATACATATGTAAAACATCTGAAAAAATTATAAGTCCCCACTGCAAAAGAATAGAAAAAAAAATCAGATTTTTTTTCAAACAAAACATTTTGTCACATTTTAATAAAAAAAATACACTGATATCTTCACGGCTGTAATAACTTGAAGAGAACAGGTTATTAAAATTATATATAAAAACAATCTTAATCCAAAAATAGTTTTTTTTCAACTTTTGTGTTGCAAAAAAAATGTATTATACTGTAATTTATATGTAACACAAAACAGCGCTAAAAAAAAATAAATCACAATTTGTCTTGCATAAAACAAAGCCTCATTCAGCCATGGCAATGAAATAAAATAAAAATAAAAAAATGTTGGCTTCTAAAAAGCTGGAGGCAAAAAAAAATGTGAAAACAAAATAGCCAATCAATAGGGACTTTTCGGGGCTGGTCATTAATGGGATTAAAACCCTAACTAACGTGGTTAGTACGGGGTTGAAAAGTGTGTAATATAAAAAACCTTTAAGCGATAGGGCATGATGGATGAAATTTGCACAAACCATGTAACTCTAAGAAGTAGTTAATATGAGACTCCTGTGCTCAGACTCTGCAAAAATTCTCGATTTTTAAAACACTACATCAATAATAGTGAATTTTGTTAAATGATGTGCTCCGCTCTTTTATCAATGTAATGATTGAAGGGGAGAAGTTAAATATGTTGACATGAGCTCGGTGATTTCTTGCTACAAATGTATTTTCAAAGGGTACAAAATCCTGTTTTATTTTTCTTGTCTTCCGCTGCGTAATTGCCTTTGGCAAGGTCTAAGGAACTTGTTTTCCTTTGTTGGATTCTGCTGCTTGTAGAAAATATGAAGCATCGCTGAGAAAGGACAAAGAGGAGTTATTTATGCAGATTTGGAGATTTATGTTGATTTATATTGATGTTCACTTCACAGATTTTTCAGATTTACGTGTAGGGGCTCACACACATGGCGAAAAACTGTATTCTGGGGATAGTCTACTTTTTTTTTCAGCATCGCCTACAATTTCGCAATACACAGGCCTAAAGGAGTCCATGCCATGGGACACTTGGAGAGCGGGATCCTCGTCTTGGATGATTACATCTTCTTCGCCATTAGGTGATGAGAGCCTGTATAGAAGCATAGAAAGCTCTTGGACTGGGAGACACCATATTGGGCATATTGGATGATATTCTATGTGTGCCTCTGTAAGGGTTACTGCAAATTGAGAATTCCTACCGATGATGTAAGTAGATACCATGGGGTAGTACATGTATCTATTCCTCCATAGCATGGAGGTGTAGGGTCTCCTTGTGTCTGCTAATAGTCACAAACATAGTGGTGTCAAGTCTCAAACATTCTACCGTACTGCTCACTACATCATGTGGTTTTACAGGATGTTTACATTGTGCAATTTTTCTATACACATATTTTATTTAATGGCCTCGAGCTTGATCTCAAGCCATGGCGTCTTGATGGATGAACTCTCTGTACGAAGATCGATCTTGTGCAAGCCTAGATAGGTCCACCAAGATCTTCTCCGCCGCGATCTTGATTGTATCAAGCCACTGTGTTGCTGGTCTTTCTCTTCGTATTGTTCCTTCTATTCTTCCAACCATGATGTCCTTCTCCAGTGATTGCTTTGTTTGTATAATGTGTTCAAAGTATGCAGGTCGTAGCTTGGTGATCCTTGCTTTGAGTGAGATGTCTGGCTTGATTTGTTCCAATACTGATATATTTTTCTTGCCATCCATGGTATTGATAACATCCTTCTCCAGCACCACATTTCAAAGGCTTTGATTCTTTTTCTGTCCACATATGGATGGTGAAATAAGTATTGATAAAGTCACCAAGCTTGTAAGTAACTTTTTCTAAAGGGTCTATTGACATGAAATTCTCACTATATGTCAATAACAACCCATCCAATCCACACAAGCAAAGAAATCAACCATAGATGTCCATAAGTTAAGTTATGTGTAATAATGAGATATGACACAGGGAAAAAGTGTTGAACACATGAAGAAAGACAGGTGCAAAGAGCCATGTAAAGTCATGACACCATCTGAAATCTATCAGTAATTAGAAAGCATTTTTTTGTGAAAAATAATATCAGCTGATTCAACTAATGGCCTATAAATAGGTGTCTTATTACCAAGATGCCACCCAAGAAACATTTCATGATGAGTAATGGAGCGCCCCCAAGGGCGAGGGGATACTCGGTACCGGGCCCTTCGGTTCTTGATGGGGATGTCACGGTGACTGACCCAGTCCGTGGCCCTAGGGACGTCCGTTAATAAATGGGGGAAAGGTCTTTAAAGGGAAAGTGTTCGTGACGCCATCTGTGGTATTCGGTCAGAGTGACCGACGCTGCTGTAAGGGGTCCGCTGGGGTGATTTTATGGCAGCTAGATGGTTTACCTTCCCACAGGTGAAGTGTATCCCCAGGGCTTCCCAGAGTGTAGATGGTGAATGGTGTGAGGCGCAGTGAAGAACGAGGACACAAGGTTGCAGTCTCTTTACCTTTTACTGAAGGCTTCAGTGTCCACAGTCCAGGGTACAGACCACAGGGTAGGCAGAGTCCAGCCAGTCTGAAGGCAAATCCAGAGTCCCCTTATCCAGGTGGAAATCAATAGCCTTTCTCTAGCGCCTGAATGTTGTAGTCCCTTCCTGCTAAGCTTCTCGGTAAGGTCCTCACAACTGATGTTGGTGTTCTAGATGTTATGTCTCTTTCTCTCTGTCCCCCTGATGGATAGGATAGGACAAACCCGTATGACTGATGGCCTGAGGCTTTTTACAGGGACTCTATCACGCCACGGCCCCCACAGTTGCCACCGTGCCTCCTGGGTATAAGGTCGGGCAACTAATATGGAACTAGCTGTCCTGCCGGTCTCTGGAGCCAGGCTTGGAGACGATGACTCCCTTGGTGTTCCAGCTACCGGATCCTGCGCCTCAGAAAGGAGGCAGCCTTTTACAGGGCAGAACTCCTTCTGGTTTCCTCTCCTTTTGCTATGACTTCATTTCTCACTCTATGCAACGCAAATCCCTTCAGTGTCTCTTTCCTAGGATGCTGCCACATGTCAGGCAGATGCAGCTCCGTGGCCCTCTGGCTAGGCCTCTGGCAGGATCCCACCCCTGTCAGGGACCCACTACCTGAGTGGAGCTCAGATAGCAGCTCACTGGGTTAAGCCCAGCTCGCTTCTGCCTAACTTCCTGTCCAGACTACCAGTTTTACCTAATTGTGAGGAGTGCCCTAATAAATAGGAGCATAGCTTCCCCTGGCGTCCTGGAGTGTGAAGTGTGTTGTGTGGTTTGTGATACCTGGTAAAGAGATCTCCTTTATTGCCTTCAGACATAATATCACTCCCGCTGGTGGAAGAATGACTCAATACCTTTGCAACCTTACTGTTGCAAAATATACTGATGGCATTGATGGCAAAGGCTTTTGTACAAAGTATTAAATACATTTCAATAAGCATATTCAATAATTTTTCCCTGTGTCATTTCTCATTATTACACATAACTTAATTTATGGACATCCATGGTTTGATTTATTTGCCTGTGTGGATTGGATGGGCTGTTATTGACATCTGGTAAGAATTCCATGCCAATAGCACCTTTAGAAATACATTCACCCCAAAAAAATTGATGATGATGTGTACATTACTGTAATATTGCACATATAAAGTGCTTCTATACGGTATATACCTAGATATATGTACTGTGGGAGTTTAGCTCAGTGGTTAGAGCAACAAAAAGACAAGCAGCCTTCAAATGACCAAAACTTGGCTCCTTTCTGTGTTTTATCGGCAATGAAAATTCAGTACAGGCAACAAGAGGGTAAGATCCTAAATCCTTCTCATCTGAGACCTTACTAAACAATATGACTTCCCTGTCTGTCTTACTTATAACAAAATAATAGTCACCTGTAACCTTTAGTTTGCACTCAGCTTGAGAGCAGCCTCCCTGCCCTGTCCAGAGACCACAATGTCCAGCTATAGATGCCCCCTAGGTCTCAGTCCAGCTGCATTTAATAATGAGACCTAAGCCAACCTAGCAGACTAGAAATGGTGGCTTTCTCCCACCCAGTACACTACAAATCTTCCAAGTTCAGAGCATACCGAGATTAAGACCAGGTTCACATCATGTTTTTGCCACTTGTGAGTGGCTCCCATGAGACTTCCATCAGAAGCCCTGAATACGGCAATATTCACTGACTTTAAGGAAGCAGATGGAGTCTCTTTGTTTCTCTCAGACCTCCTTTTCGGCAGTGTCCACCTTTTTCTGAGGTGTACACAAAAACAGAGTCAACTACGGAAATGGGGGTCAGACAGAGCATAGGACGACTCTGGTGTGAACCAGATTTAACTTGGATCCTCTCTAACCTAAGCGGAAAATAAATACACTTAGGGTACTGTCACACAGTCACACTTTGATCGCTACGACCGTACGATCCGTGACGTTCTAGCGATATCGTTACGATATCGCAGTGTCTGACACGCAGCAGCGATCAGGGATCCTGCTGAGAATCGTACGTCGTAGCAGATCGTTTGGAACTTTCTTTCGTCGCTTGATCACCCGCTGACATCGCTGGATCGTTGTGTGTGACAGCGATCCAGCGATGCGTTCGATTGTAACCAGGGTAAACATCGGGTAACTAAGCGCAGGGCCGCGCTTAGTAACCCGATGTTTACCGTGGTTACCAGCGTAAAAGTAAAAAAAAAACAAACAGTACATACTTACATTCCGGTGTCTGTCCCCGGCGTCTCAGCTTCTCTGCACTGTGAGCGCCTGCCGGCCGGAAAGCGAGCACAGCGGTGACGTCTGACGTCACCGCTGTGCTTTCCGGCTCTGCTGCTTACACAGTGGAGAGAAGCAGAACGCCGGGGGACAGACACCGGAATGTGAGTATGTACGGTTTGTTATTTTTACGTTTACGCTGGTAACCAGGGTAAACATCGGGTTACTAAGCGCAGTCCTGCGCTTAGTAACCCGATGTTTACCCTGGTTACCCGGGGACTTCGGCATCGCTCCAGCGCCGTGATTGCAACGTGTGACCGCAGTCTACGACGCTGGAGCGATAATCATACGACGCTGCGACGTCACGGATCGTGCCGTCGTAGCGTCCAAAGTGTGACTGTGTGACAGTACCCTTAGGTTACACAGGCCCAGTCTATGACTCCAATGCACCATGTATGCATTTTACAGTAACTGCCTTACAATACACACAATATAGACACAATTAAAACAACTATACAAATACACACACGTTAAACACCTACATCTTCACAATATAACGCACATAGTGTACACAATACACACCCATACATTAAACACACTTTACACTTGTATGGATATTTGTAACACACACACACAGATGGAGAGATAGATAGATAGATAGATAGATAGATAGATAGATAGATAGATAGATAGATAGATAGATAGATAGATAATAGGTAGATGATAGGTAGATGATAGATAGATAGATAGATAATAGATATATAGATAATAGATAAATAGATATATAGATAATAGATAGATAATAGATCGATATGGGATAGATAGATAATAGGTAGATGATAGATAGATAATAGATATATAGATAATAGATAGATAATAGATCGATATGGGATAGATAGATAGATAGATAGATAGATAGATAGATATGGAATAGATAGATAATAATATATAAATAATAGGTAGATAATAGATAGCTAATAGATAGATAATAATATATAGATAATACGGTAGATAGATAATAGATAGATAGATAGATTTAAAAGAGAGGAGATTGATTTGCAGAACCAAGGTGCAGTAAACCTGCAAATCAACTTCTATATGTTACGCACCTGTCTTGACTCTAGGGCTCTACTGCCTTCCCCCATGGCCACTGCCTGTTTCCGTGTATCACATTGGGTTTCCCAGGTAGCAAAGACAAACTTAAGTTACATCATCACCCAAGGCCTTTTAAGGCCAAGTTAGACATACATAGCCTTGTGTTTCTTACCTTCTGCCTTGGAATTTGTCTCACCAGTTTACTTCATCCTACATTTGCGTCCTGCTCAGACCTGCTGATCAACCCTTTGTCTGCTGTAAGCATATCAAACTTCTCTATAGGGATTGTTCACATTACTACCTTAAGTGTCTGCTCCATAAACAGGTTTGCCTAATCTCTGCTGCCATGGTACGATCTAGAGAACAATACTATATGGCAGCACACAGTATGGAGCCACAAGTAACACAGCTCCCCCATACTCATTGCTCTGTACCCGAGGCACAATGTTAAGTCCTCAGTCCTAGTTGACATAATTGCCCCAAAATATTATGGCTTTTTGAAATAAGGATCAATGAAAGCATAGTTTGTGTATGTAGTCTTTACATTTGGGAACATTGCTTTCCCCATCACTTTCTGACCCCACCGCCCCTTATGGTACTGATTGACAGTCTCTATACAGTTTGTGCAGACACAAAGAACATCTTGTTCAGAGGGAATTCGGGGAAATGAGCTCCTGATGTACAAACACTCTTCTTGTGTTTAAACCACCCTATGTCCCTGCTGTACTGCATCCAAATGACATTTTTTGGGCCATTTTGGCTACTACAGGTACAGACTTGTGACTACAGTATGCTACACTTATATAGGGCAATATATTAAGCTGGAAGATCCATTTTAAAAGGTGGTCGGTCAGCCTAAACTATCTGTAGAAATTAAGTACGTAGCCTTATAGGGGGTTTATCCCATATGAAAAATTGTACCTTCAGTGATGTAATTGCAGCCTCCATTTTGGTAATTGGTGTGATCGGTGTTCCCTAGGTATGGCCAAGACGTCTTTCCCTCCAGTTTTGTATGTCCCCGTCTACCTCACTGGTGACCTACAGCATTGGCTCGTCTGAGCTTTCTTTGCAGACTGTGCTCAGTCCAAGCAATCTATCGCTGTCAATCACCAGTGAGGGGGCAGTAATTAGAGCCCTAGAGGTGTCAATTTTGGGGATGCTCTATCCATGACAACTTCACTTTTTACTATTTCCAGATAGTTTATCAAAAACACATGAACAGATAATATTTCTTACGGACATAATGTCAAAACACAATATGATTATGGGTGCAGTCAGACGACCATATAAATCGGACCGAGATGGGACCACAGTGCGCGGACTGGCTGGTGGCTCTCCCCAAACGAGCGTGACAACTATGTATTTCTAAGCAGCTGTCGGGAGAGCTGCTAGCCAGTCCGAGCATTGCGGTCAGTGTTCGGCCGTCTGAATGTGCCCTATAAATGATCCATGTCTACAGCCCTTCGTCCTGATATGCAGACATGAGCTACATTCTTTGTCCAAGAAGATAATTACAGTCATAATAATCTGTAAATGTTTCTTTAGCTTCCAAAAAAAGCAAACAAAATTTTACGGACGGGGGAAAAATGTGACCTATTTTTACAGACTATCCCCTATAAAGCACTTAGTATATGTTAGTTGTGGCTAGTAGACTCCTTTTAACCCCTAGGTCTCAATGCAAAAATATATGTATGAGGGCACAGCTTTCACCTTTCTTACCCAGCCATTTTTCACTCATGTGAAAAAAAGTCTTTGGAGTCCCCGATGGCACCGGTTCCAGGGTGCGAAGACCACTTTTGACCCATACTGTAGCTACTCTTATGGCTTTTCTTTGTAGGAGGGCAACATTAGAATGTAAAATGGGGGAACATTTGTCTGACTCGTTTTCGAAACAGACAAACAAATGTATAACTCATATTAAGAAGAGTGATTGAAGGCCGCCCTGAAAAACAATCCCAAAAGAGAGTCATCAAATTAATAGCTGCCAGTTGACAATTCTTCATTGTACTCTCCGGTCACGCTTCACTTAATAAGCAGTGAACTTGGAGTGTACTCTGTGAAATTACGATGACTCAATAATAAAACGCTTGTCTTGCGCTTTGAGATTAGAAGGTGATAAAATATTGAATTATACTAATAAAACATTAGGCCTTGGGGTTTTCCGGAGTTTTATTTTTGGATGCTAAATGCAGCTTGTAGTTTCAATCATCTAAAATGCAAAAGGGACAAATTCATCAAAGCTATTATTCTAGAAAACTGCTTTAAAACGTTTTGAAAAGTTGAACATTTTTTCAATTTTTCAAAATGGGTGAAGCTGTGGAGGAACTGAGGTGGGATGGAACGTGGCTACACCCTCCTGTTAAATTTAGTATAAGTGGCTGTGTTTCTTAGGCCATAAATATTATTCCACTAGAGGTAATATTTCTGGCAGGGAGTATATAGGTGCATGCCAAAGAGAAGATGCAACAAATACATTGGGTGGATTGCGCTTCTTAATGATTTTGATGCCCCATTGAGCCCTCCATTAAAGGGGATATCCGGGACTTAAAAAAGGCATGTAGTTGCTAATAGAGGCAACTATCTGCCTGTTTGACCCAGCGCCGGTCATTGACCACTCTTGCCAGAGATTTTTCCCAATTTCCAGTACACTATGTGGTAAAATGAATGGTGTAATTCAAAAGTACAACTTGTCCTTCATAAAAAGAAGCCCTCATATGTCTATGTGGACAGAAAAATAAAAAAGTTATGGCTCTGGGAAGAAGGAGAGGAAAATGCAAAAACGGATATTGCCCATGTTATGAAGTAGTTAAAATATATTTAAAACTTGATTTAAACAATAAACAATATTTTGATGATTGCTTCCCTGTAGCCAGGAGCTCTGGAGCCTGTGGCCTGTGCAACTGTCGAAGCTGCTATTGTTCATTAGTGGGCCTTGAGCATGGGACCTACATTAACTCAGGTTCTTTAAATGTGTTTTACAACCAAAGCATTTACTTATCCTTGGGACTGAAAGCCAAACACAGCGGCTCAACATCATGGAGGATGTTATTTATGTCTCTGCTCTTACTCTCCTGTCTGTCAGACTGCAATCAGGTATAGCAGAGAGATGAGCTTTCAGTTCAAGGCAAGCAATTTTGACAATGGCAACGAGTGCTGGGAAATGAGTGAAAGGAACTTTCAATTCATATAGTGCTGGCAGACTAATGGTAAAGATGAACTGTTCACTAAGGAAGAGTGTATGACAAGTTTAAAGGTATCTGCCACCCCATAAAACTCTATTTTAGTGCCAATATACAGTTAATTAAGCGCTGCCCGACTGGATAAAGACCAGCTACTGAGAGAAAATTAACTTATTTCTTCCAGAAAGCCGTCAGCTTTCAGTCATAGGGGCGTGCCCAAGGCAGCTACAGTCACCACACTACTGTGAGCAGTGGTTGTATGCAAATCCCAGCACGTTAATTGACTGATCGCTTTACAGCATATCCTTGCAAAGCTGGCTGCCAGTCAGAGTATTGAGGCATGCTTACAGTCACTGTGCACTGAGCAGTGACTGTAATCCCTCCGTGCATGCCCACATGACTGAAAGCCGGCGGGCTCCTGGAAGGAATTACAATATATACTCGAGTATAAGCAGAGTTTTTCAGCACATTTTTTTGTGCTGAAACAACCCCCCTTGGCTTATACTCGAGTCATTGTCCCAGAAGACGGCAGGGGAGTGGTGGAGCAGCGGTTCACAGGAGGCAGGAGTCAGTGGCGGTGCTAAAGCCTGTGCCCGCTGCTAAAGAGAAATGAATATTCACTGCACTGGCAGTGAATATTCGTTTCTCTTATATCGCGCAGTGTCAGCTGCCGGCTTCCAGCAGCTGCCGGGCGGTCACGGGTTTGTGCTAATTAAGAGATATGAATATTCACTTCTTTCCACTTCCATAGGCGTGGAGTGAATATTCATTACCTTAATGAGCGGGGACACGTGATTGCCTAGCCACTGGAGTTGGTGGCATCAGAACAAGATGCAGCGAGGGCGCGCAGGGAAGGTAAGTAGGATGTTTTTTGTTTTTTTTATGCTTTTCTCATGGTGGCCATGCATACAGGGATAAGAATGAGAAGCCATGCATACCAGGATATGGATGAGAAGCCATGCAGACAAGGATGGGGATGAGGAGCCATGCAGACAAGTATTGAGATGAGGAGCCATGCAGACAAGGATGGGAATAAGGAGCCATGCAGACAAGGATGGGAATGAGGAGCCATGCAGATAAGTATGGGGATGAGGAGCCATGCAGACAAGGATGGGGATGAGGAGCCATGCAGACAAGGATGGGAATGAGGAGCCATGCAGACAAGTATGGGGATGAGGAGCCATGCAGACAAGGATGGGGATGAGGAGCCATGCAGACAAGTATTGAGATGAGGGGCCATGCAGGCAAGGATGGGGATGAGGAGCCATGCAGACAAGTATTGAGATGAGGAGCCATACATACAAGGATGGGGATGAGGAGCCATGCATACAAGGATGGGAAAGAGGAGCCATGCATACAAGGATAGGGATGAGGGGACAATGCATACCAAGCTTATACTCGAGTCAATAAGTTTTCCCAGTTTTTCATGGCAAAATTAGGTGCCTCGGTTTATACTCGGGTGGACGTATACACGAGTATATACGGTTAGTACATTTTTTTTCCAGTAGTTGCACTGACAGTGAGATAACCCGGCTGCAAATGCAGATTAACCCTATATTTTATTATCATGCTTACTTATACCGTGCCATTATATTCCGCAGGTAAATAGGATTTTCCGAGGTTTGAGAGGTTCCTGCACATGTAACAGCACATATTAGTTGTAGGGGATAAGGACAGCAGGACGATGCTTTTCTATATTATTTAATGTATACGTTAAATGTAGACAAGAAAGCATCTCATGGCCACCCGGCTGCCTCTAGTGGCCTGCTGACAGTCAACATGACATAAATTCATCATAATTGTTCTTGTATTAGTGAAATTATCTTGTAATGTTCCTAAAACAGATGCTAAAACGTACCAATCTCACAAATGTATTTTTCAACATTTTCTGACTTGCTTCTTGAGATCAAAGGCTTCTCCCCCAACGCCTTGTAGTAGAAGACATCATTACATTTGCTGTGTAAGTACCGGGAAAAGCTGAATTACTTTAAGGTGTAACCGTCGGCAAAAAATAAGCGAAACAGATATGTTTCATAGCAGAGGAGTGATGAAACGTCTTGTGAGGGAAAGGTATCTGCTACTTTCATGGTGGTTTACAGCAATGCTTCTAATGCAGCAGATTGGTGATAGAAAGGAATCAAGATATACAGGAAGCAGAATTTAGGAGATGGGAATAATTGTTCTGTTCTACACTATCCTATGAAAAGAAGGGAAGCTGGATGATGTAGGGGCAGAGACTCTGATTACAACGATGTATCACTTACTGGGCTGCTTGCTGTAGTTTTAATAGAATCCTTGTTTTATCTGTTGTAAATGTAGTAGTGGTCAGGATGCTGAGCTGTGTATAACCCCGCCCACACCCCTGATTGGCAGTCTCCTCTGTGCACTGTCAGCAAGCTGCCAATCCGTGATCAGGGCGGGGTTACAGAGATTAGCCTGACTGCCTGGCATGTGAGATCTAGTCTCCTGCTGATAAAACACTGATTATATTGAAACTAAATCACACAGCCTGATAAGTGACATATCCCTGGAATCAGGCTCTCTTGCTCTATAATATGCTGATCTCAGATTAAATAGAAAAACCTGCTGACAGATTCCCTTTAAAGGGAAATATACAATATATGCAGCGCCCCAGAGTCCTGGTCGTTGCAGTACTGTGGCTCCGCCGCTAAGGGGGGCTATGGTACGTCCGATGGCACTGAAGGAGTTCACCTGACCAGGTATCACATACACCAATACATTTCACAGTCGGGCCTCCAGGGGGAGCTAAGGGTACTATTTATTAGGCCACTCCTCACCACTGTGGGTAAACTGGGGGACAGGCAGGAAGTTAGTTCAGAAAGCTGACTGGGTTGGAACCAGGCAACACCTTGTGGCAGCGGGTGTTGTGGGGGAAGATTCGGTAGGGTCTCTGTCAGGTTTGGGACCCTGACAGAGGCCTGGCAACAAGGAAGAACGTCACGGGACCGTGCCTGCTCAGCATAGCGGCGGTGCCCTAAGGAAGGATTAGAAGCGAGATATATTGTGCTGGGTGAGAAACGAGATCAAAGCAAGAGGAGAAATACCAGTAGGAGTCGTGCTGTAAGACCGAGGCAACATCCTACTGAGGCGCACAACCGGCGGCCGGAACGCCGAGGAAGTATTTATATATCTAGCTCCAAGCAATACTTCAAACCAACGGCAGGACAGTCAGTCTCAGGCGGGCTGTCTCACATACATCACCTATGAAGACATGGGGGGGCGCACTAGGAGAGGGGCGACTCTAGGGTCCCGGAAGAGCTCCGAGCCTACTCGTCATACGGGTGCCGTCCTAACCAGAACATCAGGGAGGGACGGAGGAGAGGAACATCATCCGAACGAGTTGTGAGGGAACACGAGAAACAGACACAACAGTTGTGGGGTACTATCCCGTAAGCACAGCAGGGGAGGACCGCAACACATAGCGCTAGCAGGAAGGCACAGATTTCCACCTGCAAAGAGAACTCTGGAGGTGCCATTGGACCGGCCGGACTTGCGCAGCCTGGTGAACCGTATTCCGGACTGAGGACCCAGAGATCTTCAGTAAAGAGGTAAAGAGACTGCAACCTGGTGTCCTCGTTATTTACTGCGACCGGCACTACACCGCACCACTACCACCATCTACATCTATCATACACTGTACGTCGCCTCCCCACCAGCAGGGTCACGGACCGGGCCTAGCCACCGTGACAACCCCAGAGCAGAGACTCAGAGGCCCGGTACCGGGTACCCCTCGGCCCTGCGGCGGTGGGGGCACTGCATATATCTGTTATTAAGATATCTATAAAGTATGTCCACACAGGACACTGTATTCTTGCTACTTTGCATACATTCCTGAACCACATCAGCGTCACGTAATAAACTGTATACATGAATTCCACATAACAGTGCCCATATAATAACTTTTCATATTCACTCTGTGGTCCTGAGTATTCCAAAAAGTTCTACCTGTGGCCAAACATTTTTGTATACCTGATCACAACACCATGGACCTAAAATTATTTGTATTGAAAGGTAAATTAAAATCTCAGAGACTGGAGAATCTGGGAGTATAAACTTATGACAACCTTTGACACACTTAGTGCAGGAATGAATGTGTCACATGGATTTATGTCTTTTTACATCAATTAAGGAATTTGCTCTTCAGACCTTGTGGGGGGCATCTCAACACAGAACCAGACCCCAATCAGAGGACAATAAAACATTCACTCCTTATCTACGAACTGTTCCAATATTTATGGACACAACTGTTCATCACTCTCCCATAACGACAGTTCTGTGCTATGTTGTGTATAAATATGTGATTCTTCAAATGTATTAGTCTATGCCTGATGAAGAGGCCTCGAAAGCTTGCAATTTGTTACCATCTTTCAGTTAGCCATTAAAAGGTATCAACCACTGAGGACTCTCAATTCCAAATATTTTTACATATTTTGTTATACATATGTTTATTTCCTTTGTGTGTATTGGAACAACACAAAAACAGAGTCAAAAAGACAAATTGGACATAATTTCACATAAAACCCCCAAATAGGCCAGACAAAATTTATACCAGCTTTCCAAAATTTGTGGGTAAACAGCTTTTTTTCAAGCATGTGATGCGCGCTCAAACTCACAGAGTAACAGGTGAGGGCAAAATGAAAATCACACTTAAAACCAGATGAAAAGGGGCGAAGTTGACTGAATCTTTGTATTGTGTGTCTGTGTGTGCCACGCTAAGGATGGAGAACAGAAAGAGGAGAAGAGAACTGTCAGAAAACTCGTGAACCAAAATTTTTGAAGAATATCAACAATCTCAAGGTTGCAAGTTCATCTCCAGAGATCTTGATGTTTCTTTGTCCACGATGCACAACATAATCAAGAAGTTTACAACCCTTGGCACTGTAGCCAATCTCGCTGGACTTTGACGGCAGAGAAAAATTGATGAAAGGTTGTAATGCAGGATAATCCGGATGGTGAATAAGCAGTCCCAATCATGTTCCAAAGAAATTGAAGCAGTCCTGTAGGCTCAGTGTGCACAGCTATCCCTTGACATCTTAATGAGATGAAATGCTATGGCAGGAGAGCCAGGAGGACCCCACTGCTGACACAGAGACATAAAAGTGCTAGACTGCAGTTTGCCAAAATGAATGTGAGTAAGCCAAAATCCTTCTAGGAAAGAATATTGTGGACAGATGAGACCAAGATTGAGCTTTTTGTTAAAGCACATCAATTTACTTTTTACCGAAAGCTGAATGAGGCCTACAATGAAAATTACACAGTACCTACAGTCAAACATGGTGGAGGTTCAAAGGTGTTTTGGGGTTGTCTTGCTGCCTGTGGCACTGAGTGCTTTGACTGTGTGCAAGGCATCATGAAATCTGAAGATTACCAAAGGATTTTGGATCGCAATGTAGTGCTCAGTGTCAGAAAGCTGGGTTTGTAACCTAGGTCATGGGTCTTCCATCATGTGTCCTCTGACACTATAGGCTGGAAATAATAGTATACCTATGACAAACTGGGCCAGTTTTTGCCACTAGTCTACTCTGGTGACCCAAAATTTAAGGTAAATGTCAAAGAAATTACATCAAGCAAGGAACACAGCTTTTCTGATAATCAATTTTGACTCCATTTTGGAAGCCAGAAAAAAAAATTCTCCAACATTGCTTGTATAGCAAAGGTCTAAAAAAATGAGCATCTAATGATATTCCTGTCATCCCAAAAGCGATCAAGCATTCATCTTGCCATGCTCGCAAGTACAACCATGGGCCACATTGGTTCACTTTCCGGATTCCGCCGTGATGGTTGTTTGTCATGGTTAACATCATCATCCTCAATTTAAGTGTAACTATCAGTCTCATCCTCAGCTTGTGCCTAGGAAAGTCAATGTCACCCCCAACATCCACATCCATTTGCTGCTGCACCTCTTACCCGCTCTTCCACATCTTGCTGCATGTAACATTTATCTTGAGGGTCCCCAACAGCCCCAGAGCAGTGATGAACATGGTGAAATTACTGTTCTTTCTTCATCTCTTGTTGGATGCTTGTGTTTTTTACAATATGCTGTAAAGGAGATGCCAGAGTTTTCTATACTGCCAAATTTAGTATCTTATTTGAAGGGCTCCAGGCGGTGACATGCTTCCCTCACCAGCTGTCAATGGTAGATTTCAAAGAAACCCAAGCTCTACTTGGCTTCTAGCATGATATAATCAGTCACCTCTTTATGATGCTGTTCATGTTTTCAATTGCATACGTTTCAATTGCAACATAGCAAATCAGGTTGTGATCAGACAGACCTGTTGTGAAATTGGATTTTGGGCTCCCCCTGTGGCCACTGGTGGAATTGAACTGGTGTGCATCATCCTCTCTGTTCACCTGTTTCCATCAGGATGTGGGAGTCGCTATTTAGCCTTGCTCCTCTGTCACTTCCATGCCGGTCAACATTGTAATCAGAAGCCTTTCTGTGCATGTTCCTGCTGCTAGACAACTCCCAGCTAAGTTGGACTTTAGTCCTTGTTTGTTTTTGCATTTTGTTCCAGTTCACAGCTGTAGTTTCGTTTCTGTGTCTGGAAAGCTCTTGTGATCTGAAATTGCCACTCTGATGTTATGAGTTAATACTAGAGTCTTAAAGTAATTTCAGGATGGTGTTTTGATAGGGTTTTCAGCTGACCATGAAAGTGCCCTTTCTGTCTTCCTGCTATCTAGTAAGCGGACCTCAATTTTGCTAAACCTATTTTCATACTACGTTTGTCATTTCATCTAAAATCACCGCCAATATTTGTGGGGGCCTCTGTCTGCCTTTCGGGGAAATTTCTCTAGAGGTGAGCCAGGACTATATTTTCCTCTGCCAGGATTAGTTAGTCCTCCGGCCGGCGCTGGGCGTCTAGGGATAAAACGCAGGCAACGCTACCCGGCTACTATTAGTTGTGCGGCAGGTTTAGTTCATGGTCAGTTTAAGTTTCCATCCTTCCAAGAGCTAGTTCTTATGTTTGCTGGGCTATGTTCTCTTGCCATTGAGAACCATAACAGTTTGACCGGCCCAAAAAGGGTTAAATTAATTGACAGAGAAAGGAGAGAAAGGAGAAGTCTGCTGAAGATTTTTTTTTTTTTCCTCCGTTCTGAGTGTGCTTGTAATTGAATCTCTTGCAAGTCTGCCTATATTGCAGCCTTTCTCTCTCTCTCTCCTTCTAATCCTGGAATGGCTCTGTGTTCACCTGTTTAAAATGGATATTCAGAGTTTAGCTGCAGGTTTGAATAATCTCACCACGAAAGTTCAAAATTTACAAGATTTTGTTGTTCATGTTCCTATATCTGAACCTAGAATTCCTCTGCCTGAATTTTTCTCGGGGAATAGATCTTGCTTTCAAAATTTCAAAAATAATTGCAAGTTGTTTTTGTCCCTGAAATCTCGCTCTGCTGGAGATCCTGCTCAGCAGGTCAGGATTGTGATTTCCTTGCTCCGGGGCGACCCTCAGGATTGGGCTTTTGCATTGGCTCCAGGGGATCCTGCGTTGCTCAATGTGGATGCGTTTTTTCTGGCCTTGGGGTTGCTTTATGAGGAACCTCAGTTAGAACTTCAGGCGGAAAAGGCCTTGATGTCCCTATCTCAGGGGCAAGACGAAGCTGAAATATACTGCCAGAAATTCCGTAAATGGGCTGTGCTTACTCAGTGGAATGAGTGCGCCCTGGCGGCGAATTTCAGAGAGGGTCTCTCTGATGCCATTAAGGATGTTATGGTGGGGTTCCCTGTGCCTGCGGGTCTGAATGAGTCCATGACAATGGCTATCCAGATCGATAGGCGTCTGCGGGAGAGCAAACCTGTGCACCATTTGGCGGTGTCTACTGAGAAGACGCCAGAGAATATGCAATGTGATAGAATTCTGTCCAGAAGTGAACGGCAGAATTTTAGACAAAAAAATGGGTTGTGCTTCTATTGCGGTGATTCAACTCATGTTATATCAGCATGCTCTAAGCGTACTAAGAAGCTTGATAAGTCTGTTTCAATTGGCACTTTACAGTCTAAGTTTATTCTTTCTGTGACCCTGATTTGTTCCTTATCATCTATTACCGCGGATGCCTATGTCGACTCTGGCGCCGCTTTGAGTCTTATGGATTGGTCCTTTGCCAAACGCTGTGGGTATGATTTGGAGCCTCTTGAAACTCCTATACCCCTGAAGGGGATTGACTCCACCCAATTGGCTAGCAATAAACCACAATACTGGACACAAGTAACTATGCGGATTAATCCGGATCACCAGGAGATTATTCGCTTTCTTGTGCTGTATAACCTACATGATGTGTTGGTGCTTGGATTGCCATGGCTGCAATCTCATAACCCAGTCCTTGACTGGAAAGCTATGTCTGTGTTAAGCTGGGGATGTAAGGGGACGCATGGGGACGTACCTGTGGTTTCCATTTCATCATCTATTCCCTCTGAGATTCCTGAATTCTTGACTGAATATCGTGACGTTTTTGAAGAACCTAAGCTTGGTTCATTACCTCCGCACCGGGAGTGCGATTGTGCCATAGATTTGATTCCGGGTAGTAAATACCCTAAGGGTCGTTTATTTAATCTGTCTGTGTCTGAGCATGCTGCTATGCGAGAATATATAAAGGAGTCCTTGGAAAAGGGACATATTCGTCCTTCATCATCTCCCTTAGGAGCCGGTTTTTTCTTTGTGGCTAAGAAAGATGGCTCTTTGAGGCCGTGCATTGATTATCGGCTTTTGAATAAAATCACGGTTAAATATCAATATCCGTTGCCACTGCTGACTGATTTGTTTGCTCGCATAAAGGGGGCCAAGTGGTTCTCTAAGATAGATCTCCATGGGGCGTATAATTTGGTGCGAATTAAGCAGGGGGATGAGTGGAAAACCGCATTTAATACGCCCGAGGGCCACTTTGAGTATTTGGTGATGCCTTTTGGTCTTTCAAATGCCCCTTCAGTCTTTCAGTCCTTTATGCATGACATTTTCCGTGATTATTTGGATAAATTTATGATTGTGTATCTGGATGATATTTTGATTTTTTTGGATGACTGGGACTCTCATGTCCAGCAGGTCAGGAGGGTTTTTCAGGTTTTGCGGTCTAATTCCTTGTGTGTGAAGGGTTCTAAGTGCGTTTTTGGGGTTCAAAAGATTTCCTTTTTGGGATATATTTTTTCCCCCTCTTCCATCGAGATGGATCCTGTCAAGGTTCAGGCTATTTGTGATTGGACGCAACCCTCTTCTCTTAAGAGTCTTCAGAAATTTTTGGGCTTTGCTAACTTTTATCGTCGATTTATTGCTGGTTTTTCTGATGTTGTTAAGCCATTGACTGATTTGACTAAGAAGGGTGCTGATGTTGCTGATTGGTCCCCTGCTGCTGTGGAGGCCTTTCGGGAGCTTAAGCGCCGCTTTTCTTCCGCCCCTGTGTTGCGTCAGCCTGATGTTGCTCTTCCTTTTCAGGTTGAGGTCGACGCTTCTGAAATCGGAGCTGGGGCGGTTTTGTCGCAGAGAAGTTCCGATTGCTCCGTGATGAGACCTTGTGCTTTTTTCTCGCGTAAATTTTCGCCCGCCGAGCGGAATTATGATGTTGGGAATCGGGAGCTTTTGGCCATGAAGTGGGCTTTTGAGGAGTGGCGTCATTGGCTTGAGGGGGCTAGACATCAGGTGGTGGTATTGACTGACCACAAAAATCTAATTTATCTTGAGTCCGCCAGACGCCTGAATCCTAGACAGGCGCGCTGGTCGTTGTTTTTCTCTCGGTTTAATTTTGTGGTGTCCTACCTCCCGGGTTCTAAGAATGTTAAGGCGGATGCCCTTTCTAGGAGTTTTGAGCCTGACTCCCCTGGTAATTCTGAACCTACAGGTATCCTTAAGGATGGAGTGATATTGTCTGCCGTTTCTCCAGACCTGCGGCGGGCCTTGCAGGAGTTTCAGGCGGATAGACCTGATCGTTGCCCACCTGGTAGACTGTTTGTTCCTGATGATTGGACCAGTAAAGTCATTTCTGAGGTTCATTCTTCTGCGTTGGCAGGTCATCCTGGAATCTTTGGTACCAGGGATTTGGTGGCAAGGTCCTTCTGGTGGCCTTCCCTGTCTCGAGATGTGCGAGGCTTCGTGCAGTCTTGTGACGTTTGCGCTCGGGCCAAGCCTTGTTGTTCTCGGGCTAGTGGATTGTTGTTGCCCTTGCCTATTCCGAAGAGGCCCTGGACGCACATCTCGATGGATTTTATTTCGGATCTTCCTGTTTCTCAGAAGATGTCTGTCATCTGGGTGGTGTGTGATCGTTTCTCTAAGATGGTCCATTTGGTTCCCCTGCCTAAGTTGCCTTCTTCTTCCGAGTTGGTTCCTCTGTTTTTTCAAAATGTGGTCCGTTTGCATGGTATTCCGGAGAATATCGTTTCTGACAGAGGTACCCAATTCGTGTCTAGATTTTGGCGAGCATTCTGTGCTAGGATGGGCATAGATTTGTCTTTCTCGTCTGCTTTCCATCCTCAGACTAATGGCCAGACCGAGCGGACGAATCAGACCTTGGAGACATATTTGAGGTGTTTTGTGTCTGCAGATCAGGATGATTGGGTTGCTTTTTGCCTTTAGCGGAGTTTGCCCTCAATAATCGGGCCAGCTCTGCCACCTTGGTGTCTCCCTTTTTCTGTAATTCGGGGTTTCATCCTCGATTTTCTTCTGGTCAGGTGGAATCTTCGGATTGTCCTGGAGTGGATGCTGTGGTGGAGAGGTTGCATCAGATTTGAGGGCAGGTAGTGGACAATTTGAAGTTGTCCCAGGAGAAGACTCAGCTTTTTGCCAACCGCCGGCGTCGGGTTGGTCCTCGGCTTTGTGTTGGGGACTTGGTGTGGTTGTCTTCTCGTTTTGTCCCTATGAGGGTTTCTTCTCCCAAGTTTAAGCCTCGGTTCATCGGCCCGTACAAGATATTGGAGATTCTTAACCCTGTGTCCTTCCGTTTGGACCTCCCTGCATCTTTTTCTATTCATAATGTTTTTCATCGGTCATTATTGCGCAGGTATGAGGTACCGGTTGTGCCTTCCGTTGAGCCTCCTGCTCCGGTGTTGGTTGAGGGCGAGTTGGAGTACGTTGTGGAAAAAATCTTGGACTCCCGTGTTTCCAGACGGAAACTCCAGTATCTGGTCAAATGGAAGGGATACGGTCAGGAGGATAATTCTTGGGTGACTGCCTCTGATGTTCATGCCTCCGATTTGGTCCGTGCCTTTCATAGGGCTCATCCTGATCGCCCTGGTGGTTCTGGTGAGGGTTCGGTGCCCCCTCCTTGAGGGGGGGGTACTGTTGTGAAATTGGATTTTGGGCTCCCCCTGTGGCCACTGGTGGAATTGAACTGGTGTGCATCATCCTCTCTGTTCACCTGTTTCCATCAGGATGTGGGAGTCGCTATTTAGCCTTGCTCCTCTGTCACTTCCATGCCGGTCAACATTGTAATCAGAAGCCTTTCTGTGCATGTTCCTGCTGCTAGACAACTCCCAGCTAAGTTGGACTTTAGTCCTTGTTTGTTTTTGCATTTTGTTCCAGTTCACAGCTGTAGTTTCGTTTCTGTGTCTGGAAAGCTCTTGTGATCTGAAATTGCCACTCTGATGTTATGAGTTAATACTAGAGTCTTAAAGTAATTTCAGGATGGTGTTTTGATAGGGTTTTCAGCTGACCATGAAAGTGCCCTTTCTGTCTTCCTGCTATCTAGTAAGCGGACCTCAATTTTGCTAAACCTATTTTCATACTACGTTTGTCATTTCATCTAAAATCACCGCCAATATTTGTGGGGGCCTCTGTCTGCCTTTCGGGGAAATTTCTCTAGAGGTGAGCCAGGACTATATTTTCCTCTGCCAGGATTAGTTAGTCCTCCGGCCGGCGCTGGGCGTCTAGGGATAAAACGCAGGCAACGCTACCCGGCTACTATTAGTTGTGCGGCAGGTTTAGTTCATGGTCAGTTTAAGTTTCCATCCTTCCAAGAGCTAGTTCTTATGTTTGCTGGGCTATGTTCTCTTGCCATTGAGAACCATAACACAGACCATTCTTATTTTTCAAAGCATTTGCCACGTGAGAACAGTTGAAATGCCTAGACACTTTCCTGACCATGGCCACCACAGTCTTACCCAAGTGGGTACTTTTCTTTAAGAAAGAAAAACATAGCGCAGTCACGATATTGTGGGCATTTTCATTTACTCTCATCTCATGGAACTCTGTATCTGTTAAAAAAAAAAGTCTAAGCCCTTCATGGATGTAATAAGATAAAATAAGTTGTACCTAAGGATATAATATAGAGATATCACATAGACATTACTTTCAGAACAATATTCACATTGCCCACAAGTACCATTTAGTAGACGCTCTGTTAGATTTTTCGGAGCCACATTGCATTTTACTTGGATACTGAAATTTTCTGTTGCTAACCTCTAACCTAGAAGTTTCTTACGCTATAAAAATATACTATACTATAAAATGCCTGAGAATATTATCATTTTTTATAGACAGAAAGTTGATTTTTATTCAAAGACGATCTGACAAAACCGTAAACGGCTGCCCTGCAGGATGCACATGGCATTAATAAATTACAACCTTAAATCGACATATTTCTCAACATTCGGGAGAAAGCACACCTGCTGTTAGCTATGTTACTCCGGAGGAGAAGGAGACAGCGATACATTTTTAGTGATTCCCAAGTCACTGTCAAAGGGGAGACTTGACAGATAAGCACCAGCCAGTAATTTGGTGGTAGGTTGCAGGTGTCACAGAATTTCTAGATAGCGGGAAGATAAAGCGAAGGAAGATTTCTTGAAAGTCTTTGTATTTGTGGATGGATCTTATAAAGGAATTATTTATCAAAACCAGACGTAACAACAAAAGAGAAAGAAGCAAATATTTACCCAATTCTACTTGTTACACTGAAACAACTGGCAAAAAGCAAAACATGTTTACCACATTCTAAGAGATAGATAGATAGATAGATAGATAGATAGATAGATAGATAGATAGATAATAGATAGATAATAGATAGATAGATAGATAGATAGAAGGAATGAGATAGATGATAGATAATAGATAGATAATAGGTAGATAGATAATAGATAGATAGATAGATAGATAAATAATAGATAGATGATAGATAATAGATAGATAGATAATAGATGATATATAGATAATAGATAGAATAAGATATATAGGTAGATACATATTTGATAGATATAATTACGTACATTATATGGTCAAAAAGTATTGGGACACACACATTAATCAGTGAATTCAGGTTTTTCATTCAGTCCCATTTTCCCCTGGTGTATAACATCTGGCCCTTCGCCCCCGTGTATAACATCCGGTCCCATCGCCTCCAGTGTATAACATCTGGCCCCTCACCAGGGTCGGCTCCAGGTTTTTGAAGGCCCCGGGCGAAAGAGTCTCAGTGGGCCCCCCTTTAACACATACCATGATTCATGATGCACAGATACAGCAGAGAAATAGAGGTAGAGTACAATGTCAGATTTCACTTCTTACATGAGTGATAGCTATTGTAAATTCTACAATACCATACAGCAGAGGGGCTTTATATAAGTCAACCCCTTATATGCCAATTTTTTTGACCTACCCCCTCTTCCTCAGTTACCAGTAGGCATTTTATTGTTAGCTAAACTTGCTGCAAAGAAAAAACTGCAGACAAATTTTTAATGAAAAACTTTTTAAAGTAAACATTAGAAAGTATTAACGTAGAACATTTGTAAAAGTGCAAAATGGGTAGAATATAGCACAGCCACGTAGTATATAGCACAGCCACGTAGTATATAACAACACCCACATAGTATGTAGCACAGCCAAGTAGTATATAACACCATCCACGTAGCATATAGCACAGCCACGTAGTATATAACAACACCCACATAGTATGTAGCACAGCCAAGTAGTATATAACACCATCCACGTAGCATATAGCACAGCCACGTAGTATATAGCACAGCCACGTAGTATATGACAACACCCACGTAGTATATAGCACAGCCACGTAGTATATAACACCAGACATGTAGTATATAGCACAGCCACGTAGTATATAGCACAGCCACGTAGTATATGACAACACCCACGTAGTATATAGCACAGCCACGTAGTATATAACACCAGACATGTAGTATATAGCACAGCCACATAGTATATAGCACAGCCACATAGTATATAACACAGCCCACATAGTATATAACACAGCCCACATAGTATATAACACAGCCACATAGTGTATAACACATCCACATAGCATATAGCACAGCCCACGTAGCATATAGCACAGCCATGTAGCATATAGCACAGCCACGTAGCATATAACACAACCCTTGTAGTATATAACACAGCCATGTAGCATATAGCACAGCCACGTAGCCTTGCAACAATAACCTGTAATGACGTAGTGGTCTCATAATCTGGGGTCATTTCGCAAGGCATTACTGGGAACAGGCACTGCCGGGAGCATCGCAAGCATCGGAAAGGCTGCGGGGGCTGCCGGAAGGGGAGAATATCACAATTTTTTTTATTGTTATTATTTTTAACATTACATCTTTTTACTATTGATGCTGCATAGGCAGCATCAATAGTAAAAAGTTGGTCACACTTATCAAAATGGGCCCCCCCATCTCGCTAGGGCCCATTTTGCTGACGCCGGCCCTGTCCCTCACCCCTGTTGTACAAAATCCAGCCCCATCACCTCCAGTGTATAACTTCTGGCCACTTGCCACCCAGTGTATAACATTTGGCCTCTTGCCCCCAGAGTAATCTCTGGCCTCATCGTTTTCAGTGTATAACATCTGGACCCTCGCCTCAGTGTACACCATCTGGCTCCTCGCCCCCTGGTGTATACCACTTGACCTCTCCATCCATAATTTTTGGACTCGCCCTCGTAATATTGCACATAGTAACCTTTGGCTGCACGACCTGTGTAATGGTCAGAATCACTGTGTAGCCCCAACTTGGAGATGGTTTTGTCCAGATAGGAGAACCCATTTAGCAGAAGAGCACATCGACAAGAAGTGTATATACTGTAGTAAGCCTGTATATTGTGTTTTATATTTCTCGTAGTTTTGATGTAGGATTTTACATTGGAGCTGTGAGCAAATATTTTATTTATTAAACAGCAATAATTTATGGAGTTCCTGTTTAATTGGAATATCTAACACAAATGTATTCCTGCCTAATTAAACTAAGATAGACGCTGGTATTTTACATCCCAGCTGGTGGTTATCCAATTCTTTAATGTTTTATGATTTATGAATATAACACTCTGAAAAGAAAAAGCCACATCCTCCGTGTACCGTATTACTGGCAGCTAGAATTATGTGTTATTACCTGCGTGTCCTACAACTTCACAATATCTATCACTTCTCAGGAGAGGGACGCAAAACTATGTTTCTGGAGTTGGAAATAAAGAGCGAGACAAGCGGCTGGAATAGTGATAATATACAGACAATGTTGTTTTTTTGTAGTTTTGCTAAAAAAGAAATTCTAAAGATAAATTCTGAACAAATATATATATACTAGATGGTAGCCCGATTCTAACGCATCGGGTATTCTAGAATATGTATGTAGTTTATTTATGAAGATTTTAGAATAATACATTGAATACACAGGATTCGGCCGGCCGCAACCAATTAGCAAAGCGTGGTTCAAATCCTGTGCCAATTCGCGGCCGGACTGCGCTGGTCGCTGATTGTTCGCGGCTGGCCACATAGTATATAGCACAGCCACATAGTATATAACAGCCCACGTAGTAAATAGCACAGCCACGTAGTATATAGCACAGCCATGTAGTATATAGCACAGCCACGTAGTATATAGCACAGCCCACGGAGTATATAGCACAGCCCATGGAGTGTTTAACTCCCCACATAGTATATAACACAGCCATGTAGTTTATAACAGCCCATGTAGCATATAACACAGCTCACGTAGTATATAACAGCCCACGCACGCAGTATATAACACAGCCCACGTAGTGTATGACACAGCCCACGTAGTGTATGACACAGCCCACGTAGTGTATAACACAGCCCACGTTGTATATAACAGCCCACATAGTGTATAACACAGCCCACGTAGTATATAGCTCAGCCCACGTAGTATATAACAGCCCATGTAGTGTATAACACAGCCACATAGTATATAGCACAGCCCACGTAGTATATAGCACAGCCACGTAGTATATTGCACAGCCACGTAATATATTGCACAGCCCACGTAGTATGTTGTACAGCCCACGTAGTATGTTGTACAGCCCACGTAGTATATTGCACAGCCCACGTAGTATATTGCACAGCCATGTAGTATATTGCACAGTCCACGTAGTATATTGCACAGCCCACGTAGTATATTGCACAGCCACGTAGTATATTGCACAGCCCACATAGTATATTGCACAGCCCACATAGTATATTGCACAGCCCACGTAGTATATTGCACAGCCACGTAGTATATTGCACAGCCACGTAGTATACTGTATTGCACAGCCCACGTAGTATATTGCACAGCCCACGTAGTATATTGCACAGTCCATGTATTATATTGCACAGCCCACGTAGTATATTGCACAGCCACATAGTATATTGCACAGCCACATAGTATATTGCACAGCCCTCGTAGTATATTGCACAGCCCACGTAGTATATTGCACAGCCACGTAGTATATTGCATAGCCCACATAGTATATTGCACAGCCCACGTAGTATATTGCACAGCCCACGTAGTATATTGCACAGCTTACATAGTATATTGCACAGCCCACGTAGTATATTGCACAGCCCACGTAGTATATTGCACAGCCACGTAGTATATTGCACAGTCCACGTAGTATATTGCACAACCCACGTAGTATATAACATAGCCACGTAGTATATAGCAGTGTGGGCACCATATCCCTGTTAAAAAAAAAGAATAAAAATAAAAAATAGTTATATACTCACCTTCCATTGGCCCCGGATCCAGGCGAAGCATTTAAGGAGCAGCCATTTTGCCGCCGGACTGTGCCCGTCGCTGATTGGTCGTGGCTGTTTTGCCGTGACCAATCAGCGACTTGGGATTTCCGTGACAGACAGAAAGACAGAAGTGACCCTTAGACAATTATATAGTATATAAATAGTATATACTGTATATATATATATATATATATATATATATATCGTATATACAAGTGCTTCTCACTAAATTAGAATATCCTCAAAAAGTTTATTTATTTCAGTTCTTCAATACAAAAAGTGAACCTCATATATTCTATAGGGTCATTGCACACAGAGTGATCTACAGTATTTCAAGTGTTTATTTCTGTTAATGTTGATGATTATGGCTTACAGCCAATGAAAACTCAAAAGTCATTATCTCAGTAAATTAGAATACTTTATAACACCAGTTTGAAAAAATGATTTTAAAATACGAAATGTTGGCCTACTGAAATGTATATTCAGTAAATGCACTCAATACTTGGTCGGGGCGCCTTTTGCATCAATTACTGCATCAATGCGGCGTGGCATGGAGGCGATCAGCCTGTGGCACTGCTGAGGTGTTATGGAAGCCCAGGTTGCTTTGATAGCAGCCTTCAGCTCGTCTGCATTGTTGGGTCTGGTGTCTCTCATTTTCCTCTATGGGGTATGAGGTTAAGGTCAGGCGAGTTTGCTGCCAATGAAGCCCAGTGATGCTGTTGTTTATAAACCAGGTATTGGTACTTTTGTCAGTGTGGACAGGTGCCAAGTCCTGCTGGAGAATGAACTTTCCACCTCCAATACGCTGACTTTGGTCTTGATAAAACACTGTGGACCTACACCAGCAGATGACATGGCTCCCCTGATTTTGGGTCAGTTATAAATATAGACATATGAGCCTGATGCTAATATACATGTGGATTTCCTGAAACAACAGGAAATTAGAGTCTAGAACTAGCCCCAGTGGCCGATGTGAAAATTGCAAGAGTTCTCATTTTTATTTTTATATTTAGGGTGACACAGTGGCTCAGTGATGGGGTCCTGGGTTCAAATCCCACCAAAGACAACATCTGCAAGGAGTTTGTATGTTCACCCTGTGTTTGCGTGGGTTTCTTCCGGGTTCTCCGGTTTCCTCCCACACTCCAAAGACATACTGATAGGGAATCTAGATTGTGAGCTCCGATGGGGACAGCGATGATAATGTGTGCAAACTGTAAAACGCTGCGGAATATGTTGGCACTATATAAAAATGAATATTATTATTAATATTATTATTAATACAGAGTGCGATTTGAAAAAAAATTGAAAAAACATAAAAAAAAAAAAAAAATTAACACAAACGCCTGATTTAAGCAATAGGTCACTTTCTGATGATGGCTTCCCTTTAAAGTGACAGTACCACCAAGATCCATTTGTCTCATTATGTGATTGTGTGAAAAATAATTCTTTTCATTTGTATTAAAAAACTGTCTTTGACACTCTAACATGAGAACATAGCACCTTTTCCAGACTTACAGTATGGGCTCAAACCGTCCCAACATATGCGTTTGATTTCATATCTAGACACTAAATGGCCTTTACTTGAATTCTCAGGGTAAAAGATGTGGCATATTCCATTGGGTTACCTCACATGTTTAATGGTAGTTTGGTGTTAAATCGTGCTTTAAAGGGGTTTTCCGGTATTAGAACAACACGGCTGCTTACTTTGATGCACAACACATGATATTGCAACTAAATGTATTTCCATAGGGGTTAGTTGCAATACCAAATGCAATCCGTGGTTAGGAGTGGCGCTGTTTCTGAAAGAAAGCGGTCACGTTTTACTAACCCTAGACAACCCTTTAATTGTGGGCATGAGACTTTTTACAGTTGTTGTAGATGTGAATATACTAATGGATTCATAATATGTCAGACGGTACTGAATGGGGATACGAGTGCGTAAGGCAATGTTCACACTTGTATCAGTTCTTTTATTTGTTTCATTTGAAGGTATTTTTTTAAAAAGCAACCAATCAGATTGCTTCAATTATTTTCAAAAGTTTCTCTTTAAACAACTTTGATACATTTTCCCCGTTGTGTTCCGTGCAGTCGGTATTTTTATCCGTTGTCTAATTGTTCTTTCTATGTCTCCTTCCTTCCAGTTTGCTCCCAGTATTCCAGAGGAGTGTTTGCCATCTTTGGACTGTATGACAAGAGATCAGTCCACACCTTGACCTCGTTCTGCAGTGCTTTGCACATCTCCCTCATCACACCCAGCTTCCCAACCGAGGGAGAAAGCCAGTTTGTTCTACAACTGCGGCCATCGTTACGAGGAGCGCTGTTAAGTTTGCTGGATCACTATGGTTGGAATCACTATGTATTTCTTTACGACACAGACCGGGGTAAGTGAAGTTCTGTATTTTACAATATTAGCTGAGCCTCATGTTTCATTCGGAATCATTTTTCTAATAGACATGATCAGTTTTTGCTCTTATTACTTGGACATCTCTTTCTTAAAGAGGACCTGAGACTAGGTCAGAGGTGACCATTTTTTTCTCTTGCTATTTGGACAACCCTTTGTTATATAGGACCTGAGACTAGGTCAGACGTGTCCAGTGTTTGATCTTATTACTTGGACAACCCTTTGTTAAGGAGGACCTGAGACTAGGTCAGACGTGAACAGTTTTTGCTCTTATTACTTGGGCAACCCTCTCTTAAAGAGGACCTGAGACTAGGTCAGACGTGACAAGATTTTGCTCTTACTACTTGCTTAACCCTTTGTTAAAGAAGACCTGAGACTAGGTCAGATGTAACCTGTTTTTGCTCTTGCTAAATGGACAACCCTTTGTTACAGAGGACCTGAGAGTAGGTCAGACGTGACCAGTGTTTGCTCTTATTACTTGGACAACTCTATCTTAAAGAGGACCTGAGACTAGGTCAGACGTGACCAGTTTTTGCTCTTACTACTTGCTTAACCCTTTGTTAAGACCTGAGACTAGGTTAAATGTGACCTGTTTTTGCTCTTGATTATTGGACATCCCTTTGTTAAAGAGGACCTGAGACTAGGTCAGACGTGACCAGTGTTTGCGCTTACTACTTGTACAACCCTTTGTTAAAGAGGACCTGAGACTAGGTCAGACGTGATCAGTGTTTGCGCTTACTACTTGCACAACCCTTTGTTAAAGAGGACTGTGAGACTAGGTCAGACGTGATCAGTGTTTGCGCTTACTACTTGGACAACTCTATCTTAAAGAGGACCTGAGACTAGGTAAAACGTGAACAGTTTTTGCTCTTATTACTTGGACAACCCTTTCTTAAAAAGGACCTGAGACTAAATCAGATATGAACAGTTTTTGCTCTTATTTTATTTTCACTGCTTCTCAGAATATTCCATTTTTTAAACTCTGCCATATGGTTCCATAGATATGGGGCTTTTTATATAGTTCTATTTTTTACTTTTGTGTGTGGCTCACAGGATCCTCTGGGGTGTGACTTTAGACTGATTTGCATTATTACCCAATGGTAAACCCCCCCTTTGCTAAAGACCATTATAATAATAGACATATTAGCCTGAAATATGTCTGACCTGAAACTAGGTCAGACATAACCAGTTTTTGCTCTTATTACTTGGACATCCCTTTCTTGAAGAGGACCTGAGACTAGGTCAGATGTGACAAATTTTTGCTCTTACTACTTGATTAACCCTTTGTTAAAGAGGACCTGAGACTAGGTCAGATGATACCTGTTTTTGCTCTTGCTAATTGGACAACCCTTTGTTAAAGAGAACCTGAGACTAGGTCAGATGTGACCAGTGTTTGCTCTTATTACTTGGACATCCCTTTCTTAAAGAGAACCTGAGACTAGGTCAGATGTGACCAGTGTTTGCGCTTACTACTTGGACATCCCTTTGTTAAAGAGGACCTGAGACTAGGTCAGACGTGACCAGTGTTTGCGCTTACTACTTGGACAACTCTATCTTAAAGAGGACCTGAGACTAGGTAAAACGTGAACAGTTTTTGCTCTTATTACTTGGACAACCCTTTCTTAAAAAGGACCTGAGACTAAATCAGATATGAAGAGTTTTTGCTCTTATTTTATTTCCACTGCTTCTCCGAATATTCCATTTTTTTAACTCTGCCATATGGTTCTATAGATATGGGGCTTTTTATATAGTTCTATTTTTTACTTTTGTGCGTGGCTCACAGGATCCTCTGGGGCGTGACTTTAGACTGATTTGCATTATTACCCAATGGTAAACCCCCCTTTGCTAAAGACCATTATAAATATAGACATATTAGCCTGAAATATGTCTGACCTGAAACTAGGTCAGACATAACCAGTTTTTGCTCTTATTACTTGGACATCCCTTTCTTGAAGAGGACCTGAGACTAGGTCAGATGTGACAAATTTTTGCTCTTACTACTTGATTAACCCTTTGTTAAAGAGGACCTGAGACTAGGTCAGATGATACCTGTTTTTGCTCTTGCTAATTGGACAACCCTTTGTTAAAGAGAACCTGAGACTAGGTCAGATGTGACCAGTGTTTGCTCTTATTACTTGGACATCCCTTTCTTAAAGAGGACCTGAGACTAGGTCAGATGTGACCAGTGTTTGCTCTTATTACTTGGACATCCCTTTCTTAAAGAGGACCTGAGACTAGGTCAGACGTGACCAGTGTTTGCGCTTACTACTTGGACAACTCTATCTGTATAACCCAGCCCCCAACACTGATTGGCAGCTTTCTGACAATGCGCAGTGTTCACAGAAAGCTGCCAATCGGTGCTGTGGGCGGGGTTATACACAGCTCAGAAAGCTGATAGATTTGAAGGAGAGAAAACAATGATTTTATCCAAACTGCAGCAACAGCCCAGTAAGTGCCACACTGCTGGAATCAGGGTTTCTGCATTAGATGTCGCACCAAAAACCTAGTGACAGATTTTCTTTCACTATTCTTTTTATTCCCATTATAATTTGCATAAAATAAATATTTTGTATTACTTTTTACCCCCTTGTTTGCCCGTCTTGGTGTTTCTGCTAGTCTGTGTTTGCTGTTGTTTGGATAGAATCAGTCACTGGTGGATGCAGAGAGGAGAAGTCCCCGTGCAAGAACAATACATGGGCCTTTTACAGTCCAATAATTGATCATAATGCATAATTCTACCTGTTTTGGAGGTGGAAATGGGCCCCATTACCTCTTGGGTCACTGTGCAGCTGCACACGTTGCACCAATGATATGTCAGCCCCTGGAATCAGTATCCTTCTCCCTCTGGCAGCTGATAATACACTGCTCAAAAAAATAAAGGGAACACGAAAATACCACATCCTAGATATCTCTCAATGAAATATTCCAGTTGCAAATTTTTATTCATTGCATAGTGGAATGTGTTCAGAACAATAAAACATAACAATTATCAATGTAAATCAAAATGAATATCCCATGGAGGTCTGGATTTGGAATGATACTCAAAATCAAAATGGAAAATCAAATTACAGGCTGATCCAACTTCAGTGGAAATGCCTCATGACAAGGAAAAGATGCTCAGTAGTGTGTGTGGCCTCCACATGCCTGTATGACCTCCCTACAACGCCTGGGCATGCTCCTGATGAGAAGGTGGATGGTCTCCTGGGGGATCTCCTCCCAGACCTGGACTAAAGCATCCTCCAACTCCTGGACAGTCTGTGGTGCAACGTGACATTGTTAGATGGTGCGAGACATGATGTCCCAGATGTGTTCAATCGGAATCAGGTCTGGGAAACGGGCGGGCCAGTCCATAGCTTCAGAGCCTTCATCTTGCAGGAACTGCTGACACACTCAAGCCACATGAGGTCTGGCATTGTCCTGCATTAGGAGGAACCCAGGGCCAACCGCACCAACATATGGTCTCACAAGGGGTCTGAGGATCTCAGTACCTAATGGCAGTCAGGCTACCTCTGGCGAGCACATGGAGGGCTGTGCGGCCCTCGAAGAAATGCCATCCCACACCATTACTGACCCACTGCCAAACCGGTCATGCTGAAGGATGTTGCAGGCAGCAGATCACTCTCCACGGCGTCTCCAGACTCTGTCACGTCTGTCACATGTGCTCAGTGTGAACCTGCTTTCATCTGTGAAGAGCACAGGGCGCCAGTGGTGAATTTGCCAATCCTGGTGTTCTGTGGCAAATGCCAAGCATCCTGCACGGTATTGGGCTGTGAGCACAACCCCCATCTGTGGACGTAAGGCACTCAGACCATCCTCATGGAGTCGGTTTCTAACCATTTGTGCAGAAACATGCACATTTGTGGCCTGCTGGAGGTCATTTTGCAGGGCTTTGGCAGTGCTCCTCCTGTTCCTCCTTGCACAAAGGCTGAGCTAGCGGTCCTGCTGTTGGGTTGTTGCCCTCCTATGGCCCTCTCCACATCTCCTGGTGTACTGGCCTATCTCCTGGTAGCGCCTTCAGCCTCTGGACACTACACTGACAGACACAGCAAACCTTATTGCCACAGCTCGCATTGATGTGCCATCCTGGATGAGCTGCACTACCTGAGCCACTTGCATGGGTTGTAGAGTCCGTCTCATGCTACCACGAGTGTGAAAGCACAACCAGCATTCAAAAGTGACCAAAACATCAGCCAGAAAGCATTGGTACTGAGATGTGGTCTGTGGTCCCCACCTGCAGATCCACTCCTTTATTGAGGGGGTCTGGGTAATTGCCAATAATTTCCATCTGTTGTCTATTCCATTTGCACAACAGCATGTGAAATTGAATGTCAGTGTTGCTTCCTAAGTGGACAGTTTCATTTCACAGAAGTTTGATTTACTTGGAGTTATATTCTGTTGTTTAAGTGTTCTCTTTATTTTTTTGAGCAGTGTATTTGTCTGCCCCTGGAATCAGTATCCTACTCCCTCTGGCAGCTGTTAGTAAAGTCCTTTATTACTTCCCTGAACAAGGAGTCTTGTCAGCTTTACTACAGTGCTACTGCACAGGTTCTGCTTTTCCCCACACAATCGGGCAGGAAGTCATGCCTATGGGGTCTTCTGCAGTGATCAGAGGATCACTATGGAGAGACCCGGCAGTGGGGAGAGTCACCGAGCATAAATGACCACCATTGCTCAGCTCAATGAAGGAACATGAACATTGTTATACACTGTGTATGTTAGGTGGCACCAGGTTTGAGCAGATAAGTGAGATTCTGGGGGTATCGCTTCTAATGACTTGTGTGCAGACCATTCTCAAGAGGGAAAAAGAAGGAGAACTAATTTGCATAAATAACTAAGTGTTTGTGTCTGCCCTGCCATGTTCCTAATGAGTAGGATTCTTTAAAACCTGTTTTTCCCTGGTAATATATCTGGAGGTTATGAAGCTGCCGGGGGCATTGACGTTCCCCGTAAGACATTGCAATGAAGCTCGATGCTTCTCCGATCAATTATAGGGAAGCAGTTTAGGCCGCGTTTTGTAATTCCCTGAAATAACATTGAATTATAGGAATATTGGCTCCTTATAAACGGCTGCAAGGATTACCGCTGTAATATGGAGCAGGAGCATTAGATTGAAGGTTGTGTATTACATCGGCAGGTTCGTCGCCACCCATGGGACCAATTCTCCTCTAATAACCCCACAAATTGCTCCTATTCTAATGTTATCCCTTTGATTTTCCGAAGTTCCGTGTTCATGTGTATGAATTTAGGACGACTCTGGAGAAGAACGATTACTACGTCTATAATATACTTATGCGTTGGAGGTTTATTCCAAGTAATATCTTTACCATTTGCAAAACTCTAAATTAATAGTCTAAGGAACACAATGGGACACGATTTTGTCAAATTTCTCCAATGTGCCTGTCTCCTCTCAAATGTATCGTGTGTTTTAGACACTTTTTGTGTCTAATAGGGTTAAAGGGATTTTCCGGTATTGTATATTGATTGTATGTAGTTAGGAAAGGTCATTAATATCAGATTGGTGGGCATGAATAGGTGTGGATCTGCAGTACCCCACTGTGGCCACTATGCAGTTAATGGCGCTGTGCTGTTCCGCTCTACAACTGAGCACAATCGCCACCTAGAACAGCTGATCGGCGTCAGTGCCGGGTGTCACATCCTCACCCATCAGACATTTATGACTGAGCCTAAAGATAGTTTGTCAATATAAAGTACCAGACAGTCCCTTTAAAGAAGCCCTCCTCCCATCAAAGTCATTTTTATTATATATGGCTGTGTACTTACAATTGCTCATTTTGCCTTTCTACCCAGTTAATTATTCTCTTTTCTCTGTTCTATATATAATGAGAGATGCTTGTCCCTGCATTTCTCATTCTCCTCTTCACCTTCTGACCCAGCTGCTCCCGCCTCCCCCCTGCCATTGACTTTTGCAGTGACTAATGACTTGTGCAGGGAAAATTGACCTCCTGTTTCTACATAGAGCTTAGAAGGATTCAACAAGTGAGTTTATAATTATGTGATGTCATAGACCTAATGGAAAAGAGAAGAATTAGCTGGTAGAAAGGCAAAATGAAAAATTGTAAGTTCACAGTGCTGCATAATAGGATGACTGCACTATATTAAAAGGATAAAAAAAAAGATAGGAGGAGGAGGAGTGCTTTTTTAATGGTTTATGCTTATAAATTTGTAATCTGATGGGATCCTACCACTGGGACCCTAATGATCATCAGAATGAAGCAGTTACAGGGCTGATCTACCAATAGATACCCTTCGCTGTTTTTGCCTGCACACTGTCCCATTTACTATGCATAAAAATCCAGTGCCAGGTCCCGTCAGTTTAAGGGTCAATGGAGTTTTCCAAGAAAAAGGGCAAACCTACCAGATTACTGGATAAGTTGATTAATCTCCCTGGTCTTGCCAAAGCCCCCTTAAAAAACAGATTTGGGATGCTTAGGTGTTGTCTTTGGCATTTACCGAACTGAGCCTAAGGGCTCGTGCAGATGAGCGTGTAAATCGGATGAGTGCTAGCCATGGTTTTGATGGATAGCTCTCGGACTAATGTTATTCTGTGAGGCAGTGCACATGTCCAATTTTTTCCTCGGACTGAGTGATCCAAGGAAAAAAACCACAGCATGCATGATTTACCTCCAAGAATAAGATGGCATTCGCCCATTCAAGTTTATGGCATTGTGAAAAAAATCGGACCGCTCTTGATCTTCACGGACTGACTGCATGGAGAAGGTGGAGAAACTTGTATTTTTTTCTCTCCACCTCTGAGAAATTCGGACTCTACTCTGATCAGAGTCTAATTAGCATAATTGGACTGTTTTTCTCGGATGCCGGAAAAAAAAATCATGTGGCCCTTGCAGGTTGTGGAGTCCACGTCCATTTTGGTGGAGTAAGTGTCCATTTTGGTGGAGTCGGAGTTGGGGATCCTTATAAAATTGTTTGACTTCGACTCCTAAAATATATAATACATTGGGTACAGTAGTACAAGGCAGGATGTGCTGAATATTTTTTTCATAATACTTTGGGAAAGTTCTGAAATGTCCTATAAACGTCGGAGTCGGAGTCAGTCGGAATCAGTGGTTTGACGTACTGACTCCAAAGCCCTGGGCCCTAGTTTAACAGGGGATGTGGTTGAGGCTTAATGGGGGCATAGCCCCACACGGATCACACGGAAAACATTTTTAGCGGTTACTTTCTCCCAGAGGACTAGCTGAAAATGTTGCCAAGTATGTCACAACCGATGACATATTCTAGCGATATACCATCACTTAAATTTATGGGAATGTTCTTTTTTAAAAAAGGGTAAAAAAATATACCAAATTTTGAAATGCGAACTCTCAATATAACTCCACCTAAGCCAAGATGGCATAAGAAAAGGAATTGTGCCTAGCCAATTACACCAAACTTATAATGCAAATTTGGCTGAATTTTCACCATTTTAGCTGACCCTTTAAGGGCATATTAATAAATGGTGTTATCAGTGCATTTCCATAATACAGCAGCTTGTCACCCTGAAAAAATAACAAATTCATCTCCGCTACATCCGTGTATTGAATCTCACGCTTTTGTAAGATCAATGATCGCCAGCGGTAACTTTTTATAGACTGTGTATTTGCAGTATGATATCTGATGGTTATGTTGTCTGTGTTTAATAAGCATCATTCATGGGAAATGCTCTGGTTAATTAAACGCTGAGCGCCAAATCCATTCTATTAATCTAATATGCACAGATTGGAAGTGGATATATGCACTAATAAAGCAGAGTTTTATTAAAAATGTAATAAACTCGTAATATAGTAATAACGACTGTGCAAAGTGTTACGCTCTACATTCGGCAAATGCTCACAGACTTTTTCTGGTTAAGTACAACCTTTTTGGATTAATATTATGGCCCCCATAGGAGTCTATAGGCCCTACTGAACTTCCTTATGTCTCCGTTTTCATACATGGCTACTAGTAATGGGGCTGTGTGCTCGGCATTGCTTGATCGAGCTTTAGGGTGCTCAGGTTTGCTCGATCGTGCATCAGGTACTCAGCATTGCTCTTTCGCACATCGGGGTGCTCGGCGTTGCTTGATCATGCATCGGGGTGCTTGGCATTGCTCGTTCGCACATCGGGGTGCTTGGCATTGCTCGATCGCGCATCGGGTGCTCAGCATTGCTCGTTCGCCCATCGGGGTGCTCGGCATTGCTCGATCACACATCGGGGTGCTCGGCATTGCTCTTTTGCACATCGGGGTGCTCAGCATTGCTCGATCACGCATCTGGGTGCTCGGCATTGCTCGATCATGCATTGGGGTGCTCGGCATTGCTCGATCGCGCATCAGGGTGCTCGGCATTGCTCGATCACACATCGGGGTGGTCTGCATTGCTCGATCGCGCATCAGGTGCTCGGCATTGCTCGATCACACATCAGGGTGGTCTGCATTGCTCGTTCGCACATCTGCGTGCTTGGCATTGCTCAATCACACATCGGGGTGGTCTGCATTGCTCGATCGCGCATCAGGTGCTCGGCATTGCTCCATCACACATCGGTGTGGTCTGCATTGCTCGATCGCGCATCAGGTGCTCGGCATTGCTCGATCACACATCAGGGTGCTCAGCATTGCACGATCGCACATCGGGGTGCTCGGCATTGCTCGATTGCGCATCGGGGTGCTCAGCATTGCTTGTTCGCACATCAGGGTGCTCGGCATTGCACGATCGCACATCGGGGTGCTCGGCATTGCACGATCGCACATCGGGGTGCTCGGCATTGCTCGATCATGCATCGGGGTGCTCGGCATTGCTCGTTCGCACATCGGGGTGCTCGGCATTGCTCGATCACACATCGGGGAGCTCGGCATTGCTCTTTTGCACATCGGGGTGCTCAGCATTGCTTGATCACACATCGAGGTGCTCGGTCATGCATTGGGGTGCTCGGCATTGCTCGATCGTGCGTCGGGGTGCTCGGCATTGCATGATCGCACATCGGGGTGCTCGGCATTGCTTGATCACACATCGAGGTGCTCAGCATTGCTCGATTGCGCATCGGGTGCTCGGCATTGCTCGTTCGCACATCGGGGTGCTCGGCATTGCTCAATCATGCATCGGGGTGCTCGGCATTGCTCAGCCATGCATTGGGGTGCTCAGCATTGCTCGATCGTGCATCGGGGTTCTTGAAATTGTTCGGTCGTGCATTGGGGTGCTCGATCGAGTATCAAGCAGTACCAAGTATCGTGTGGTGCTCGAATTCTCAGGTCCCCTTATTTGAATCACCTGAGCTATGCACCACACTGAAACATGGTATTTCCCTGTTGAAATCACAGGGCCTCCTCTGTCAGCCGGAGTCTTTGGGGACTGTAGATCTCCTGGGACAGAGAGAGAGAGAGACTTTCCTCCGGAAAAATGCTCGAGTTTCATATCCACTACTTGAGTCGAGCCCGTCCGAGCATCCAATGTGCGTACCGAGCACTCTAGCTTTTCATTGCTCGATCATCACTAGAGGCCACACATCATGCTTCATATGGTGATGCATTGCATTTATGGGAGACAATCTCTTTAAAGAGGTCTTCTCTTTATCTTCAGCGTGAGCGCACCACTAACCAGCCTCCCATTTTCCCGCTTGATGAGCTTGGTGCATTACTACATGATTGATGGTCCTGGCCAGCTGTATCATTGAGCCGCTGGCCCAAACTGTGCACCCTCCAATGCTCATATGTGTGGCAGATGTGCCTCTGCACCATCCAAGGAGAAAGGTGGCACGGATCAGGAGCTAACAGAGCCCTCCAGTGATCCTGCCAGCTTCAGTTCAGTGCTTACAAGCGCTAGTGGAAAGGGCTTGTAAGCAGTGCACATGTTCAGCTGCTGCTACTAGACTGCTGCGGTGGCAGGGAACCTTGGAAAAGTGACTCTTTTCTTCAGAATAGAAAGGAATTTTAATTTTTACAAGCACTTTGCAATTTTACCCATGTAAGAATATGAGAATAATCCTTTAATATAATGTCATAGGGTAGGTGCAGACGGGCAGTAATTGGCAGCACTTTGTACACAGCACATATCCGCTGCGTCCAAAGCGCTGCAGGCTTTCGAACATAGATGATTACGCAGTGTCCAACCATTTACTGACCGTGTGCACCTACTCTTATGGTATTGTATTGTTTTGTAGTAAAGTTAAATTATTTCACCGCCAAACTATTTACAGTATACAAACATGTAGATCTTTCAAAGACAGGTGCAGCAACACTTTTACATGATCAGTCCATTCCTTCGTTACTGAGAAATCAGCGTTTGAATTGATATGCAAATGAGGCTGTAGATCTGAAGCCTCTGTCACTCCAGCTCTATTCCTCATGAAGTCGCCTTCTTCTACTTGACTGATGACTTCTTTGCATGAATTCACACAGCATGGAGTCTGTTAGTCATGCAGGAAGAGGCGTCACTGGGTGGGTAGGGGATCTGGAGTGATAGAGGCTTCAGATTTACCATAGCTCTTCAACCTCATTTGCATATCAATTAAAATGCTGATTTCTCAGCATTGGACTGGAGAAAGGACTTTGATCAAAAAGTTGATTGGAGAGGGGAAAACATATGAAGCAGTGCAGAAAAAAGATTTTCCAATGCTTTAGAATGGAAAACTAAACCCAAAACACGTGGTAGGAAAATAAATACAATCATCTACATAGATCATAGAATCTCTAGAATGGCAAAGAAGCATCCAATGCTCAGTTCCAGGGAGATCAAAGAAGATCTTCAGTCCTGCAACCATCAGAAGACGCCTACGCGAAGCCAAACTATTTGCAAGAAACCCTTGTTAAGTACTGTACCATGGCTGAAAAAAGACGTGTTGAAAAGGTGACAGCCAAAGAACGCATTGACCGGCCTAAAGAGAAATGGCAAAACATTCTAAGGACAGATGAGACAAAGATTGTTCTTATGGGGTCTAAAGGCTGCAGACACTTTGTGAGACGACCCATAAACACTGAATTCGTACCCTAAGGAGACTCTAAACAGTGGAGGTGCATGGAGGTTTGGGGATGTTTCTCATACTATGAAGTTGGGCCCATTTATCGTATACCGGGCACCATGGACCAGTTTGAATATAGCAGAAGGGGTCATGTTGCCTTATGCTGAAGAAGAAATGCCCTTGAAATGGGGATTTCATAGGGACATTGACCCCAAATACACCAGCAAGCGGGCAACATCCTGGTTCCAGAGCAACAAGATAGATGTGGCCATCACAATCCCCAGACCTCAACCCTTCTCCTTTGTGTAGATGTTAGCACTCAAATTATTAGGCACCTAATGAGATAAGTTTGCTTTAAGTCCATGTGAGTATTATAAGGGTATGTTCCCACGGTCAATAAACGCTGCGGGTTGGACGCTGCTTACATCAGCAGCATCCAACCCGCAGCGGCCAGATGCTACAGCATAGTGGATGGGATTTGAAGAAATCCCATCTCCACTATACATACAGGGACACCTCCGTCTTCCCTGCGTAACCGGACATGTGGCGCGTCTTTCTAGACCGCAGCATGTCAATTTATCTTTCGGAGAAGCTCAGTCTCCGCAAGATAAATTTCCCATCCAATATATAGGGCGCGGTATTTCCGCACGGTTAAGTGATTCATCTGCGTTCAGAAGCCAGCGCTGCCGGTTCCTGACCGTGGGAACATACCCTTAGATTGCAACTCATACTGAGAGAAGTGCCCGCCCCCCAGTGAAATCTATCTGATAACACCCACTAGAACTTAACCCCTTCATGACCCAGCCCATTTTGACCGTAATGACCTGGCCATTTTTTGCAATTCTGACCAGTGTCCCTTTATGAGGTAATAACTCAGGAACGCTTCAACAGATCCTAGCGGTTCTGAGATTGTTTTTTCGTGACATATTGGGCTTCATGTTAGTGGTATATGTAGGTCGATAATTTTTGCATTTATTTGTGAAAAAAATGGAAATTTGGCTAAAATTTTGAAAATTTAGCAATTTTCAAATTTTGAATTTTTATTCTGTTAAACCAGAGAGTTACATGACACTAAATAGTTAATAAATAACATTAACCACATGTCTATTTTACATCAGCACAATTTTGGAAACAAAATTTTTTTTTTGCTAGGAAGTTATAAGGGTTAAAATTTGACCAGCGATTTCTCATTTTTACAATGAAATTTACAAAACCATTTTTTTAGGGACCACCTCACATTTGAAGTCAGTTTGAGGGGTCTATATGGCTGAAAATACCCAAAATGACACCATTCTTAAAACTGCACCCCTCAAGGTACTCAAAACCACATTCAAGAAGTTTATTAACCCTTCACGTGCTGCACAGCAGCAGAAGCAACATGGAAGGAAAAAATGAACATTTAACTTTGTAGTCACAAAAATGATCTTTTAGCAACAATTTTTTTTATTTTCCCAAGGGTAAAAAGATAAACAGGACCTCAAAAGTTATTGTACAGTTTGTCCTGAGTACGCCAATACCCCATATGTGGGGGGGAACCACTGTTTGGGCGAACGACAGGGCTCGGAAAGGAAGGAGCGCCATTTGACTTTTTCAATGAAAAATTGGCTCCAATCTTTAGCGGACACCATGTCGCGTTTGGAGAGCCCCTGTGTGCCTAAACATTGGAGCTCCCCCACAAGTGACCCCATTTTGGAAACTAGACCCCCCAAGGAGCTATCTAGATGCATAGTGAGCACCTAGAACCCCCAGGTGCTTCACAAATTGATCCGTAAAAATGAAAAAGTACTTTTTTTTCACAAAAAATTTCTTTTATCCTCAATTTTTTCATTTTCACATGGGCAAAAGAATAAAATTGATCCTAAAATGTGTTGGGCAATTTCTCCTGAGTACACTGATATCTCATATGTGGTAACAAATCACTGTTTGTGCACACGGCAAGGCTCGGAAGGGAAGGAGCGCCATTTGACTTTTGAATGAAAAATTAGCTCCAATCGTTAGCAGACACCATGTCGCGTTTGGAGAGCCCCTGTGTGCCTAAACATGGGAGCTTCCCCACATGTGACCCCATTTTGGAAACTAGACCCCACAAGGAACTTATCTAGGTGCATAGTGAGCACTTTGATCCCCCAGGTGCTTCACAAATTGATCCGTAAAAATGAAAAAGTACTTTTTTTTCACAAAAAATTTCTTTTAGCCTCAATTTGTTCATTTCCACATGGGCAACAGGATAAAATGGATCCTAAAATTTATTGGGCAATTTCTCCTGAGTACATTGATACCTCACATGTGGGGGTAAACCACTGTTTGGGCACACAGCAGGGCTCGGAAGGGAAGGAGCACCATTTGACTTTTTGAATGAAAAATTAGCTCCAATCGTTAGCGGACACCATGTCGCATTTGGAGAGCCCCTGTGTGCCTAAACATTGGAGCTCCCCCACATGTGACCCCATTTTGGAAACTAGACCTCCCATGGAACTAATCTAGATGTGCAGTGACCACTTTAAACCCCCAAGTGCTTCACAGAAGTTTATAATGCAGAGCTGTGAAAATAAAAAATCATTTTTCTTTCATCACAAATTATACTTTAGCCCACAATGTTTTATTTTCACAAGAGTAACAGGAGAAATTGGACCCCAAAAGTTGTTGCCCAGTTTGTCCTGAGTACACTGATACCCCATATGTGGGGGTAAACCACTGTTTGGGCACACGTCGGGGCTCGGAAGGGAAGTAGTGACTTTTGAAATGCAGATTTTGATGGAATGGTCTGCGGGCGTCACGTTGCGTTTGCAGAGGCCCTGATGTTCCTAAACAGTAGAAACCCCCCACAAGTAACCCCATTTTGGAAACTAGACCCCCCCAAGGAACTTATCTAGATGTGTGGTGAGCACTTTGAACCCCCAAGTGCTTCACAGAAGTTTACAACGCGGAGCCATGAAAATAAAAAATCATTTTTCTTTCCTCAAAAATGATGTTTTAGCTTGCAATTTTTTAGTTTCTCAAGGGTAGCAGGAGAAATTGGACCCCAAAAGTTGCTGTCCAGTTTGTCCTGAGTATGCTGATACCCCATATGTGGGGGGGAACCACTGTTTGGGCACACGTCGGGGCTCGGAAGGGAAGTAGTGACGTTTTGAAATGCAGACTTTGATGGAATGGTCTGCGGGCGTCACGTTGCATTTGCAGAGCCCCTGATGTGCCTAAACAGTAGAAACCCCCCACAAGTGACCCTATTTTGGAAACTAGACCCCTCAAGGAACTTATCTAGATGTGTGGTGAGCACTTTGAACCCCCAAGTGCTTCACAGAAGTTTATAACGCAGAGCCGTGAAAATAAAAAATAATTTTTCATTCCTCAAAAATTATGTTTTAGCAAGCAATTTTTTATTTTTGCAAGGGTAACAGGAGAAATTGGATGCCAATAATTGTTGCCCAGTTTGTCCTGAGTATACTGGTACCCTATATGTGGGGGTAAACCACTGTTTGGGCGAATGTCGGGGCTCGGAAGGGAGGGAGCACCATTTGACTTTTTGAACGCAAGATTGGCTGGAATCAATGGTGGCGCCATGTTGCGTTTGGAGACCCCTGATGTGCCTAAAAAGTGGAATCCCCTCAATTCTAACTCCAACACTAACCCCAACACACCCCTAACCCTAATCCCAACTCTAGCCATAACCGTAATTACAACCCTAACCCCAACACACCCCTAACCACAACCCTAACCCCAACACACCCCTAATCCTACTCCCAACCCTAATCCTAACCCTAATTCCAACCCTAACCACAATCCTAGCCCCAAAACATTCCTAACCATAACCCTAACCACAAGCCTAATCTTAACCCTATTTCCAACCCTAGCCCTAATTCCAACCCTAACTCTAATTTCAACCCTAACCCTAAGGCTATGTGCCCACGTTGCGGATTCGCGTGACATTTTTCCGCACCATTTTTGAAAAATCCGCAGGTAAAAGGCACTGCGTTTTACCTGCGGATTTACCGCTGATTTCCAGTGTTTTTTGTGCGGATTTCACCTGTGGATTCCTATTGAAGAACAGGTGTAAAACGCTGCAGAATCAGCACAAAGAATTGACATGCTGCGGAAAATACAACACAGCGTTTCCGCGCGGTATTTTCCGCACCATGGGCACAGCCGATTTGGTTTTCCATAGGTTTACATGGTACTGCAAACCTGATGGAAAACTGCTACGAATCCGCAGCGTCCAATCCGCATCGCGTGCACATAGCCTAATTCTAACCCTAACCCTAGTTCTAACCCTAATTCTAACCGTAGCCCAAACCGTAGCCCTAACCCTAGCCCTAACCCTAACCCTAGTGGAGAAAAAAGAAAAAAAAATATTTTCTTTATTTTATTATTGTCCCTACCTATGGGGGTGATAAAGTGGGGGGGTTCATTTACTATTTTTTTTATTTTGATTACTGTGATAAGTTTTATCACAGTGATCAAAATGTCCCTGGAACGAATCTGCCGGCCGGCAGATTCGGCGGGCGCACTGCACATGCGCCCACCATTTTGGAAGATGGCGGCGCCCATGGAGCAGACGGACGGACACCGGGAGGCTCGGTAAGTATGAGAGGGGGGATCGGAGCACGGGGGGGATCGGAGCACGGGGGGGTGGGATCGGAGCACGGGGGGAGCGGACAGCAGAACGGGGGAGCGGACAGGCGGACGGAGGGGAGCGGACCACAGGACGGAGGACTGGGGAGGCGATCGGTGGTGGTGGTGGGGGGCACATCAGGGTTTCCAGCCATGGCCGATGATATTGCAGCATCGGCCATGGCTGGATTGTAATATTTCACCAGTTTTCATAGGTGAAATATTACAAATTGCTCTGATTGGCTGTTTCACTTTCAAAAGCCAATCAGAGCGATCGTAGCCACTGGGGGGTGAAGCCACCCCCCCTGAGCTGAAGTACCACGCCCCCTGTCCCTGTAGGTTGGGTGAAATTGGAGTTAACCCTTTCACCCGGCCTGCAGGGACGCGATCATTCTGTGACACAGCATATGCGTCACAGGTCGGATTGGCACCGACTTTCATGATGCATACGCTGTGTCACAGGTCAGGAAGGGGTTAACTAAAGTTAACACATTGGGTGCCAAATACTTTTGATACCTAATATCTGCGCAACAGAGAGGAGAAATTAAAAAAGATTTATTTCGCTCTGCAGGCCTATTACATTGTGTGTCTTATCTCAACATGTGAAATTTGGTGAAAGGTCCTCTTTAAAGGGAAGATTTCACCCTCTTTAAAGGTACAGTCTAATCTTAAAGCGTAACTGCCGTTTCAGGTGAACCTGCAGTAGAATGTCTGTATCTGCCTCTCGCTCCTCCTTTCCTCTTCCATAGAATCTTTTAAGCACTAACTGTTATCTCCTATCTCAGTAATGTAACAATCTGTCTTCACTGAATACTGATTTTACCCCTGAAGTGAGAATTTTGAGAACGAACAATCAGTCCTAGAGGAGGAAGAAGCAGATTTCTTTAGTAAAGTGTATTGGAAAGTTTCTTATTTTCCCATGTAATTTATTTAAAAAAATTAAAACGACGGTTACTCTTAAATCTTATTTGATAGCTAATGTGATAAATAGGCTGTGTGCAAGTCACTAGAGGTCTCTCTTCTGTCTAACTTGCTGTCCATTGCGTGTTCGTATGTTTAATCCACCTCTATAAACTGAGATGAGTCTTAATCTCTCTCCATCTGCTGTTCTATTTCTCAAACCGCATTCAAGTATAACAGAAAGATGGTCTTTCAGCTCAAACCATTGCAGGAGCAGTGCATGCTAAGAAGTGATAGAAAAGAAGTCCCAGCAACCATAGTGCTGGATGAATGCTCCTGAAGAGGAACCGCCCACTCAAAAAGTGACAGTTCCAGAACCTATCAGACTGGTACGTGCATCAAAAGCAGATTTAACAGTTTTATCCTCAGGATAGGCAGGCGGACAGAAAATATCTTTTAACTCTATGTCTATGCAGAGGATTCAGAGCATTGGATCAGAAAATTGGAGCTCCGACAGCTATAAATATATATTAAGAAATTAACCAACGTAGACTTTTGTATTAAACGGCTGTGTACGGACGTCGAAATGAATGACAATTGGGTTTTCGTCTTGATTGATGGGCCGCGCGGCACATTATTTCCATGCTCTTTAGACACAATCTAGCAGCATTTTTTGCATCATAATAAATCTTTATTAGCATCCGACATGATTGGCATCACCTCAACCAGGGAGCATGAAGGGATAATAGATCTGATTAATGAATATTTTCATAAATTTCGCATTCATAGCATTCAGAATAAAGAGAGAAGAACTTTTGCCGGCGTTGCATCCCCCTAGTCTTTTGGGAACAAGTCCGCGAGCACCTCAGGAATACAATTCAGCACTTCTTTATCTAAAATGAATTATGTGTAAGAGTTTTTTTTTTTTTCTAAAGGTTACGTGTCGGCTATATACCAGATGGCAACATTTTTTGTTCGTCATCTAACATCATTGAGCTGCAGCTGGACAAATGGGCACAGAAGCTCGTGAAATAATGGGTTTTTATCTCCACATAATCAAATATTACAGCGATGGAATAAAGCTACACACTAGTATAAGGATCTACTCATAGCCTGGAAAGCACTGTCTTGATGACTTAGGTTTTTATTCAAGAAAATTGTGAAATATTCTAGTTTTCACACTTGGACATTAAAACAAATGCAATATGCAGATTTTCACTTGTCAGCTTTACTGTGTAGGTTAGGACAGAGCTTGCAGAGTCATCTCATTATTACTAGAGACAAATTATTAAACAATCGGAGACCTTGATAAAACAGGATACATAACTACGTCCGGACTGTCCATAGGCTATAAATGTTTGTGTAACCCATTCTTTACTCTGCACTGACATTCTAAAAATGTCAATGCGGTGTACACAGCTTGCACTAGATCATGCAGCTGTGGTGGAACAGAGCAGGCTGTCAGACACAGCCAGGCTCCACACAGAGAAGGTGAACATAGTTTATTACCATGTTTACCTTCTCAATCTTTGTATACACAATGCTGAATCAATACTTTTGTGAACAAATTAGAAAGAACTGACAGTGCTTCACCCTCCAGACCCAGTGGTCATGTGATTCCTGGGTAATGGGAGGGAACAGGAGCTTCCAGATCCTCAGAGACTCAGTCTGCTCTGCTGTGCAGCCAAAAGGCTGAATTTTTCACTGTAACTGGGGAGTTTCCCCGGTTATAGGTGATATCATCAATAAAAAATGCATTAATATGTTAAAATTCCCCTGAAAGGTCTTTCAAGACCTCCTATAGGGCACAATGTGTGAAATAAAGAAAAAAATAGAAAAAAAGCATAAGTACGTTAAGCAAAACTAAAATAGAATATTTATTTAATATTGTTTCCAGCCTCTCCTCAATTAGAAATATTTGACCAATAATTAAACATAGAGTGCGAAAAGCAATTTTAAATATTTTAGCTGTCCATGATGATCGTAAATAAAGTAAAAAAAATATGAAAAATAGACATGTATTTCCAAGTTTTCGGACAAAAAATTAAGCTGTATGTATAACAAAAAAAGAGGCAAAAAGAATTTAAATATCCAAGCATATTTTTTTAAGAGCCATTAAATACACATTTACGATAAAACCCGAAAATGTGCCTAGTCAGAAGCAAGGTAAAGTAGACCAGACAGAGGATGTGAACCCATTGCTCCATTGGGCGGGCATACCTTGGAGGAGCATAACTAAATGACTACCTTGTCTTCATTAGAGCATCTTACGATGAGGATAGGCTTGGGCTGGTACTGAGTAGTCACCAGGTGCCACTCCAGGGCAGTCGCCAGACCTGCCGCAACTGACCTGCTGGTTAGGACACAGGTACTAAGCACATGGGGTGAAGACAGAGACATGGTCAGACAGTCCGAAGTCAGGGCAGACAGCACAGGTTCAAAATGCAAAGGCGGGGACAGGAGCGGAGAGGTCACACGAAACGAGAGAACAACACGAGTAAACACGATAATGCACCTAGACAGGAACCTACTAGCAAACTGCGGTTAGGACCTAAGCTCAGGCAAGCTGTGGTGGAAGGAGCTGTCTAATATGTCCACTGCTGCCAGGGGATAGTCCAAGGAAGCAAAACTCTGCAGTACACAATGGGTTAAATTCCTGCAGACTCTGGCCTCGCCTCGATATAGACAGCTGGAGACTCTCCAGCAACAGGAGGATGTAGCAGTTTTGGAAGTGTGCCAGGAGGCAGCTCAGCTAGATGGTTTCACACTGGAAGGAGCAGAGCGGTGCACACAGTGAGTAAGACGACCCTTACAAATCGTTCGAGTCGCCGACGTGACACTGGTCAAAGAGTTATAAGCACTAGTAAAAAAAAAGTGGGCAACCCCAGACTGATGACTTTTGTAGGTATCACCTATTAACTGCCCAGAAGTAACCCTAATGCCCCAGGGAGGGCCTGACTTTCTAGGAAAAGTTGAGTCTGAAGTTGATATCACTTGTCAACTATCGTCATCATCAGCACAATGTCAAGAAACCATTGAGGGCCCCTTATTAAAATTGGCACAGATCAGGAGTACCATTGTCCGTTTCCAATTACATTTCAGTTTTCAAAGCAGGAATGTAAATAGTTTTTTTTTAATTCTTTGCCACAATTTCAAAACATCTCCCCCACGGTGGCTGCAGATGGCACATGGCACTTCTAGTGTTGGAAGGCAGCATGCAGTAATTGACATGTGCTATTTCTTTAATCGGAAGGGCTGGAAAACCCATATGCTCAGGGATATTTGGGTAAAGTGGTGGCATTAACACTCCTATCCATTCAGTTATGTGGACTTTTCAGAAAAAATGATCTTGGAATTGCTGGAAGGTAATAGCGCATTTTTTTTTAGTATTACATATCTTTTTTTTAGGATATGTCTTCTTTATTCAATTATTTGCCTTTGCTGCTCAGAACTGCCGCTTTTTTTTAGTTCAAGAAAGTTGTTAATCTTTGATTCATAATTATCAGGAGATACATTTATACCGTAGATGTCATGTACCATCCACTTGCAATTACGTTATATTAGTAGGTACTAGAAGTTCCAATCCATTATATGCCATACTTGCCAACGAGGTAGGGATTGAGACACTGATTTCAGTGATATGTCACTTATTAGGCTGTCTGCTGTTGTTGACATACAATTAATGTTCAAAAAAGAGACCCTGATTCCAGCAATGTGTCACTTAGTTTACTGGTGCAGTAGTTGTGACACAATCAAGAGTTCTTATATGTAGCAGACCAGGACTCATGTGAGCTGTTCTCCAAGCAGTGATAATCTCCTGGTGGTAAAACATTCATTGTATGGAAACAACAGCTGATAGCCTAATAAGGGATACATCCCAGAAATCTGTGCCTCAGCCCCTACCTCATGCTGTCTTCAGATTACATAGCAGAAACCTGCTGACAGATTCCCTTTAAGGAAACATTATTTTCTAGTCATAGAAATATTGTGTGAGAACAATAGCTTCCAGTTTAAGAGAAAATCTAGTTTTCATTTGTAGGGTCTTCATAGTTTAAGGGAATGGTCTTCATCCCATCTAAAAAAATTCCAGTCTATATATAATTAATTATATTACATTAATAAATTGAATTTTGTTGATTTTTAGTTTTCATGTTGGACTGCATTTAAATTGGACCTGTTACCAGGTCAAAAGTATCCAGTTTGTGTTCTTATTTTATTCCCACTGCTCCCCTATGTAATTTTTTGGGGGAGAAAATTAGCACATAATAAAAAGAACAATCTCTGACTGGTCAGTAACTTACCGTATTTTTCCCTCCTCTTTTGGACAAGTGTACTTGTATTGTCAGTGGGGAGAGGGGGAATTATGTGATGTCAGACACCTCTGGAGACATAGTATCAAACATATGCTCAGTCTTTCCTTTCCCCAATATCTTATATCAGAAGAGATTCGGGATACCTCCTAATTTGAGAGCAGCATTTTATAGGGGCAGAGACCCTTATTACAGTGATGTGTCACTTACTGGGCCTCTTGCTGTAGTTTTGATAAAATCCCAGTTTTATCAGTAGGAGATTATCACCAGAGAACTAGTAATCCTGCTGCCAAGTAGTCCTCCATATTGATGAGTTCTGTTAACATCGCCCCCACCCCCGCACAGCATACACAGAAAGCGGCCAATCAGTGGTGAAGGCGGGATTATACAGAGCTCAGCATTAGAGATCGGTAGCAGATAATACAGGGATTTAAACAAAACTGCAGCAAGCAGCCTAGTAAGTGACGCATATCTTGAATCAGGGTCTCTACCCCTATATTATTCTGCTTCTCGATGGGGTACTAAAAGCCTGGTGATAGATTTCCTTGAGGCCGGCGTCACACTGGCGAGTTTTACGGACGTAAGAGCGCAGAAACTACGTCCGTAAAACTCGCATAACATACGGCACAATTATTCTCAATGGGGCTGCTCCTATTAGCCGTATATTACGGTTCAGTATTATACGGCTTTCTACGGCCGTACAAAATCGCAGCATGCTACGTTTGTCAGCGTACTGCGCAAAAAAATCGCCAATGAAAGTCTATGGGGGCGAGAAAAATACGGATTCCACACGGACCAGCAGTGTGACTTGCGAGAAATACGCAGCGGTGTTAGTGAAAAGTCGGTAATTCAATTGCCGGCTTTTCATTTCTCCTGCACAAACCCGACAGGATATGAGACATGATTACATACAGTAAACCATCTCATATCCCCCTTTTTTTGCATATTCCACATTACTAATGTTAGTAGTGTGTGTATGTGCAAAATTTCAGCGCTGTAGCTGCTAAAATAAAGGGTTAAATGGCGGAAAAAATTGGCGTGGGCTCCCGCGCAATTTTCTCCGCCAGAGCGGTAAAGCCAGTGACTGAGGGCAGATATTAATAGCCAGGAGAGGGTCCATGGATATTGGCCCCCCCGTGGCTAAAAACATCTGCCCCCAGCCACCCCAGAAAAGGCACATCTGGAAGATGCGCCTATTCTGGCACTTGGCCACTCTCTTCCCACTCCCTGTAGCGGTGGGATATGGGGTAATGAAGGGTTAATGCCACCTTGCTATTGGAAGGTGACATTAAGCCAGATTAATAATGGAGAGGCGTCAATTATGACACCTATCCATTATTAATCCAATTGTAGGAAAGGGTTAAAAAAAACACACACACACATGATTGAAAAGTATTTTAATGAAATAAACACAGCGGTTGTTGTAATAATTTATTGTTCTCTCAAATCCATTTGCAGACCCTCGCTTGGCAAAATAATAAACGCACAAGATACATACCTTCTGATGTACTGTCAGGTCTAACGATGTAATCCATCTGAAGGGGTTAACTAATATTACAGGCAGGAGCCCTGCTAAATGCAGCGGTGCTCCGTGCCTGTAATCCCCGGCGAATGAATGAAATGTAGGTCATTGACCTACATTTCATTCAGTCGCGGTGATGCGCCCCCTGGTGGATGTCCTCATATGACCTGGAGCGTGGGAAAAAGTTCCCAGGCTGCAGTTCATGAGAACATCCACCAGAGGGCGCATCACCGCGAATGAATGAAATGTAGGTCAATGACCTACATTTCATTCATTCGCAGGGGAATTACAAGCACGGAACACAGCTGCATTAGCAGGGCTCCTGCCTGTAATATTAGTTAACCCCTTCAGATGGATTACATCGTTGGACCTGACAGTACATCAGAAGGTATGTATCTTGTGCGTTTATTATGTTGCCAAGCGAGGGACTGCAAATGGATTTGAGAGAACAATAAATTATTACAACAACCGCTGTGTTTATTTCATTAAAATACTTTTCAATCATGTGTGTGTGTTTTTTAACCCTTTCCTACTATTGGATTAATAATGGATAGGTGACATAATTGACGCCTCTCCATTATTAATCTGGCTTAATGTCACCTTCCAATAGCAAGGTGGCATTAACCCTTCATTACCCCATATCCCACCGCTACAGGGAGTGGGAAGAGAGTGGCCAAGTGCCAGAATAGGCGCATCTTCCAGATGTGCCTTTTCTGGGGTGGCTGGGGGCAGATGTTTTTAGCCACGGGGGGGCCAATAACCATGGACCCTCTCCTGGCTATTAATATCTGCCGTCAGTCACTGGCTTTACCACTCTGGCGGAGAAAATTGCGCGGGAGCCCACGCCAATTTTTTCCGCCATTTAACCCTTTATTTTAGCAGCTACAGCGCTGAAATTTTGCACATACACACTACTAACATTAGTAGTGTGGAATATGCAAAAAAAAGGGGGATATGAGATGGTTTACTGTATGTAAACCATGTCTCATATCCTGTCGGGTTTGTGCAGGAGAAATGAAAAGCCGGCAATTGAATTACCGGCTTTTCACAGATATCGCGCTGAATGAAATCTAAATACAGAATATATATATATGTGTCACAATGACATATATATATATATATATATACTGTATATATGTTTTCCCGAACATTTGAGCACATAAATCCATTAGATGTCGGTTTTGCAAGCCTGCGCGAAAATCTCGCAGTACGGATGCCATACGGATTACATACGGAGGATGCCATGCGCAAAATACGCTGACACACCCTGACTACGGATCACTATTTTGGGAACATTTCTCCGTATTACGGCCGTAGTACGGACGTATAATACGTGGCGTATTGTCTTACGCCAAGTGTGACGCCGGCCTTAACCTTTCATGCTGCAGCCCTTTTTTGTTTTTTATTTTTCTTTTTTTGCTCCCCTTCTTCCCAGAGCCATAACTTTTTTATTTTTTCACCAATATGGCCATGTGGGGCTTGTTTTTTTCGGGATGAGTTGTACGTTTGAACGACATCATTGGTTTTACTATGTAGAGTACTGGAAAAAGGGAAAAAAAATCAAATTCCAGTGAAACTGCAAAAAAAGTGCAATTCCACAACTTATTTTTTACATTTTATTACAATGTTCACCAAATGCTAAAACTTACCTACTATTATGATTTTCTAGGTCATTACGAGTTCATAGACATCAAACATGTCTAGGATTTTTTTTATTTAAGTGGTGAAAAAAAAAATCCAAAGCTTGTTAAAAAAAAATGTGTAATTTTCGAGAGCCCTTGCCTCTGTATTTTTCGTGATCTTGGGTTGGATGAGGGCTTACTTTTCGCAGGCCGATTAATTCTTTTTCTAGCTTGATAGATTGGGCGATTCTGAACGTGGCAATACCAAATATGTGTATTTTTTTTTTTTTTTTTAATTGTTTTATTTTGAATGGGGCGAAAGGGGGGTGATTTGAACTTTTATATTTTTTTTATTTTTTTATATTTTTAAAAACATTTTTTTTTACTTTATGTATGCTTTAATATTCTCCATGGGAGACTAGAAGCAGCAGTTGTCTGATCGCCTCTGCTACACACTGTGTGTAGCCGAAATGCTCCCTTGCTATGAGCGTCGACCGCTGGGCGCCACTCATAGCAATCAGGCAATGACAACTACAGCAGTCTCCTGCAGACCCCAGGTTGTCATGACAACCCATCAGCGACCTGCAGTCATGAGACACGGGCACCGATGGGCGGGATTAGTGGCGCTCTTCCAGCGCAATCACATTTAATGGTTAACGGATGCGGGTGGATCGCGATTCCACCCGCGGCTGTTAGGTGCACATGTCAGCTATTCAAAACAGCTGACATGTGCCGGAAAAGATGTGGGCTCAGCGCCAGAGCCCACATCAAAGGGAGGGAGTATGGTGCATGTCATGAAGGTGTTAATAGTCATTAGACAGTTGGCAGGTCCTGCCATGTTTGACAGGACCTTTTGATGATTTACTTCCCCTTCTAGAAATAGTATTTTATTTTCCTTATATCTAACGAAGTAAGATGCCGAGAATTATTTAAAAGGAAAAGTAAATGATGAAAAATTCTAGTCTGGTGACAGAACAATCAGCAAATAGGGATAAAAATGTCACAGAAAACAATCAAGGTATTCAAGATCGACACAAAGATCTCGGAGCTGAACTTTTCAACTGATGCACAGGGCAGATGACGGGGCGACTTCAAGCGAGATAAATATTTTACTCAAGGCTTATCTTCAAATCCTTCTTTTTCAATGTAAAAAAAAGAACAATATTTAAAAAAAAAATCAAGTTTCTTTTTTTTGATCATGCAAGGTAGTCAAGATCGACACAAAGATCTCGGAGCTGAACTTTTCAACTGATGCACAGGGCAGATGACGGGGCGACTTCAAGCGAGATAAATATTTTACTCAAGGCTTATCTTCAAATCCTTCTTTTTCAATGTAAAAAAAAGAACAATATTTAAAAAAAAAAATCAAGTTTCTTTTTTTTGATCATGCAAGGTAGTCAAGATCGACACAAAGATCTCGGAGCTGAACTTTTCAACTGATGCACAGGGCAGATGACGGGGCGACTTCCAGCGAGATAAGATATTTTAATCAAGTCTTATGTTCACATCTTTCTTTTTCAATGTAAAAAAAAGAACAATATTTAAAAAAAAAAAAACAAGTTTTTTTTTATAATTAATGGACTTAACTGTAGGACACGGATTATCTTCAATGGCAGGTGGTGACCACTGGCAGCCCTCAGATAAGGGAATGGCCCTTTGTTAGTGTTGTGGACTCTTTGTAGAACAGCAATGTCCTTTTAAATGAAAGCACGGTTCAGACACAATGCGAAAGAATGTTATTATATCTACATTAAAGGAGTGAACGTACTGTGTATACGCCTGGTGACTTCTCAGAATCAATGGGGTCTCGGGTCCTCTGACCTATCCTTACAATAGGACATGATGTAAAGAGTTAGAAACAACATTTAAAGGGCTCAAACTGAACCGGAAATATTGATGATGATGACCTATTTTTAGGTCTTCAATATAATATTTCAATTTCTTTGCCCCCTTCCTGATTTCCTATTCTTTTGCATGATTGCCACACTTAAATGTTTCAGATCACCAAACAAAATTAAATATTAGACAAAGATTGTGATTTAAAAAGAGAAAACACAGTAGTTTGGCAATAAATGGCTTCACCCAGCCACTAACCATGAGTGGAGAAAAAGTTTTGGCGTTACCATTCATATTCTCTGAAAAAAGGCCAAAAAAACTAAAAGTCTGCCGGGGTATGTAAGCTTGTGAGCACAACTGTAGATATTATTGGAATGCCATGTATTTTGCTTTATCAAAGTCCATTTCAATGTGCTAATATGACCAATATTTAAAGCTTATTTTTTGGTGAATGTCTGCCAGCGTTTATTGTCATTGGTATAGTTAGGATAAAAATAAATATCATATTTTTTTCATTTAATTTTGGATTTCAGCTTTGAACCCTTTTTGCATCTTGTTGCATAGCATTATCCCCGAATTGACACATTTCCTATGACCCTTAGGCTATGTGCACACGTCAGGATTTCTGGCAGAAATTTTCCTGACAAAAACCGGACATTTCTGCCAGAAATCCGCATGCGTTTTTACCGCGATTTTACGCGTTTTTTTGTGCGTTTTTTCCAAATGCATAGAATTGCGGGAAAAACGCGGAAAATCCGCAAAATTAATGAACATGCTGCTTTTTTTTACCGCAATGCGTTTTTTTTTTCGCGGAAAAAAACGCACCATGTGCACAAAACATGCAGAAGGCATTCTAAATGATAGGATGCATAATGTATGCGTTTTTAATGAGTTTTTATAGCGTTTTTATCTCTAAAAAATGCAGAAAAAAACGCGAAAAAACCTGAACGTGTGCACATACCCTTAGAGGAGACTGTTTACTGATAATATGACCATAGATCTGCATTCAGCTCATCTCCTTCTGCACTGTTCGTTATCATTTTCACACCATACTGTGCAGTGGGTGTTGTACATCTGACAATGGAAACTGTGTTTTGAAGAACCTAATGTCAAGACAATGGGAGAAATAGAAGAAAGGTCAAAGGAAATCAGAAAGTAAATATGCCCTTTAAGCTTGGCCAGTGTGGGTCATTAGAGACTGCTGTCTATGCTTTTTTATAGATCAAATGTTGGTTTCTTAATTTTTTTAAAGGGGGTGAACAGTAGCAACTTGCATACCCTTCATTTAATATAGTGATGTGTTTAACGCATGGACTCATGCCATAATACCAAAAGGGGACAAGTCACTGTCCCTGATAAAATCAGCACACTCCTCTTCTGCTGTTGTCATCATTGGCAAGATTTAAATCATTTTAGACAGATGCCTGATTGATGACACCCTATCACATGCAGTAGTCTCTTCACCACCGTGAGTGGTGGAGGGGTTCATGCGCTCAGGTAGGCATTAGGTAGCTTTCGCACAGGCAGGGAGGTTTTGTCCACACAGGAGCAGTTTTATTGCTTTTATAAAACTCCAAGAGATTCAAAACCAAAGACAACCTCTTCTGGGCACAAAGGTATCACAGCAAATAAATAGATTACTTTAGCTGGACTCATATTGTCAGTGCAGCTCACCTGTACAGATTACATTTCTTTCTCCCAAAGCAAACTTTAGAAGAGATGTGATCCTACCAGTCTGTGTCCCCTTCCAGTGCCAAACAGAATTATTAAGCTCCAGGCACAGTTCACACTGAAAAGGTGGCAGCTTCCATATAGTTCTCTGCACACACAGACTGCTCAGCTTTCCTAGCTGACCCATGCAGTCTCTATTCAGAGAGATGTAATGAGAACAATAAACAAGGACAGCAAAGTGTGTGATTAAGTAGATTAACAAACAGGGGCCAAGTGGCCACTTGCCTAATGGGGTTGTGAACCAACCCCTTCCCGACCCATGACGCCTATGTGGCGTCATGGAATGATCACATCCCTGCAGATCGGGTGAAAGGGTTAACTCCTATTTTACCCGATCTGCAGGGAGAGGGGGAGTTGTACTTCAGCCTAAGGGGGGTGGCTTTGCCCCCACGTGGCTACGATCGCTCTGATTGGCTGTTGAAAGTGCAACAGCCAATCAGAGCAATTTGCAATATTTCACCTATGAAAATGGTGAAATATTGCAATCCAGCCATGGCCGATGCTGCAATAGCATCTGCCATGGCTGGAAATCATGTTCTGGCCCCCCCCACCGCCCCCGATCTCCTCCCCAGTCCTCCGTTCTGTCCGGTACCCCCCTCCATCCCCCTGTTCGCTCCCCCGTGCTCCTGTCCGCTCCCCCGTGCTCCTGTCCGCTCCCCCCGTCCTCCGGTCCCCCCCCCTGTGCTCCGATCCACCCCCCCACCACCCCCTCATACTTACGGAGCCTCCCGAAGTCGGTCCGTCTTCTCCCTGGGAGCCGCCATCTTCCAAGATGGCGGGTGCATGCTCAGTGCGCCCGCCGAATCTGCCGGCTGGCAGATTCGTTACAAGTACATTTTGATCGCTGTGGTAGGTTCTATCACAGCGATCAAAATAAAAAAAATAATAAATAAACCCCCCCTTTATCACCCCCATAGGTAGGGACAATAATACAATAAAGAAAATATTTTTTTTTCTTTTTCCACTAGGGTTAGGGTTAGAACTAGGGTTAGAACTAGGGGTAGGGGTAGGGTTAGGGGTAGGGTTAGGGTTATGGCATGTGCACACAGTGTGGATTTGGCTGCGGATCCGCAGCGGATTGGCCGCGGATCCGCAGCGGATTGGCCGCGGATCCGCAGCGGATTGGCCGCTGCGAATTCGTAGCAGTTTTACATCAGGTTTACAGTACCATGTACACCTATGGAAAACCAAATCCACTGTGCCCATGGTGCGGAAAATTCCGTGCAGAAACGCTGCGTTGTATTTTCCCCAGCATGTCAATTCTTTGTGCAGATTCCGCAGCGTTTTACACCTGTTCCTCAATAGGAATCCGCAGGTGAAATCCGCACAAAAAAAACACTGGAAATCTGCTGTAAATCCGCAGGTAAAACGCAGTGCCTTTTACCTGCAGATTTTTCAAAAATCGTGCGGAAAAATCTCACACGAATCCGCAACGTGGGCACATAGCCTTAGGGTTAGGGTTGGAATTAGAGTTAGGGTTGGAATTAGGGCTAGGGTTAGAAATAGGGTTAAGATTAGGCTTGTGGTTAGGGTTACGGATAGGGTTAGGGGTGTGTTGGGGTTACAGTTGTGGTTAGGGTTGGGATTAGGGTTAGGGTTGGGATTAGGGTTAGGATTGGAATTAGGGTTACGGGTGTGTTGGGGTTAGGGTTGTGGTTAGGGGTGTGTTGGGGTTAGGGTTGTGATTAGGGTTATGGCTACAGTTGGGATTAGGGGTGTGTTGGGGTTAGTGTTGAAGTTAGAATTGAGGGGTTTCCACTGTTTAGGCACATCAGGGGTCTCCAAACGCAACATGGCGCCACCATTGATTCCAGCCAATCTTGCGTTCAAAAAGTCAAATGGTGCTCCCTCCCTTCCAAGCCCCGACGTGCGCCCAAACAGTGGTTTACCCCCACATTTGGGGTACCAGCGTACTCAGGACACACTGGGCAACAACTGTTGGGGTCCAATTTCTCCTGATACCCTTGCAAAAATAAAAAAATACTTGCTAAAACATAATTTTTGAGGAAAGAACAATTATTTTTATTTTCACGGCTCTGCGTTATAAACTTCTGTGAAGCACTTGGGGGTTGAACGTGCTCACCACACATCTAGATAAGTTCCTTGGGGGGTCTAGTTTCCAAAATGGGGTCACTTGTGGGGTGTTTCTACTGTTTAGGCACATCAGGGGCTCTGCAAATGCAATGTGACGCCCACAGACCATTCCATCAAAGTCTGCATTTCAAATGTCACTACTTCCCTTCCGAGCCCTGTCGTGTGCCCAAACAGTGGTTTACCCCCACATATGGGGTATCAGCGTACTCACAACAAACTGGGCAACAAATATTGGGGTCCAATTTCTCCTGTTACCCTTGTGAAAATAAAAAATTGCTTGCTAAAACATCTTTTCTGAGGAAAGAAAAATGATTTTTTATTTTCACGGCTCTGCATTGTAAACGTCTGTGAAGCACTTGGGGGTTGAACGTGCTCACCACACATCTAGATAAGTTCCTTGGGGGGTCTAGTTTCCAAAATGGGGTCACTTGTGGGGGGTTTCTACTGTTTAGGCATATCAGGGGCTCTGCAAACGTAACATGATGCCCGCAGACCATTCCATCAAAGTCTGCATTTCAAAACGTCACTACTTCCCTTCCGAGCCCCGGCATGTGCCCAAACAGTGGTTTACCCCCACATATGGGGTATCAGCGTACTCAGGAGAAACTGGAAAACAACTTTTGGGGTCAAATTTCTCCTGTTACCCTTGCAAAAAGAAAAAATTCTGGGCTAAAAAAATATTTTTGAGGAAAGGAAACACATTTATTAATTTCACGGCTCTGCGTTATAAACTTCTGTGAAGCACTTGGGGGTTCAAAGTGCTCACCACACATCTAGATAAGTTCCCTTGGGGGTCTAGTTTCCAAAATGGAGTCACTTGTGGGGAGTTCCTACTGTTTAGGCACATCAGGGACTCTGCAAACGCAACCTGATGCCCGCAGAGCATTCCATCAAAGTCTGCATTTTAAAACGTCACTACTTCCCTTCCAAACCCCGACGTGTGCCAAAACAGTGGTTTACCCCCACATATGGGGTATCAGCGTACTCAGGAGAAACTGGACAACAACTTTTGGGGTCCAATTTCTCCTGTTACCCTTGGGAAAATAAAAAAATGTGGGCTAAAAAATCATTTTTGAGAAAAGAAAAATTATTTTTTATTTTCATGGCTCTGCGTTATAAACTTCTGTGAAGCACTTGGGGGTTCAAAGTGCTCACCACACATCTAGATTAGTTCCTTTGGAGGTCTAGTTTCCAAAATGGGGTCACTTGTGCGGGAGCTCCAATGTTTAGGCACACAGGGGCTCTCCAAACGCGACATGGTGTCCGCTAATGATTGGAGCTAATTTTCCATTCAAAAAGCCAAATGGCGTGCCTTCCCTTCCGAGCCCTGCGGTGCGCCCAAACAGTGGTTTACCCCCACATATGGGGTATCATCGTACTCAGGACAAACTGGACAACAACATTTGGGGTCCAATTTCTCCTATTACCCTTGGGAAAATAAAAAATTCTGGGCTAAAATTCATTTTTGAGGAAAGAAAAATTATTTTTTATTTTCACGGCTCTGCGTTATAAACTTCTGTAAAGCACCTGGGGGTTATAAGTGCTCACTATGCATCTAGATAAGTTCCTTGGGGGGTCTAGTTTCCAAAATGGGGTCACTTGTAGGGGAGCTCCAATGTTTAGGCACACAGGGGCTCTCCAAACGCGACATGGTGTCCGCTAATGATTGGAGCTAATTTTCCATTCAAAAAGTCAAATGGCACGCCTCCCCTTCCGAGCCTTGCCGTGCACCCAAACAGTGGTTTACCCCCACATATGAGGTATCGGCGTACTCAGGAGAAATTGCCCAACAAATTTTAGGATCCATTTTATCCTGTTGCCCATGTGAAAATGAAAAAATTGAGGCTAAAAGAAATTTTGTGTGAAAAAAAAGTACTTTTTAATTTTTACGGATCAATTTGTGAAGCACCTGAGAGTTTAAAGTGCTCACTATGCTTCTAGATAAGTTCCTTGGGGGGTCTAGTTTCCAAAATGGGGTCACTTGTGGGGGAGCTCCAATGTTTAGGCACACAGGGGCTCTCCAAACATGACATGGTGTCTGCTAGCGATGGAGATAATTTTTCATTGAAAAAGTCAAATGGCGCTCCTTCCCTTCCAAGCCCTGCCGTGCGCCCAAACAGTGGTTTACCCCCACATATGAGGTATCAGCGTACTCAGAACAAATTGGACAACAACGTTCGTGGTCCAGTTTCTCCTTTTACCCTTGGCAAAATAAAAAAAATTTCGCTAAAAGATCATTTTTGTGACTAAAAAGTTAAATGTTCATTTTTTACTTCCATGTTGCTTCTGCTGCTGTGAAACACCCGAAGGGTTAATAAACTTCTTGAATGTGGTTTTGAGCACCTTGAGGGGTGCAGTTTTTAGAATGGTGTCACTTTTGGGTATTTTCAGCCATATAGAACCCTCAAACTGACTTCAAATGTGAGGTGGTCCCTAAAAAAAATGGTTTTGTAAATTTTGTTGTAAAAATGAGAAATCACTGGTCAAATTTTAACCCTTATAACTTCCTAGCAAAAAAAAAATTTGTTTCCAAAATTGTGCTGATGTAAAGTAGACATGTGGGAAATGTTATTTATTAACTATTTTGTGTCACATAACTCTCTAGTTTAACAGAATAAAAATTCAAAATGTGAAAATTGCGAAATTTTCAAAATTTTTGCCAAATTTCCATTTTTTTCACAAATAAACTCAGAAATTATCAACCTAAATTTACCACTAACATGAAGCCCAATATGTCACGAAAAAACAATCTCAGAATCACTAGGATCCGTTGAAGCGTTCCTGAGTTATTACCTCATAAAGGGACACTGGTCAGAATTGCAAAAAACGGCAAGGTCATGAAGGGGTCGATCTCCACAACGCATTTTGATAGTATAACACTATCTTCATCAGGTATCACTTGATGAAGATAGTGTTATACTATCAAAACGCGTTGTGTAGATCGAAGGGTTAATAAAGGTTTGTTAACCAGATTGCTGTCCCTACAATTTATCCCTTATCTCAGCGCTCCACAGACCGCTACAATTTTTTTTTCTTCATCTATTCAGAGAGAGACACGGACATGTCTCACTCTCAGTTACAGCTCACATTTTGACTGGTCACTCACCTGCAGCACACTTGACTTTGCTGCATCCAGCAGACTGATACCTGGTGATCACAATGGTGTCCATCTGTACCTGCTTCATATGACGTAGAGTGCGCTCTTCACTACCATAATGACATGAGTGGTTGGTAATGTGATTGCCAATGTTAAGATCAACATACTCTTATTCTGCTGCTTTCATCACTGATTAACCATCTTCATATAAATGCCCCTGCCACGTACAGTTTTACCCTCATTAACATGACCACAAGAGAGGAAAGGTCACTGCCTTCAGCAAGGTAAGAATAATCATATTCTGCTGCTGTCATCATTCTCCTGATCAAATTTAAAGGGAATCTGTCAACAGGTTTTTGCTATGTAATCTAAGTGCAGCATAATACGGGGCAAGAAAGCCTGATTCCCTGGATATATCACTCACTGGGCAGCTTCTTGGTTTTGTTTTGATAGAAACTCAGTTTTGTCTTATGTATACAACTATGTAGCAAAGCTAAGACTTCTGGGTTTTTATAACCCCACCCACACTGCAACAAGTTGCTTATCAGTGATGGAGGAGGGGTTACATAGATTTGCCTGACTGGCCTGCACATGGGATGTAGTCAGGCAGTGATGATCTCCTGCTGATAAAACACTGATTGTATTGAAATTATAAGACACAGCCTAATAAGTGACACATCCCTAGAATCAGGCTCATGTGCCCTATATCATGCTGCTCTCAGATTAAATAGCCAAAAACTTTAAAGGGTACCTAAGCTTTCAAGTAACTATTCAGAATTATGTAGATAAGTTTATATCTGCGCTAGATTTAATCCCTCACTAATTGTATGGACAAATAGTTTTACTAGCACCCACTTTATACTCAGCAATGGTGATCTAATTATATAGAGAACGATTCAGAATTAGTTATGTGAATGAGGAATTTCACCATTTACAGCCACTATGTGACTTGTATCCTGCATTTTCACCACTTTTCCCCTCTCCATGCTCTATCTGTAATTTGCAAAACACTGTTTGTTGGGGGTGGAAACGAGCTGCGAAGATTACTCCCTTAGACAGCACAGCACAGAGAGGGGAATGACAGCTCTGCACTCACTTTTTAGCTCATAGGGACGAGCTACAGCAATATGGAGAACATTATGCAGCGGAGCTGAGCTGTCTAGATCTGAACAAACCTCTGATGCGAGGTAAAAGACTTGTTATAGAGCTCCGCATAATGTTTTTCTGTCTCCCTCTCCTTATTCCCATCTCTGCTCCTCCCTTCTCCATAGAAGATAATGGGCTATGTGACATGGCACCTGTAGTCCGTTTCTTCTGAGCAAGAGGGGCTTGAGCTGCTTTTTCACCTTGGATGGTGAGTACAGGTGGCTGGAGTAAGGGAAGAACTCTCATAAGTGGGAAAGGAAGCTGATTTCTCTGATAAGATACATTACTAATCGCCTGTAATATTGATTTATGTAAAGTTTATTGAAAGTATAGATCCTGTTCATAGGTCTTGCAGACACTTTATTCAATGTTTGAATCACCCAATGTTTCTGGCCTTTTACCATTAAACTGGAATATAACTGGGAACACTAAGGCCAAGTTCACACTGGGCGTTTTTTTCTGCAGCAAAACCTGAGTGCTTGGCAAGAAAAAAGCTGTGGCAAAAATGAAGGTGTTGCTGCATTTTTGGTGCGTTTCTTCCATTCAATTCAGTGGGTGAAAAACACTGAAAAACGCTGAAAGAAGTGACATTCTCTATGTCCAAAAAACGCAGCAAAGCACAAAATACTGATGACAGAAAAAATAAAAAATAAAAAAATGCATAAAAAAGCAGCAAAAACGCCCAGTGTGAACTTAGCCTATATGTAGAAAATGCTTGCAGGACTTCAAAATACGTCCCAGCCATTGTAACTTTAATCTCAGTGCTGTATATTTATCAATACTGTCTAATTCTAGGACAGTACAAATTTATATTGCGCAGTCTTATATGCACCACATTTAGAAAAGTAGTTTGTGCTTTTTAATAAATGTAATTTGAATACTGTTTAGCCTACGTTTACACCACCAATTAGTTTACTTACTTTGTTCCAGAAGTGTTCCACGTATTTTAAAGCATTTTTGGCCCACAGTGTCACATGTTAAACCATGCGGCTTTTTCCCTTTATTCTCACCCCAGTTCAGTGAAAACATGACCCCTTGTTAGACAAAGTAGAGAAAGTGTCTTTGGAAATTTGGTACAGGTCATCAAAGACAATTATTTTGCATTAATTGTACCAGAACTTTTCAATCTTGCGCGTTTAGCTGGATAAGTCTCCTTCAGTATGTTTACTGTTAAAATAAAGACTATATCCGCTATGTAAAGATTTTTTTCTATATATTGTTTGTGTCAAAAGTTCAACCATTTTTCTTATCCTCCTTATATTTCTTGCTGTAAGGTAACTGACTGTAGCCGGAGCCGACTGGTAAGTTACCTTAGCAGGAGCCATCTATAAAGTAACTCACTATAGCATAAGTCTACTGTAAGATAGCTTACTGTAGCTGGAGCCCGCTGTACGGCAACTTACCGTAACTGGAGCCCGTTGTACGGTAACTTGCTGGAGCCTGCTGTACAGTAACTTACTGTAAGTGGAGCTCGCTGTATGGAAACTTACTGTAGTCTAAGCCTTCTGTAAAGTAATTTACTGTAACTGGAGCCCGCATTACGATAACTTACTGTAGCTTAGCCCATTGTAAGATAACTTACTGTAGCCTGAGCACGCTGTAAGGTAACTTACTGTAACTGGAGCCCGCTGTAGGATAACTTACAGTAACCTGAGCCCATTGTAAGGTAACTTATTGTAACTGGAGCCCACTGTAAGATAACGAATAGTGATGAGCGAGTATACTCGTTGCTCAGGTTTTCCCGAGATTTAGTTTTCCTTGCCTCAGCTGAATGATTTACGACTGCTAGACAGGTTGAATACATGTGGGAATTCCCTAACAAACAGGCAACCCCCACATGTACTCAGGCTGGCTAGCAGCCATAAATCATGCAGCTGAGGCGATGAAAACTAAATCTCCGAGCATTTACAAATACTCGGAGACCACTCGAGCGTACTCGGGAAAACCCGTGCAACGAGTATACTCGCTCATCACTAATAACTGTAGCTTGAGCCCGTTGTAAGTAAGGTAACTGACTGTAACTGGAGACCGCTGCAAGATAACTGACTGTAGCTGGAGACTGCTGTAAGGTAACTTACTGCAACTTGAGCCTGCTGCAAAGTAGCATACTGTAGCTGAAGCCTGCTGTACAGTAACTTACTGTAGCTGGAGCCCAAAGTAAGACAACTTCCTGTAGCCTGAGCCCGCTGTAAGATAACTTAATGTAACTGGAGCCAGCTGTAAGGTAACTTACTGTAGCTGGAGTCCATTTTTTTTTAGCAGGGTTTTTGCTCATCTTGTTTCTTGTAGGTTTTGTAATTTACTGTAGCCTGAGCCCGTTGTAAGGTAACTTACTGTAACTGGAGCTCGCTGTAAGATGACTAGCTGTAGCTGGAGACTGCCATAAGGTAACTTACTTTAACTTGAGCCTGCTGTAAAGTGGCATACTGTAGCTGGAGCCTACTGTACAGTAACTTACTGTATCTGGAGACTGCTGTAAGATAACTTACTGTAGCCTGAGCCCGTTGTAAAGTAACTTACTGTAACTGGAGCCCACTGTAAGATAACTGACTGTAGCTTGAGCCTGCTGTAAGGTAACTTACTGTATCTGGAGACTGCTGTAAGATAACTGACTGTAGCCTGAGCCCGTTGTAAAGTAACTTACTGTAACTGGAGCCCACTGTAAGATAACTGACTGTAGCTTGAGCCTGCTGTAAGGTAACTTACTGTATCTGGAGACTGCTGTAAGATAACTGACTGTAGCCTGAGCCCGTTGTAAAGTAACTTACTGTAACTGGAGCCCACTGTAAGATAACTGACTGTAACTTGAGCCTGCTGTAAGGTAACTTACTGTATCTGGAGACTGCTGTAAGATAACTGACTGTAGCCTGAGCCTGCTGTAAGGGAACTTAATATAACTGGAGCCCGCTGTAAGATAACTGACTGTAGCTTGAGCCTGCTGTAAGGTAACTTACTGTAACTGGAGCCCACTGTAAGATAACTGACTGTAGCTTGAGCCTGCTGTAAGGTAACTTACTGTATCTGGAGACTGCTGTAAGATAACTGACTGTAGCCTGAGCCCGTTGTAAGGTAACTTACCATAACTGGAGCTTGCTGTAAGATAGCTGACTGTAGCTGGAGACTGCTGTAAGGTAACTTACTGTATCTGGAGACTGCTGTAAGATAACTGACTGTAGCCTGAGCCTGCTGTAAGGGAACTTAATATAACTGGAGCCCGCTGTAAGATAACTGACTGTAGCTTGAGCCTGCTGTAAGGTAACTTACTGTAACTGGAGCCCACTGTAAGATAACTGACTGTAGCTTGAGCCTGCTGTAAGGTAACTTAATATAACTGGAGCCTGCTGTAAGATAACTTACTGTAACTTGAGCCTGCTGTAAGGTAACTTAATATAACTGGAGCCCGCTGTAAGATAGCTGACTGTAGCTTGAGCCTGCTGTAAGGTAACTTACCGTAACTGCAGCCCGCTGTAAGATAACTGACTGTAGCTGGAGACTGCTGTAAGATAACTGACTGTAGCTGGAGACTGCTGTAAGATAACTTACTGTAACTTGAGCCCGCTGTACAGTAACTTACTGTAGCTGGGGCCTGAAGTAAGACAATTTCCTGTAGCCTGAGCCTTCTGTTAGGTAACTTACTGTAGCTGGAGTGCATTTTTTTAAAACCATCTTTATTGAACAATAAACAATGGGTACATAAATTGTTCAGAAGAATTAGAGATCTGTCAAATAGAGTTTTACAGTACTTTGAATACTAGACAGTGTATTATAACTATAACCAACCTCCCCCCCCCAGGGCACACATCCACACCTTTATAGCACAGTATCAATTAAAACCAACAGGAATTCTGCCGTCAATTTGCTCTCTCATGTACCAGTCTGTAAATTGGAAGCAATCATAAATCGCCTGGCGTATAGATAAGGTCTGGGCATTAATAAAAGAAGACACTGGAGTCCATTTTAAGGTAACTTAAGCATCTATCTTAGGGAGTGGGGTGCACCAAAGTACCATAAGCATTTATAACCAAATATACAAAACCCTGCATTGAAGGTACAATAACATTAATGCGAGAAGAAAGAATCAATGCAATAAGGATGTGCACACCTAATGCATTAATAAGTACATAATTTTATTCATACAAAGGGGCACACATAGGAGTAATAAAATCACTTAAAAACATGCAACAATATAAAATCATACCCTTGCCCAACTAGTATATAACCAACTAGTACAACAAATGAATATAATAAAAGCAACCATGGAAATGAGTTGGAAATAAACAGATGCTGTCTACCCTCAATGAGCTCAAATAACCATGCACTGGAGGATAGGTTGTAGGAATGCAGTGGCCAGTGACAATAAGGGTATGAAGAAGTCCTATAAGACAAATACCTGAATAATTAAAAATGAGTGTGACCCAAGCTGCTAATAAAGGTGTATGTAGTAATAAACATAAGCTACAACCCTACGAGTCCCCAGGGAGGAGCAATAGAAAGAAACATAAACTACGGAGAGGAATAATCTCCATGAAACCTGTAACTACTCCGGTCACAAGCAGAAAAACCCTCTGCACAGCAAACAGATGTGATCTAATAACATACTCAAAGGAAAAGACAGGTATAAGGCACAATGGAGTCTGACATCAGGCTAGGGTAAGCCTGATAAAAAGGAGAGAGCCAGTATGTGGAGAGGGTTGTGCGATAACTTACTATAGCTGGAGCTGGCTGTTAAATAACTTACTATAGCTGGAGCCGGCTGTAAAGTAACTTACTATAGCTGGAGCCGGCTGTAAAGTAACTTGCTATAACTGGAGCTGGCTGTAAAGTAACTTGCTATAGCTGGAGCTGGCTGTAAAGTAACTTACTATAGCTGGAGCCGGCTGTAAAGTAACTTACCATAGCTGGGGCCGGCTGTAAAGTAACTTACTATAGCTGGAGCCGGCTGTAAAGTAACTTACTATAGCTGGAGCTGGCTGTAAAGTAACTTACTATAGCTGGAGCCGGCTGTAAAGTAACTTACCATAGCTGGAGCCGGCTGTAAAGTAACTTACTATAGCTGGAGCCGGCTGTAAAGTAACTTGCTATAACTGGAGCTGGCTGTAAAGTAACTTACTATAGCTGGAGCCGGCTGTAAAGTAACTTACTATAGCTGGAGCCGGCTGTAAAGTAACTTGCTATAACTGGAGCTGGCTGTAAAGTAACCTGCTATAGCTGGAGCTGGCTGTAAAGTAACTTACTATAGCTGTAGCCAGCTGTAAAGTGACTTACTATAGCTGGAGCCGGCTGTAAAGTAACTTACTATAACTGGAGCCGGCTGTAAAGTAACTTACTATAGCTGGAGCCGGCTGTAAAGTAACTTACTATAGCTGGAACTGGCTGTAAAGTAACTTACTATAGCTGGAGCTGGCTGTAAAGTAACTTACTATAGCTGGAGCCGGCTGTAAAGTAACTTACTATAGCTGGAGCTGGCTGTAAAGTAACTTACTATAGCTGGAGTCAGCTGTAAAGTAACTTACTATAGCTGGAGCTGGCTGTAAAGTAACTTACTATAACTGGAGCTGGCTGTAAAGTAACTTACTATAGCTGGAGCCGGCTGTAAAGTAACTTACTATAGCTGGAGCTGGCTGTAAAGTAACTTACTATAACTGGAGCCGGCTGTAAAGTTACTTACTATAGCTGGAGCTGGTTGTAAAGTAACTTACTATAGCTGGAGCCGGCTGTAAAGTAACTTACTATAGCTGGAGCTGGCTGTAAAGTAACTTACTATAGCTGGAGCCGGCTGTAAATTAACTTACTATAGCTGGAGCCGGCTGTAAAGTAACTTACTATAGCTGGAGCTGGCTGTAAAGTAACTTACTATAGCTGGAGCCTGCTGTAAATTAACTTACTATAGCTGGAGTCGGCTGTAAAGTAACTTACTATAGCTGGAGCTGGCTGTAAAGTAACTTACTATAGCTGGAGCCGGCTGTAAATTAACTTACTATAGCTGTAGCCAGCTGTAAAGTAACTTACTATAGCTGGAGCTGGCTGTAAAGTAACTTACTATAGCTGGAGTCAGCTGTAAAGTAACTTACTATAGCTGGAGCTGGCTGTAAAGTAACTATAGCTGGAGCTGGATGTTAAATAACTTACTATAGCTGTAGCCGGCTGTAAAGTAACTTACCATAGCTGGAGCCGGATGTAAAGTAACTTACTATAGCTGGAGCCGGCTGTAAAGTTACTTACTATAGCTGGAGCTGGTTGTAAAGTAACTTACTATAGCTGGAGCCGGCTGTAAAGTAACTTATTATAGCTGGAGCTGGCTGTAAAGTAACTTACTATAGCTGGAGCCGGCTGTAAAGTAACTTACTATAGCTGGAGTCGGCTGTAAAGTAACTTACTATAGCTGGAGCTGGCTGTAAAGTAACTTACTATAGCTGGAGCCGGCTGTAAATTAACTTACTATAGCTGGAGTCGGCTGTAAAGTAACTTACTATAGCTGGAGCTGGCTGTAAAGTAACTTACTATAGCTGGAGTCAGCTGTAAAGTAACTTACTATAGCTGGAGCTGGCTGTAAAGTAACTATAGCTGGAGCTGGCTGTTAAATAACTTACTATAGCTGTAGCCGGCTGTAAAGTAACTTACTATAGCTGGAGCTGGCTGTAAAGTAACTTACTATAGCTGGAGCCGGCTGTAAAGTTACTTACTATAGCTGGAGCTGGTTGTAAAGTAACTTACTATAGCTGGAGCCGGCTGTAAAGTAACTTACTATAGCTGGAGCTGGCTGTAAAGTAACTTACTATAGCTGGAGCCGGCTGTAAATTAATTTACTATAGCTGGAGCCGGCTGTAAAGTAACTTACTATAGCTGGAGCTGGCTGTAAAGTAACTTACTATAGCTGGAGCCGGCTGTAAATTAACTTACTATAGCTGGAGTCGGCTGTAAAGTAACTTACTATAGCTGGAGCTGGCTGTAAAGTAACTTACTATAGCTGGAGTCAGCTGTAAAGTAACTTACTATAGCTTGAGCTGGCTGTAAAGTAACTATAGCTGGAGCTGGCTGTTAAATAACTTACTATAGCTGTAGCCGGCTGTAAAGTAACTTACTATAGCTGGAGCTGGCTGTAAAGTAACTTACTATAGCAGGAGCCGGCTGTAAAGTAACTTACTATAGCTGGAGCTGGCTGTAAAGTAACTTACTATAACTGGAGCCGGCTGTAAAGTTACTTACTATAGCTGGAGCTGGCTGTAAAGTAACTTACTATAGCTGGAGCCGGCTGTAAAGTAACTTACTATAGCTGGAGCTGGCTGTAAAGTAACTTACTATAGCTGGAGCCGGCTGTAAATTAACTTACTATAGCTGGAGCCGGCTGTAAAGTAACTTACTATAGCTGGAGCCGGCTGTAAAGTAACTTACTATAGCTGGAGCTGGCTGTAAAGTAACTTACTCTAGCTGGAGTCAGCTGTAAAGTAACTTACTATAGCTGGAGCTGGCTGTAACGTAACTTACAATAGCTGGAGCTGGCTGTTAAATAACTTACTATAGCTGTAGCCAGCTGTAAAGTAACTTACTATAGCTGTAGCCGGCTGTAAAGTAACTTACTATAGCTGGAGCCTGCTGTAAAGTAACTTACTATAGCTGGAGTCAGCTGTACAGTAACTTACTATATCTGCACCCAGCTGTAAAGTAACTTACTATATCTTGAGCCGGCTCTAAGGTAACTTACTATATCTGGAGCCGGCTGTAATGTAACTTACTATATCTTGAGCCCGCTCTAAGGTTACTTACTTTAGCTGGAGCCAGCTGTAAAGTAACTTACTGTAGCAGGAGCCCTCCAGAAGGTAACTTACAGTAGCATTAGCCATCTGTAAGGCAACTTACTGCAGTTGGAATCCACTGTAAAATAACTTTCTATAGCTGGAGCCGGCTGCAAGGTAACTTACTGTAGCAAGAGCCTTCTAGAAGGTAACTTAGAGTAGCAGGAGCTGACTGTGAGGTAGCTTACTGCAGTCGGAACCCGCTGTAAAGTAACTGTTGCTGGAGCTGCTGTAAGATAACTGACTGTAGTTGGAGCCTGCTGTATGGCAACTCACTGTAGCAGAAGTCCTCGATAAGGTAACTTACTGGAGCTGGAGCCTGCTGTTAGGTAACTGACTGTATCAAGAGCATTCTAGAAGGTAACTTACAATAGCTGTAGCCCATTGTCAGATAACTTACTGTAGCTGAAGCCTGCTGAAGAGTAACTTACTGTAACTGGAACCCACTGTACGATCATGAACTGTATCTGGAGCCTGCTGTAAGGTAACTAGAGGAAGCTCTCTATAAGGTAATTTACTGGAGCTGGGGCCCACCGTTCCTAAATGCTTTGCCTATAAATGGACACTAGGAGAAGTTACCCAGACCCCTTTGGATAGCCCTAACTCACAGCAGCCATCTAAACGCCAAAAATAAAATGGAATGGTAGGCGATTACCATCCGTGTTATCTGCACAATGTCTGCAAGATTGTTTCAGTATTGGCAGAAAATCCAAAAGACAAACACTGTGACAAGTTTTGCTTCTGTTTTACTCACTTTGTCATTCTTCTAAAGGATCAGTGATACTTTACCTGCATTTGTATGATGGGAACCCTATAGGAATATTAACATGAGGATAAATGTTATGCCGCCCCTTGGAATACGTGCCTTTCCTTTGATTCAAGTAATTTAGACTCTCTCTCTTCAAATCAAAATTGTATCTTCGTGTGTGGGGGCAAAGGCAGACATGTAGTTGGAGAACGCTGTCTGATTTGCGACTTAATTAATCTCCTAGGGAAATACAAATACTCAAAAAAATAAATGGAGAAGAATTAGAAAATCTATATTGAAGAGCTCATCGGAAAAATGGTAAAGTTTAATCCACAGCTTGGTGGTATACAGCAGCCCATTGTGTCTCAGCAAATATTTCACCCTGGGAATTTATAATTTAAGTTAATTTGGATTGATTCTCCAGATGAGATCACAGTTTTAGTTATTACATAGAAATATTTTTTTCTGTTGCTCTAATAATAATACGCTATGTGAATTAATAGCGGGGGTCTTCTGTTCAGGATTGTCATCTCTTGGCCAGACTGGAGAGCGGTTGCAAAAACCATCTCTGCCTCTCGAGGACCAGTCCTGGCCTTCATTATATCATAGATAGAATCATAGAATCATATAGGCAGCCTATTATTTTGAATAGGAACAGTGTAATGATTTAATTTCCCCTGCGGTGGCATGTCCAAGAAAATGAACACTTAATGATCAAATAATTATTTACTTTTGTTTTTGCTTAACTTTTTTGTCTTGAGATATTTGTTTATATTTTTGCACCAAATTCTTCTACATTTTTCAGGAATTTTACGCTCAATCAAAAAGCATCTGTTTGGTATTTTGACATGTTTTTTTTAAAGCAAAAAGTTGCACGTTTTGTTAAAATGTCACACAAAAAAAAATAAAATTTCATGGAAAATTTTTAGCGCACAAAAACAAATCTCTCCGAGGCGTGGGGAAGGAGAAATTTAGCAATAATTTGCCTGCAAACATCTGAAAAGTAAAAAACATGCCTACAATTGCAAATAGAGAAAATAAACAAGCAGAGATATATATATATATACCGTATTTTTCGCTTTGTAAGACGCTCCGGATTATAAGACGCACCCCAAATTTTGAGGAGAAAAATAGGAAAAAACTTTTTTTAATAAATTGGGGGGGCTTCTTATAATCCATGCGTCTTATTGCTTACCAGGGGTTGTGGCTGCGGTGGATCAGGGTCCCAGGGTCATTGCTGGAGGCAGGAGTGGAGCATTGCTGCAGGCTGGGATGATGGGGTCTGCAGGGGGGCTTCGGTGCTGCATGGGGGCTGCTGTGCTGCAGGCTGGGATGAGGGGTGCTGCAGGGGGCTCTGGTGCTGCAGGGGGTCTGGTGCTGCAGGGGGCTCTGGTGCTGCAGGGCTGTCTCCAGTGCTGCAGGGCTGTCTCCAGGGCTGTCTCCGGTGCTGCGGGGGGCTCTGGCAACATTTTGTGAAAGACCAGAGCCCCCCAGCAGTTCGTCCATGCGTTCCTGTATGACTAACTCCGGGAAAATGGCCGCTGGAATCTCGAGAGATGAGATCTCAGCGCTGAAATCTCATCTCCCGAGATTCCGACGGCCATTTTCCCGGAGTTAGTCATACTGGAACGCATGGACGAACTGCCGGGGGGCTCTGGTCTTTCACAAAATGTCGTCAGAGCCCCCCGCAGCACCGGAGCCTCCAGCATCATCCGGGGCAGCAGCGGACAACCCCGGCAGCGGCGGCGGTGGGCGGTAGCGGCGGCGGACACCCCCTCATCCCAGCCTGTAATGGTAAGCGGTATATCCGCTTTGTTAGACGCACCCACATTTCCCCCCCAAATTTGGGGGAAATAAAGTGCGTCTTACAAAGCGTAAAATACGGTGTATATATATATATATATATATATATATATATATATATATATATATATATATATATATATATATATATATATATATATACACTATGTTCCAAATTATTATGCAAATTACATTTTTATCAGATTTTCCTAAATGGTCGGTGCAAATGACAGTCAGTCTAATAAAAGTCATCACTCGTTAGATTATACATCGGATTTTATTGCAGAAACCTCCCAATGATAACAGTATAATCTCCAAAATGAATAAAAACTCAAAATGCACTGTTCCAAATTATTAGGCACAGTAGAATTTCTAATTATTTGATATGTTTTAAAGAACTGAAAATGCTCATTTGTGGAATTTGCAGCATTAGGAGGTCACATTCACTGAACAAAAAAGCTATTTAACACCAAAACATCCCAACAGGCCAAGTTACATGTTAACATAGGACCCTTCTTTGATGTCACCTTCACAATTCTTGCATCCATTGAACTTGTGAGTTTTTGGAGAGTTTCTGCTTGTATTTCTTTCCTCCCAGAGCTGCTGTTTTGATGTGAACTGCCTCCCACCCTCATAGATCTTTTGCTTGATGATCCTCTAAAGGTTCTCTATAGGGTTGAGGTCAGGGGAAGATGGTGGCCACACTATGAGTTTATCTCTTTTTATGCCCATAGCAGCCAATGACTCAGAGGTTTTCTTTGCAGCATGAGATGGGGCATTGTCAGCATGAAGATGATTTTGCTCCTGAAGGCACGTTTCTGCTTTTTAGACCATAGAAGAAAGTTGTCAGTCAGAAACTCTATATACTTTGCAGAGGTCATTTTCACACCTTCAGGAACCTTAAAGGGCCCTACCAGCTGTTTCCCATGATTCTGGCCCAAAACATGACTCCTCCACCTCGCTGACATTGCAGCCTTGTTGGGACATGTGGCCATCCACCAACCATCCACTACTCCATCCATCTGGACCATCCAGGGTTGCTCAACACTTATCAGTAAACAAGACTGTTTGGAAATTAGTCTTCATGTATGTGTGGGCCCAATACAACCATTTCTGCTTGTGAGCACTGTTTAGGGGTGGCCGAATAGTAGGTTTATGCACCACAGCAAGCCTTTGAAGGAGCCTACACCTTGAGGTTCGAGGGACTCCAGAGGCACCAGCAGCTTCAAATATCTGTTTGCTGCTTTGTAATGGCTTTTTAGCAGCTGCTCTCTTAATCCGATGAACTTGCCTGGCAGAAATCTTTCTCATTATGCCTTTATCAGCACAAACACATTTGTGCTCAGATACAGCCACAAATCTCTTAACAGTACGATGATCACGCTTATGTTTTTGGGAAATTTCTAATGTTTTAATCCCTTCACCAAGGCATTGCACTATTTGATGCTTTTCAGCAGCAGAGAGATCCTTTTTCTTTCCCATGTTACTTGAAAACTGTGACCTGCTTAATAATGTGGAACATCATTTTTAAGTAGTTTTCCTTTAATTAGAATCACCTGGAAAACCAATTATCACATGTGTTTAAGATTGATTTCAGTGATCCATTGAGCCCTGAGACACAATACCATCCATGAGTTTATTTGAAAAACAAAACAATTAAATCCACAGATTACAGTTAATTATTGGGAACCTAGTGAAAGGAAACTTGCAACTTGCTTATTGTCCAGGGATCTCTTGACCAGAATGGAGAGCAGATACAAAGTTCGTCCCCCTGTCAGAAGGATATCCTGTGCTGTACACTCCCTGACAGAAGTTATGTCGCTTATCCATGTTATGTAAATAAAAACGTATAACCTGACGTTAAATTCATCCATTGGTTGTATAAATTATTCTTTTGAAAGCTGAAACCCTCCGAAATGTGGTTTATGTTAAGAAAATAAATTGGCATCGATGCAGAAATATTGATCAGTTAATGCACACAGAATGGTCAGATTTTAGCAAGACAAAAGTTTTGTCGCCTGGTCATAAAATGCACCCAATCCTAATTTACATCCTCACCAGTGCTCAGTAAATGACCGGTTAATTAGGGTGTGTGTATAAAAAGAAACCCAGAACCCCAGACCTTCACTTGAACTGCAACTTGAGCTCTGACAACATGCCAAAAATCCACCCTGCCACCAAAGCCTGGATTATCAAGAGGCTGAAGACCAGATCCACTGCAGAGGTGACTGGCACCTTTAATGTGTCTCAGCGTCAAGCAAAGAATTAAAAAAAGATTTGAAGAGACTGGAGATGTGTTTGACAAGCCCAGGTTCGGCAGATCCTGCAAGACAACTGCTCAGGAGGAACGTTTGTTGCTTAGAAAATCCAAAGCAAGCCCCTCTTCCACTGCAACAGAGGTCCAACAGGCCTGGTCATCTCATGTCCCTGTGTCAACTAGAACGGTTTCTGTCTCGAAATGGCCTCCATGGTCGAATCAGTGCCCAGAAGCCAGCACTAAACAAAAGGCAAATAAAAAACCATGTGGCATTTGCAAAGTCCCACAGCCTGCTAACCAGATGGACGCTGGAAAAGTGGCAGAAGGTGGATTTCTCTGATGAATCTTCAGTAAAATTACACCACAGCCAACGCAAATACTGCAGGAAACCTACTGGAGCCCGTATGGATCCAAAATACACCCACACAACAGTTACATTTGGTGGTGGAAAGATCATGGTCTGGGGTTACATTCAGTATGGGGGTGTGTAAAATATTTGCAAGGTGAAAGGCAATATCAATAGCCTAAAATATCAAGAAGTATTAGCTACCTCTTATATTCCAAATCATAAAAGGGGTCACATTCTGCAGCAGGATGGTGCTCCATTTCATACATCCACCTCTACAACAAAGTTCCTCCAGGCAAAAAAGATCAAGGTGCTGAAGGACTGGCCAGCCCAGTCACCAGACATGAACATCATTGAGCATGTTTGGGGTAGGATGAAAGAGGAAGCTTGGAAGACAAAACCAAAGAATCTAGATGAACTCTGTGAGGCATGTGAGACTGCATTCTTTGCTATTCCTGATTACTTCATTAATAAATTGTATGAATCATTGTTGAACCGCATGGATGCAGTCCTTCAAGCTCATGGAAGTCGCACAAAATATTAAATATGACTCTAATAGCACCACAACTTCATTCACCAATGTTATGCAACATATATTTGTATTTTAAGTTAATTTTTTGTTTGAATATCACATTACTTTCTGTGGGCGACAAAACTTTTGTCTTGCCAAAATCTGACCATTCTGTGTCTATTAACTGATCAATATTTCTGCATTGATGCCAATTTATTTTCTTAACCTAAACCACATTTCGGAGGGTTTCAGCTTTCAAAAGAATAATTTATACAACCAATGGATGAATTTAACGTCAGGTTATAAGCTTTTATTTACATAACATGGATAAGCAACATAACTTCTGTCAGGGAGTGTATAACTTTGCGCTGAGTAAACAATGCATCAAGTTTAATCTGAGGTTTAGATACTTGTGGGACAACTGTACATGTGTGTTACTTGCAGGTAGAGAGACTCATTCAAAAATATATGGCAATTAAAACATTTGGTTAAAAACTACATGTGAGCAAATACATTCACAGGATGCTGGCTCAAGGTCCATATTCCATGGCTGCTGGACGGAGTCTTGTGAACCACCTCCTACCGGCAAGCACCTCCTGCCCCTTTTTTGATTAGCTGATCATGCGCAATGCCTTGTTGCAGTGATGACTTTACAACAGGCGGACTAATCAAAATAAGAGCTGCAGCTGCTAGCAGGTATGTGGCTGTTCACAGGACTCCCTTCTGGCCGCCAAAAAATACTGACTTGGCTGCTGCACTACTGCAGGGTCATGTGAAATGATTCGCTCGTCACTACTAATATGAGCCTCTTTGGTTGGACCTCTTTTCCACTTTAAAATGTTGAGGGTTGGGGCCACTGATTAAATTACTCAAAGGGGATTTTTCTCAAGATCAATCAGAAGCACAGTGGTTCCCTTGCCTCCCAGCTAAGAAGATTTTTCTCGAGATCAATCTTCAGAAGCACAGTGATTCCAGTGCCTCCCAACTAAGCGGATTTTTCTCGAGATCAATCTTCAGAAGCACAGTGGTTCCCTTGGCTCCCAGCTAAGAAGATTTTTCTTGAGATCAGTCTTCAGAAGCACAGTCCCTTGCCTCCCAGCTAAGAAGATTTTTTTCGAGATCAATCTTCAGAAGCACCGTGGTTCCCTTGCCTCCCAGCTAAGAGGATTTTTCTCGAGATCAATCTTCAGAAGCACAGTGGTTCCCTTGCCTCCCAGCTAAGAAGATTTTTTTCGAGATCAATCTTCAGAAGCACCGTGGTTCCCTTGCCTCCCAGCTAAGATGATTTTTCTCGAGATCAATCTTCAGAAGCACAGTTGTTCCCTTTGCCTCCCAGCTAAGATTTTTCTCGAGATCAATCTTCAGAAGCATTCCCTTGCCTCCCAGCTAAGATTTTTCTCGAGATCAATCTTCAGAAGCACAGTGGTTTAATTGCCTCCCAACTAAGGGGATTTTTCTCAAAATCAATCTTCAGAAGCACAGTGGTACCCTTGCCTCCCAGCTAAGAAGATTTTTCTCGAGATCAATCTTCAGAAGCACAGTGGTTCCAGTGCCTCCCAACTAAGGGGATTTTTCTCAAAATCTGTCTTCAGAAGCACAGTGGTTCCCTTGCCTCCCAGCTAAGAAGATTTTTCTCGTGATCAATCTTCAGAAGCACAGTGGTTCCCTTGCCTCCCAGCTAAGAAGATTTTTCTCGTGATCAATCTTCAGAAGCACAGTGGTTCCCTTGCCTCCCAGCTAAGAAGATTTTTCTCGAGATCAATCTTCAGAAGCACAGTGGTTCCAGTGCCTCCCAACTAAGGGGATTTTTCTCAAAATCAATCTTCAGAAGCACGGTGGTTCTGTAGCCTCCCAGCTTCCTGTTTGCAGAGGGTGGTGATGATTGACATGGTTGCACCGCTGGCATGAGTTACTCGCTGTCCCATGTTGCTAACAGTCCGTCTTGCCTCTACAGCATTAGTGGAAGGCTCCTGGATTCAGCTATCCTGCCAGACTCAGAGCAGCTGGAGTTTTAATAACGTGCTTATTTAATTTAATAAATTGCTTAGTTTTACCGGCACTGTTAGAATTATTAGATATACAAGTCTCCAGCTTCTAGATATACAAGAGAGAACATTTTCCTTCACTGACAGAAAATGGAGAAGAACCGAAATAATGATGTAATTAAACAATATAATTTGACAAAATTGTCATATAAAGTCTCAAATTAGTCCACATGCTATATTTGCTTAATAATTAAAAAAAATTGATTTGTACTTCTTGACAATATAAGTAGATGGGATTAGTGAGAGAGGCAGAGCCTCCTAAAATTTATTTAAAATTTACTATAAAATATATACCCAAATGTAAAGCAGTTATGAGCTGATCAGTCAAAAATGAGCCTAATGATTTAAGAGAATATGTCACCAGGTTTTTACTATCTCATCTGAGACCAGCATAATGTAGGAAATGAGACCCTTATTCCAGTGATGTATCAATGTAGAATGCAGCAGAGCTGATAAAGGTAACTCTGCCCACACCACAACTGAGCCCGCCCACATCAAAGCTCTCTATGTACATTGTCTGTTAATAGTGAGCTACTTATCAGAGGAGGAGGTGTGGTCAGACTAGTACTCACGTACAATGAAAATCTCCTGATGGTAAAACCTTAATTCTACATAAACAATAGCACATGGCTTAGTAAGTGACACATCACTGAAATCTGTGTCTTGGCACCTACCTCATGCTGTCTTCAGATTATGTAGCAAAAATCTGCTGACAGATTCCCTTTAAGGAGGACCGGTCACCAGGTCAAAAGTGGCCAGTAATAACTCTCATTTTATTCCCACTGCTGCCCTGAGTAATACTTTTTTTTTTAAATTCCTCCATAAGGTTTCAGAGATATGTGCCTTGTTATATTGGCCTTGTTATTTAGTGCTTATTTCCATGGTGTTTACCAAAGGGATGTAGCTCTCAGGATTCTCTAGTAGTATTTCTTTGGTCTGCTCTAAATTATTACCCTGCGAACAATGCCTGCTATGTGTCAATTACTAGGCTGTGTGTTGCTGTTACAATATAATCAGTGTTTTGTCAGCGGTAGCTTACCACCAAAAGACTAGGTGTCTCGTGCCTCCCAGTCCAGCCATGTTCCCACCACCGGTTAGCAACTTTCTGTCAATCAGTGTTGTGGGCAGGATTATACAGAGCTCGGCATTCCGAGATCTGCTACATCTTCAGCAGAGAAAACTGATTGTATCTCAACTGCTGCATCCATTACACTAAGTGATACATTGCGGAAATCAAGGTCTCTGCAGCCTGCTGCACTCAGATGAGATAACAAAAACTGAATTCAACACAGACATGATTTTAGCCTCATAAGTACATATTCATAATATTTATTAAAGGGTAATTTTTACTTAATTACCCTCCAGGCTTTGCAAAGTGTAGATTTTTTGTAATATACTTCATTACCTTATTTTGCTTCCTTCTGTCCAAAACAATATATTGCAGTGCTCTTTTAGAAGATGCTTTTAACTGCTGCTCCCCAAAGATCTGTACACTACCTTCAGACTGTCTATGTACGGTGCTTTCTTTGTCTAATCCTCTTCCCTCCCCCTATTTTCAGGGACAGAAAGTCCCATACATATACTGTGGATATTGTGTGCAGATCTTTGTTGAGTAGCAGTTCAAAGTATCTTCTAAAGAAGCATAAACATGACAACAAAAATCATAATTTTCAGCATCTGTTTGATAATTAAATATAAAATGTAGTTACAGGTTAAGTCTAAGAGACTTATTCTATTGTTAGCTTGTTATCATCAAATATGCATCAGCGGTTCAAGTTGAGCAGCAGTTAAAGTATACTTGGACAAAGAAACCAAAAAGGTCAGGGTTAGGTCATCCAAAAGGATATTTTAAGAGCACAAAATAATAGAGAAAATACAGTAATAGACTGAAGTTGTAGTTATAGGGCAAAGAATAATAGCTTTCACTGACGACTTTAACAGGGGTGAAACAGCTTTCTACAGGTTTGATTACAAGACTGGCTATAATTATAATTTCTTAAACAACGACACAGTGCTAAATGACCTACGGGAGCAAAGGTCGTGACTTGTATCAGAGTCTATAATTGCTTTTCATGGAGCGATATCCATCACTTTCCATATCTGGCATAATACTGGCTTTAATCTTGCTTAGAGCATATTATGTTTATATAGTTTGCTTTGGTTTTTTTTTTCTATGCTAAGATGTGAAGACAATATGTGTAGATCCAAAAATGAAAGAAAAGTCAGCGACTCTACTTAAGTAAAATGTAAGGGAATGTATAGTGGACAGCACTGCTACTTTCTAATGCATTACAGTGGGAATTTACAATAACTGAAGTGTCACACACCATAATAAAGAAGCCCTGCTCCTCTCATCAAAGTTGTTATCCTCATAATATATTGCAATCTTGCAGTCATAATATTATATAGAACTGTGTACTTACAATTGCTCATTTTGCCTTTCTACACAGCTAATTGTTCTCTTTTCCATTGTCTATGACATCGCATGATTATTAACTGACTAACTGAATCTTTCTAAGCTCTATGTAGAAACAGGAGATCAATTTTCTCTGAGTCATCAGTCACTGCAAAAGTCAAGGGTAGGGGAGAGGGGTGGAGCAGCTGGGTCAGAAGTTGATGAGGGGAATGATAAATGCAGGGGCAAGCTTTTTTAAAAAAAAATTACGTCCACCATATTGTTTCAGAGATATGGGAGTTTTTTTTTTAGGGCTACATTTTGAAACAGCAACACACAGCCCAGTAAGTGACACAACACTGGAATCAGACTCTCAGCCCCTACATCATGCTGATCTCAGAGTATGTAGCAAAATAACATTCTGAGCATTTTTTTTTATGGGTTTTGCCATTTTATACCAAATATTTTTCTCACACTAGTTTACATTGTTCGTTGCCGATAGGAATATAAGAACATTGCCTATAGTCCTATAGGCAATATTTCCAAAGCAGTTTAGAGAAGAAAAGATGGCCTCCGATTGATTGTTACGGGCTATAATATATATTTTTTATTACTAAAATGCCTGGCTAAAACCCAAGTACATGGCACTTTTTTATTTTTTATTTTTAAATAACCTGACGTAGCTAACAGGTGTTTTGTGTAGACTTGATATTTTGTGGCAAGATCATGACTTTTAATGTGAAAATTAATAGGTATGGCTGCCGAGGCTCAAGCATGCAATCTGCTTGAAGAAAAAATAATTATTTAGTTTCTAAGCAACCTCACATTTGATAGATTTAGGCATCCAATTGGTTCCTGAAAGCCGATGCTGCTGCAAAGAAGAAATATCTGCTTTAATTGGCTCGCCGAAGAGATCACAGCTGTATCTCATTCAATACATTTTCATCTAAGATGTTCATTATAATTGTCAAGACACAAGAATGAATTTAGGATTCACAGCAGAATCTTCACAGACGTTTACGTGGAAGAACCAGGAGTATGTGTCAAAAAGGTTCACATATAATTATAGAAAAGAGCTTGTACCCTGAATATCTACGAACAATCCCTCAGGGGCCGACATGACCAACAACCTGGGAAACCATAAAGAATCCCTCAAGGGTGGACATGACCATCAACCTGGAAAGCCACTAAGAATCCTTCAGGGGCGGACATGACCAACAGCCTGGGATGCCACAAAGAATCCTTCAGGAGCGGACATGACCAACAACCTGGGAAGCCATAAAGAATCCCTCAAGGGTGGACATGACCATCAACCTGGAAAGCCACTAAGAATCCTTCAGGGGCGGACATGACCAACAGCCTGGGATGCCACAAAGAATCCTTCAGGAGCGGACATGACCAACAACCTGGGAAGCCACAAAGAATCCCTCAAGGATGGACATGACCAACAACCTGGAAAGCCACTAAGAATCCTTCAGGGGCGGACATGATCAACAGCCTGGGATGCCACAAAGAATCCTTCAGGAGCGGACATGACCAACAACCTGGGAAGCCACAAAGAATCCCTCAAAGATGGACATAACCAACAACCTGGGAAGCCACTAAGAATCTCTCAGGGGCGGACATAACCAACAACCTGGGATGCCACAAAGAATCCCTCAAGGGTGGACATGACCAACAACCTGGGAAGCCACTAAGAATCCCTCGGGCAGACATGACCAACAGCCTGGGAAGCCACTAAGAATCCCTCGGGCAGACATGACCAACAGCCTGGGAAGCCACTAAGAATCCCTCGGGCAGACATGACCAACAGCCTGGGAAGCCACAAAGAATCCCTCAGGGGCGGACAAAATCAACAACCTGGGAAGCCACAAAGAATCCTTCAGGAGTGGACATAACCAACAACCTGGGAAACCACAAAGTATCCATCAGGGGCGGACATGACCAAGAACCTGGAAAGCCAAACTGGGATCCAAGATATAAGGAGGCCACATCCAGCTCCAAAGTAGATGCACCTATGCATTATGATGAGCTACTAGACTGTGAAGGACCCATATATTGTTCCTGCACAGGGGCCCTCTTCTGACTGTGGCATGTTTAGGTCTAACACATGTTTGAGTTGTGGGCATGGAGCCTGTTTGGTGGCACACAGAGTCCCTACAGCTCCATACTATAGCTCCGCCATTATTGTTTGTCTGCGGCCACAGGCTGAAAAGGCTACCTTGGACAGACATGGTGCAAGCTACTCTGTGTGTGGCAGATACCAGAGGAACCTCGGCCTTCACTCTGTAACCCTTGTACAGGGATTTGGTCTTACAATGACATCTACTGGATTGCTTCCACAGAAGGGCTGATGTCCAGAGGAACAAACCAGAGGCAAAAGAATGTGTAAAGAATAAATCTGGCTGATTTAGAGAACATGAAAACTTATCTTGAACTACCCAGGGATCAAACAAAAAATACAATAAGACATTCAAATGAATGTTGCAGGAAGGGATCCACACAGGAGTGATTGAAAAAAAATTATCAGAATATCTTTATATTGGCCACTCCATTGTGCCCAGTTATCAATCATTACTAAAAATTCATAAAGATATGTTTCCACCTCCTCTTAATCCCATAGTGGCAGGAATTGGCAGAATCGTTAGGAGAGAAATTAGGCTCATGGGTGGATGACCACCTACAAGCACTGGTACAAGACATCCAAGGTTACATCAAAGATGCCAAATTTGTTGTCTCAATGTTCAATGACTTTTTATGGCAGGACAATTACACTTGGCTATAATGTGACGTCTTGACAGTTTGTGCTGATAAGATTCTATGTAGAGAGGAGGGTGAACAGGAGGGAGGAGCTCTGATGCTAGCTCCTCCCTCCTTCTTACCCCTCCCCATTACATAGAGTTTTATCAGCACCAACTGTCATCTACTATCTCACCAATGTAACAATCTGTTTTCATTGTAGACAGATTTTACCCATGAATTGAACATTTTATGAAAAACCGTCCAGGAAAAGAAAGAAGCAAATTTCTCAGAAAAGATGTGTTACATAGTTTCTTATTTTCACATTTACTATTAATTTATGAAATAAAAATGTACATGATGGTTACTCTTTAAGTAAAACTACACTTTAGATATTTCAGAGGTCATAAATGGTAGATACATGTCAGCAGGACTGGTCAACCAGCTAATATCAATGGGGGTGCTCTAACTTCTCCCTGACAACAAAAAGGATAAAGCTATTGTATTTTTACCTTGCCCCATTCTGTTATTCTTTTGGCAAATAAGCCATCTCCAAAGGTGTCTGGAACTTTCTTATTACCCACTGCCCATTAAGGACATCTGTGGACTCAGAAGAATTTTCCCCAAATTTGTGTTTTATGACATTTTGTAAAATATTGGATTCATGGGGATCTGGTTCCTATGACATCTCTGTTTTTATAAATACTTGTTGAATTCCCCATAAAATAATTCTAGACCATATTTTGTTAGAAATCTACGGTATATTGGGCTCAATTTATCAAAGTGTTTTCATCATAATTCTGGCATAAAACACCTTTGAAATATCACAACATTTTTGTACAACTCGAAGTTGTGCAAATGTTTTGCAAATTTTGGTGTTTTTACACCTTTCCACTTTGGTCTGATGTTGGTGGGATGGAGTGTGAATCAGCCCGCCTGGCATATTTAAAACTTTTTAAGCTACTAAATTTGCATATACGTATTGACAATAACCAAGAATCTGTGTGTATAAAATCTACAAAACAATAGATTTATCACAAAGGGTAAACTTTATTCCAAATACAACATCAATAAAAAACATAATGTGTCAAGATGTGGATAGGGTGAATGACTGCACTGGAAAATGACCACATGTGAACACACTAATATATATCCGACATGGAGGGTACCAGCCCGTGGCAGTATAAAAGAGTAATAGTCAAAATACATTCCACGGCATACAAATGCTGCCTAAGTGGCATGCCACAATTAGAGCTTACCCATGTGTGTGCTGGCGTGCAGTCAGATGCCAATGATAAGCCCCAACGCGCGTTTCGCGTGATGTGCTTCCTCGGGGGGCTGTGTGGGTACTGATAATCCTGGGTTTATATAGGGCCATGTTGTAAAAAACATTAATTAATTAATGGAGCGGTGAGTACGGCGCACGAGAGGGGATCATCCCACCAATACCGCCCTCCTTCCGGCTATCTCAGCAGCGTCCAGATCGGGGGAAATCCCCCATGACGTCAGAGGAGCTGGACGTCGCTGTGAATAGATGCCTTGGGAGGCGCGGTCTGCACCGGAGTCCACTGCGCGTGCGCACCACCGCAGCGGCCATTTTGGAAAAGGGAAAAACTGCTGGAAACTTAAAGACAGGTACCGTACAAGCTATAAAAAGGGGAGGGGAACCCTGCACTATGCGCGATATATTCTGGACAACTGCAGTATACATATATGTTATTACAGCCTTATTAAGAAGGGGCGAGCAAGTTCAAAGACAATGACATAGCCAAGTCATTTCTTCACATCCAGTAATCAGACCATAGCGTCCATTGTGCATTGCTGCCAAAAGTGTCTCCACTCCTTCTCCTTTTATTAGGTTGCATATTCATTACCTGACACTAAGGTCACTACGTCCAAGCGCCATTGTGAAGGGATGGGTATATAAATAAACCAATACCTATATACAAAGGACCACTAAAAAGAAAGAAAAACAAATAATGTGAATACAACATGAAAAGATAAAATATGATAAAAACAATCAGTAGAGAGACAGGGGACAGTCAGATCATAGGAATGGAACAAAGGACAACTTCTCATTCAGGCCATTTGGGGCCATAGTCCCCAACGAGACTATCCACCGACATTCTATTTTCGCTAGTGTCCTCTTAAGGTCACCACCCCGGATACCCGCATGGACCCTATCGATGCCACGAACTTTCAAGGCATCTGGGTTGCAGTCATGTTTTGCCTTAAAATGTCTCGGAATAGTCTTCAGTTCCGAGACATCTATCACCTCCTTTGCAGCCACAATGTCCCTAACATGTTCACGGACCCTGACACGGAGTTCACGGGAGGTGAGGCCTACGGAGATTAAATTACAAGTGCAGGTGGAGTAGTATACCACGAACGTGGTACTACATGAAATATAACTCATAATTCGATACTCCCTACCCCCACCCGCTGCCGAAAAAGTAGTCACCCGTATAATATTTCTGCAAGCTTTGCAGGAGCCACACGGGAAATAGCCCCTCCTTGGGGGTTCTGAACCAAAAATACGAGGAGGAGCCGTACTGTAGTGGCTCCGTACTAGTTGATCCTTGATACTTCTGCCTCTCCTCGCCGTGAGGAGAGGACGATCGGGTAAGATTTTATTGAGGGTTGTGTTGTGAATTTGTTCTTGGGCTCCCTCTGGTGGCCTTTAGAGATATTGCTTCTTGGCTGGGTTCAGCTGTTTGATTTCCTGCTAAGCGGGGCCTATTTAATTCAGCTGGACCTTCACTTGTTGCCTGCTGTCGGTGTATTCAGTCCTGAGAGCTCTCCTGAATATTCCTTGTGACCAGTCTCCTGCTAGGAGAAGCTAAGTTTGCTTGTTCATTTTCTCATTATTTCCTTGAAAATGTTTCTCAGTATATGTTGAGTTCAGTCCAGCTTGCTTTATGTGATTTTTCGCTTGCTGGTTAGTTCTGGGGTGCAGAGTGCGCCCCTCACATCGTGAGTCGGTGTGGGGGTTCTTGTATTCTCTGCGTGGCTTATTTTTGATAGTTTTGTACTGACCGCACAGACACCTATCTATTTTCTGCCTATCTAGTGTTAGCGGGCCTCATTTGCTTAACCTGTTTCATCTCTACATTTGTGTTTTCCCCTTAACTCACCGTTATTATTTGTGGGGGGCTATCTAAATCTTTGGGGATATTTCTCTGAGGCAAGTGAGGTCTTTGCTTTCTCTCTAGGGGTAGTCAGTTTCTCAGGCTGTGACGAGGCGTCTAGGTTTTCAGGTAACGCTCCACAGCTGCCTTTAGTGTGTGTGGATAGGATCAGGATTGCGGTCAGTATAGCTTCCACATCCCCAGAACTTGTCCGTAAATTCAGGTTATATGTGTCTGGTCAGTTTGAGATCCTACCACCGGATCATAACAGGGTTGGTTCAGTTTTTAGCACTGACCAGTGCCTCTGTAGGACTACCCTGATGTCATCCCACTTGTTGTTGAAAGTGGAAATGAATCTCAGTGGTTGCTCCTTTTTACTGGGAAAAGGCACTGAGGTCCCGCAGAGCAACCGGTCTCTAGGGGTGCTTTTGGCACGAAAATATCCCTTTTTGATGGTTCTTCCACTGTACCCCCGATCCCGGAAGCGATCAAACAGGTCCCGAGACTGGCCCTCAAAGATCCCATCCGTGGAACAAATCCGTTTCATTCTAAGAAACTGGCCCACAGGTATAGCACGTATTGTGGACCTCTTATGTGCAGAGGTGGAGTGTAACAATGCGTTCACAGATGTCTCTTTTCTAAACACATCAGTTTGAATCACCCCATCCTCACATCTACAGATCTTAATGTCCAGAAAGTCTATACTTTCTGCGGCCACTCTATGTGTAAGGCGGATGGTCCGACCATTTTGATTTAGTCCACGGATGAAGTCCAGGAGGCCAGGCTCGGGACCCTGCCAAATTAACAAAACGTCATCAATATAACGATACCAGCACTGCACATGGGAAGCGGCGCATGCGCCCTCACCGAAAACCTCCTTCTCCCAATGTCCGAGAAAGAGATTAGCGTACGAGGGTGCACACGCCGGGCCCATGGCGGTGCCGCGGTTCTGTAAAAAATATTGATCCTTAAACGTAAAAAAGTTGTGTGTCAAAACAAAATGATGAAGCTCCAGGATCAGGGTGCACAGTGGAGGGCCCAAATTACTCATATTCAAAAAGAACTCTACGGCCTCCAACCCATCAGTGTGCTTGATACACGTGTATAAGGATTCAACATCAACTGTTGCAAAAATCATATCTGGCTCTAAAGTGAGGCCATCAAGTTTCCTCAGGACGTCCGTAGTGTCTCTGACATAGGAGGGAAGTGACTCCACTAAGGGATGTAGATAGTATTCAATAAATTTGCATACAGGGTCACAGAGTCCTCCTATGCCAGAGACAATAGGACGCCCCGGGGGTTCCAACGGATCCTTATGGACCTTCGGCAGCAGGTAGAAGGTAGGGACAACCGGATGTTCTACCATGAGACCTTTAAACACCTTTTTAGTTATGATCCCCCGTGTCAGGGCCCGGTCCAAGATCTCATACAGAGCACCAGAAAAACTCAGTAATGGATTACTGGTAAGGGATGTGTATGATTCACGGTCCCTCAGTTGTCGGAAGGCCTCCCTCTCATACTTAACTATTGGCCAGACCACCACGTTCCCCCCCTTATCTGCTTTATCACGACATCGTGCATAGACCCCAGTTCTTTAAGGGCCCTGCGTTGTGCTGCTGTCAGATTGTCACCCCTCTTATTATTAGAAATTTTCCTAAAATCCTCCAGTACTAATTTGTTAAAGATATCAATCTGGGGGCATAACGAGAAGGGTGGGAACGTGGTACATCTCGGCGCAACAGAAGCAGGGAAGGTACCTGTGGCTGTTGGCTCATTTTCTGCTGCAAGCTCTTCTAACACCACTAATGCCTCTTGTTCCAAAGTTGTATCAGGATTAAAGATGTCAAGTGGTCTAGCATGCAGTTTCCGCAGGATGACCTTCCTCGAAAATAGCTGCGTGTCTTTCATAGCTGTGAAATCATTGAAACTGTTAGTGGGAACAAAATTTAACCCTAAACTCAAAACCTGAACCTGGTCAGTAGACAGCACGTGCTCTGATAGATTGATTACCTCTAAGTTGTTAGTTGATTTTGATTTTTTCTCACGAGACTGTGGTGGAGTAAAGCGGCGTTTATTCTTCCCCTTACGATTATCAAATTTTGCCACACCCAGTCTTTCATTAAAGGTGTTACTGGAATGGCTCGTACCCGCCTGTTCGTCATCCATAGAGGATGCAGATGAGAAGGAGTTACGGTGAATTGGGGGTTTAGACTGAAATGCCTGCTTCTTCTTCCATTTGTATACATGATTGTTTTTGTAATCCAACACATCTCTCTGATATTTTTTAGTCTTAGATGCAACAATGTCATTTTCCCACTTTTGAAATTCCCCCTCTAGTTCTTCATTAAGTTTTGTTTTGGCTGCCGCTGACAGCGTGCCAAGTAACGTCTCCTGTAGTGCTCCGATCTCACTCTCCACCGACTGCAGGGAGGTCGAATTGGATTTAACCAATAATTCCATATACCCTCTGGAACAATTTGAGGACAACTCCTCCCATTGCTCTTTTAGGAGTTCGTCTTCTATGGAAAATGACGGGAACACTTGAATCCTTAAACCTCTCGGTATTAGGCCCTTATCAATATACCTTTCTAAGAAGGCTTTGTTTCAGCGACGTCCAGCTCCTCTGACGTCATGGGGGATTTCCCCCGATCTGGACGCTGCTGAGATGGCCGGAAGGAGGGTGGTATTGGCGGGATGATCCCCTCTCGTGCGCCGTACTCACCGCTCCATTAATTAATTAATGTTTTTTACAACATGGCCCTATATAAACCCAGGATTATCAGTACCCACACAGCCCCCCGAGGAAGCACATCACACGAAACGCGCGTCGGGGCTTATCATTGGCATCTGACTGCACGCCAGCACACACATGGGTAAGCTCTAATTGTGGCATGCCACTTAGGCACTTTAAGAATTATCGGCACCTTATGGGCAATTGTGCAATAGAGACCAATATGTATGGAGTTAGGATAGAGTGTGCCCCATGAGTCATTTGGTCACTTAGACTTTCTGACCATTCCTGCCCCTCATATTTAGCAGCATTTGTATGCCGTGGAATGTATTTGGACTATTACTATTTTATACTGCCGCGGGCTGGTACCCTCCATGTCGGATATATATTAGTGTGTTCACATGTGGTCATTTTCCAGTGCAGTCATTCACCCTATCCCCATCTTGACACATTATGTTTTTTATTGATGTTGTATTTGGAATAAAGTTTACCCTTTGTGATAAATCTATTGTTTTGTAGATTTTATACACACAGATTCTTGGTTATTGTCAATACGTATATGCTTGGGAGTTTTGCTCCCTTGTTTTTCTCCCCATTGGGGTGCTATGGGCACTCCAGCTAGAAGGGAGTGTGGTACTAGAGGTTATATCCACACGTTCGGTCTTTGTTATAAATTAAATTTGCATATATAATGCTAGAAATGTACACCAGCCCCTAATGGTGGCACTTGGCAATTGCAAGTTCCAAACTTCTGCACCTTTCATTAGACTGGCATGCAAAACACTAGTTTTAATGAATCAAGGCCATTGTGTTGTTCCTCTGATATTTCATTTTGGGGGGAGGGTTGATGGGAGGAGTGAGGGGTGTCACTGCACTTTCTACGTTAGCCAATCAGAGCTGGCTGTTCCAGTCTACATTGGGACATGCCCCTTTGACAATGGAAATGTTAACACCTAGTTGTAAGTTTATTCATAAAATTCTTATTTGAATAACGGCGGATTAGAACAGAGTTGAGTTATAAAAAAAAAATCCATACTTTTTATACGGAGTAAAAATATTTACTGAAACAGACACATCAGTAGAACTGGTCCCTTTTTAGGTTTTGGTTTCAGGGGTGAATGGACAAGGAACTGAGTGTGACCATTAACTTTCCACCCACAAAATATTTAAATGGCCACATATATCATAAACATCTCCCGACAGATTATCTCAAAATCATATTTTTTTTAAGAGCTGATCATTTTGTATTTTGATTTATGATGAAAGAAGAAAGAACGTTTTGGAAGGACACATCTATGATCATTCCAAAAAGGCTTTGCACCATAACATTAGGACAGAACTCACTGAAGCACACATGATGGTCTCTACGTGGAACCAAAGAGTGAACATGGTCCTTTGTGTTCTGTCTTGTTCCAAAAAGTAAGATTCAATAATAACACAGGTATGCAAAATTTGGGTTTATGAAAAATTGTTTCAAATCCAATGACTACTCCTTACAGTTTCTTATACCCTGATTTCAAAATACACTCCTATTTTTAACCTTCACGTCTGGATTTTGGACAAAATGTTACCTAGAAATTTCTTTACAACCAAGCACTTTTTTCAATAGCTTTCATTTTTGTTTCAAACACGTCCTTCATGAGTTTCTGAATATCCAATAGCACAAAAATGCCTTCCTTCAGTTTTGCTCCAGACAGTCCATAAAACTTGGTATACAGGTACTTAAAAACCTCTCCTTTTTCTAGAGCTTTCACAAACTGCTTCATCAGTCCAAGCTTAATGTTGTGTGGTGGCAGGAGGACTTCCGTGAGATCAGCTAAACTTTCCTCAACTGCTGTTTGTCCTTGAGTCTAGGTTGCAAAGATGTTCTCGTTGGCCAACTTTTTTGTTTCCAGTGATGAGTTCTATCCCTGCTGTCCCATTGACACAAAAAGCATGAGTACTTTCTGTATCCTCCTTGCTGCCCAAGGAGCAGAGAGAACTTTTCAGCTCACCACATATTGATCATCCTTGATCCTCGTAGTTAAGCTTCTTGAAAATAAAGTCTAAATTCTGACAGAATGCCTTACAGGCACTGAAGAATACTTGCTGCCATTGTACAGTAGCACAGCTTTCAAACTTTTCTTGATCAATCAATAGAGATTCCTCATGCTCACATTGTACTCAATGTTAAATTTTTCCGTCAGCCCAAGAACATGACTGCAATACACTAGAGCGCCATCTCGAGAAAATTGTGGAAGGAATTCCTTTTCTCTGCTTTTGTACAATGAAAAACCGGTACCAAGAGTTATCAGGTTCTTTTCCTTTGGCCTAGAACCTGAAATTTCTACAGAATGTTTAGGAAAGTCCAAGTCCCTGACTAAATCCCCGAATCATAGAATGTTAGAGTTGGAATGGACCACCAGGGTCATCGTGTCCAATCCCCTGCTCAATTCAGCGCAAGATTCACTAAACCATACAGTTGTCTGTCCAGCCTCTGTTTGAAGACTTCCATTGAAGGAGAACTCACCACCTCTCGTGGCAGCCTGGTCAACTCATTGATCACCCTCATTGCCAAAAAGTTTTTTCTAATATCTAATCTGTATCTTCTTCCTTTCAGTTTCATTCCATTGCTTCTCGCGTTTCCATGTGAATATGAGAATAAGGATGATCCCTCTACACTGTGACATCCCGAAACAATTAACCCCTGTTTGACCTGGACGGGACAAAGACATAACCCCATCCTGGATCATGACAGTAATGATACCAAAATCATCCACCAAAGGTCACCCGAAAGGGTCAAAGTGTGGTGCAAGAAAAAGCCTATGGAGTCAGTGTCAAATTTTTTCGATATTTTTACCGAGTTCAGCGATCGAAAGTATATCAAAATCATCTTGTACTTTTCGAACAATTTTACCCTTGCAGTAATTTAATATATAGCTAAACTGGCTCGAGAATGGAGTATATTCTAGAGTAATACACAACTCATGCCCAAGACATCTGAAACAAGAAGGTCAATTAATAGGCATCTCGAGTCGGCAGTCGTTGCCAACAATTCAATGGTGGAAAGAAGGAAGTCATCCACGGACCAAAGTGCTTCTTTATTAGAAATGCATTTCACTTTTGACATCTGAGTCCTGCAGCTGTTGTGCATGGTCTTTTGTTTGCCCACAGGTGCTGGCTCCAACACAAAAGCATGTGGTTAGAGAGACAAAAGAGACTAGAGTGAAGACCGCCAGAAGCTGTTGGCAGCGCCAAGCAATCACAGAAAAGTTTAGTCGGCATATATGTGCCAGCGTTCATTTTTCTTTAGGAAAAACATTGATTTCTGTTATGCAAAAAAAAAAATTAAAAAGTAATTAGGGCATAAACCAAAAGAAAATATTCTGTTTTCTCTGGGACCCATATTGGAGAAACTGGATTTTTCCGTTTTTTTTTTAACTTGCACAAAATAAACATTGTGGTAAGGATTAGTTTTCTGTCTGTGTATGTACGGGGACGCTGGGAGTCTTAGCAATAAAAAAGACATGTATTTTGCATTGCCCTGGGATACACCGTGGCTCTGCTAGACACTTTGTCAGATGTTGCTGAATCCAAAAACAGTTTTGTGCTCTGTCTCGAGGACAGAAAAATATTTAACTGTGTCTGCGTAAAATGAAGAATTAATGCAGAATATTTTTTTTATTATGCAAAAGCAAATATAAGCATTGTGTGTATATATCGCAGTGAATATTTTGGAAATGTCGTTACACCCCGAAGCATTAGAGTGCATCATTCATGAGACAATTAAAGGCTGTTCGAAAAAGAACAGTGTGCGATGTACTTCAGAGGTTATGAGCATCCTAAGTGTACCAGCTGGGCAGGAGATTGAAGGCACCAAATGTCCATTTGAGATTTTATAGTCCTTTCATTGCTGTTCGTAATAAGATAGGTAGGCAGATTCCCTCTCACTTTACCACCTACTTAACTGGGCAATTGATGGAAATTGGTTAATTGTTCCGATGACTTAAAAAAAATTTCAGGAAATTTTCCTCTTCAGAGAGGAACATGATTTGAACTCTAGAGCCACCTACTGGAAGTAGCAATACTAAAAGTCAATATCGGCCCATTAACGAGCCTTGTCACATGGCATAGGATAAAAGCCAAACCAGAATCACAATTTGCACACTTTGTGTTTCAGAATGTTGCCCCTACTCAGTGCAAAGCATGAGATCTGATTAGGGTAAGGGATAACATTTTTCCTTGTGGAGAGTGACATATCTGGCATGCCAGTGTAAGTAGACTTATAGGCCATGCGTGCTCCTCTGGGAAATTAAATATGTAGATTCCCTCTCCAGAGAGCAAAAGGCCTAGAACTCTAGAGCCACCTATTCAAGGCTCGTTAAACGGTTGATATTGACTTTTAGAAATGCCACTTCCAATAGGTGGCACTAGAATTCAAGACATCTTCTTTGAAGAGGCAATTTGCATAGTTAATTTCCAAGAGGAGCATTGCATGGCCTATACGTTTCCTTACATTGGGATGCCGGTCATGGTACTCTCCACAAGGAGACACGTTAGATCTTCTTTTTAGTGCCTTTACTGATGGCATGATGCTCCAGAATATGAATATTCATGCCCTTGTTTAAATTGTTTGTTTTTCTATCTGGCCATTTTTTATTATCTAAGTAGCAAGGGAGTTATGAAACCGGTGGTGGGATTGTGCAGTCACAGTATTATGATCTTTCTCCCATTCCTCATTTATTAAAATCCTGTTTTTGGCACAACTAGTAATGATGCCAAAAGTCCACCATTAGGAATAGGCATACTGAGAGACAGGACACTGACTCTTCATGGCTCCAAGCACTACTCAAATGTCTACTGGAAAGCTCTTCCTTAGAGATGAGTAATTCGATTTTTGCTTCCTTGGTTTGGCATCCAGTCTAGACTTTTTTAGTAGCCAGTCCTCACTTCCGCACCCTGTATTCCCAACCCAACTTCCTGAACGCCTCAGGCTCTTTATTGGCTTTTGAGTTTGTGGTGCGATGCATTTCACAACATCACCTGAGGCCCAGTCACTAAGCCTCAAGCACCACACTAGAGCTTACACTCTACAGTAAATTCCAAAAGCAGACATCATAAATTACTTTGCTGTTTTTGTAACTGCCGTAGAAGTGTATGGAGCAAGATGCTCATGCGCAGTCCATTTTATGTCTACAGCAGCCATATCTATTGCAAAATGGAGCAGTACATAGTATAAGCCGGTGTACGTGGACTGCGCTAACGAGGTGCACTTGTCATCTGCCGAGTCAAAGCGAGTGGTACGCAGCTGCAGAGATTAGTATTCTGCATCAACTGGAACGTCATTCTATTCAGTCTCAAGAATTCTTAATTCCTCCAAGAGGAAGTGCCATACAACTGAGAATTCAGATCAAATAATGATTCTGCCAGAAACTAATCAGCTAAAACATTGAATTTACAGCTGTTCATCAAGACACCACAATGCAGTCCACTTTATATTCGCAGTCGTCAATCTCCTCCGCCGAACTCGACAGGATTCTACAGTATATCACCGTGGAATAGTAAGTGCAAGCACCGGGGATCAACTGTATCATTAGCCTCTCAATGCGGAGCACTTCATATTTACGACGGAGAAACTGGAAATGCAAAATTGTTGTTGAATCTGCCTAAAGAGATATTCATTAAGTCATGAAGTAAATTTGCATTTCGAGTCGTTAGATGGAAACTGGCGCATTCACGCTAAATCACTGCAAATTATTAAAACTTCCTGCTCTGCCTCAGTGATCCGTTTAAATTGGAGCCTTCAGCTTTTTCTCGCAGATCCATGCTTTTATGACAGAAGGAGAATTACAGATTTATTTCGCCGACTTTTATCTTAATCATTGAGTCTTGGTATACAGCTTTATTAGTAGATTATTACTACTGACCGCCTGCAGTGGTGACTCAATGTATCCAGTTGCCTTGTCTTTTATTAGAGATGGTCTGGATTACGTTTTCTGCTTGTGGGTTCCCAATTACAAGGTCCCATTCAGATGTCAGTAGTTTTTCTTCTATGCAAAAAAAAGAAAAAAACAGTCTGATTTTTATTAGGATTTTGGATCAGATTTTCAGGAGAATTTGGTCAGTGTTTCCGTTTTCACCATCAGGGTTTCATCGGTGAAAAATAAATACCATATTTTTCGGATTATAGGCGACACCCTACCATAATACAAAACCTAGGTTTAGACAGCAGATAATAGGAAAAGCATATTTCCTGCTACTTACAAATTTTTGTGGCTGTGTAAGTGAAGAGGTTAATATCACTAATTTTAGAGAAATAGGAAAGGTCGTTTTCCAATTTCAGAGAATATAATCTGCAGCACTCAGCAAATATCTGTTTAGTTTATTTTATTCATTTAGAGCAGGTACAGGGAAGTATACAATCTCAAAGTGACCTACGTCTGTTTCGCATGTGAATATGCTTTACCAAGGCCTCACACGTGAAATGACAGTAGATCGCCATGGGATGCTATACTTCCATGTAGTGCCATGGATTATAATCTCTGGAATTGCATTATTGGATAAATTTTGCATTGTATGACTGAGCACCACTCGAGAGTTCCTAACTCAGCCAAAAGTAAGGATTCTTACCTGTACCTTTAATGAGGTGTTTCCATGAATGCCATTGCTGTCTGTGGATAGTGCCAGTGAATTTTCCTTTTCTTGCTACTATTATTAGTTTTCTCTGCAGCATATACAGTATATTATACACATATAATATAGATCTACAACACACGTTATATACTCTCACTGCAGTGCACACATTTACACATCATAGCAGTACATGCACACTAAACTCTGCTTTATATATATATATATATATATATATATATATATATATATATATATATATACACACAGCTCTGTTACTTATACATGCAAAGGTGTGCTACATACTCACACGCCGAGCACGCCGAAATACTCGGAGACCACCCAAGCATGCTCGGGAAATCTCGAATAACGAGTATACTCGTTCATCACTACTCATTACAAACATATCTTCTGCTCTTCAAGCTCTCCTTTCTATTTATCTTGAATACGGCAGCCAGATTCATATTTCTGTCCAACCGCTATATCCATGCCTCTACTCTATACCAGGAAATGTACTGCCTATCTACCCATACTCTCATTTTATGCTTGTGAACCATAATTAGCCCCCTCCATAGTCCAAAACTCCCACTCCCATTTCCAAGACTTTTCTCATGCTGCACCAGTTCTCTAGAATGCGCTACCCTAGACAATCAGTTTAATTCCTAAGAATCATGTTGGAAAACATTCCCTAAACATCTTTTTAGAAAGGCTTTTCACATCTAAACTATCCCTTCTCGATTTACCCCAGCTAGATTTTTTTCCCGAGAGTCTTCCACGTTCCTTACACTCTTAAATTTCATATTTGTGCATATACAGACATTGGCTAGTGACTTTCTCAGGCAGCTTTAAGTTTAGTACTGATTGTACAAAACAAGTACTTGTACCTTTAATATCACCCCTATTTCTTCATACATTTAAAGCTCTGGAATTGTTGATTATTTTGTGGATTGAGGGCAATCAGCTAAACAGTTGGCAGCTTGGAATCGTGTGTGTGGGTGGTTTATTATGTGCTAGTACTTTCCTTAACGCTACTTTGCTCATACATTTTAGAGCTAGCTCTGTGCGACTAGATGCCAATTAGTGACGATAGCCAGGAGTAACGCAATAGAGTAGATCACCCAAGTCGGAAGTCATTAGGTAATTTCTTACCATTGTGAAGCTGGAAGATATCTGATCTTTGCCTATTAAAAATGTCATGCCTCAGTGTTGTATTCATTTTTGACCGTTGATCCGCTTTTATGGAATGGTAAATTGACTTCCTTGATAAATTAGAAATGGGTTTTATTCCATTAATGTGGAAAATGAGTTATACAATGAGTAAAGTCTATTGTGTGAAACGCGTTTGCATTCATTTTTAACATTTTATGGTGTTGGACCTCCAACTTCTTTATGCTTTTTTGTTTGTTTTGTATGAATACAATTACAGCTTTTCATAGAAGAATCCTTTGCTGAACATTACTCGTTTTCCTCACCTAATTCTTGTGGCACTCAAAGTTTTCCATGTAATGGTTCCTCTCATGGGTGAGCTGACTTGTTTTCCGTTCTATTTGTTTGCAATTCCATTCATGTGGTGCCAAAAATATTGTAATTTAACTCTACAGATATCCATTGCAACTATTATGCTTACCGGCGACCTTAGCACCAATATGTACTGCCCAAGTCTAATCTATAGTCTTCATGTGAAGCAAGTTCACGACATATCTCCGGGATATAACATCCATTTGTAATTGAAGTAGATGTGACTGCTTGGTCTCCCATCACTTATGAGAATTAAAGGGCTTTGGGGGGGTTATATGTTCTTTACGGCGGGGGGATAGTCAGACATCTCTCGAATGAAAGCTACTTTTATTAAGCTTGAGTATAGCGATGAATTCTCCTTTTACCAAATCCACTGTACCGAGCTATCCGAACAGCATGCTGCAGTCACTACAGTAATTGGTTGGGAGCCACGCGAAGGCTAGGGTCACACAACCATCTGAGAAAAATGGTCCGATTATGCTTATCAGAGTTTGATCAGAGTGGGATCCTATTTAATTGGCGGCGGAGAGAAAAAAAAGTTTATCCACTTCTCCATGCAGTCGGTTTGTGAAAAAGAGACCACACTCGGATGTGATCTGAGTGCGGTCCAATTTTTTTTTACAGACCCATAGACTTGAATAGGCCCGTGCCATCCAAGTCCAATTGTTTTTTAGGGCATGCTTTAAAATACGTTTGTTAGGAGTTAAACTGATTGTCTTGGGTAGTGCATTCCAGAGAACTGGTGCAGCATGAGAAAAGTCATCAGATTGACAGTGTGCAGATATCCACTGAGCTCAGCGGCTGTGCTGGGGTAGATTGGCTACACACCGGTTAGTACTGTTGACTTGACGTCACTGCTGCAGCCAAACGTTGAGATTGGAGCAGCGGTGGACAGCCTACTATTGATGCTTCTGTGTGTGCTCTCACTAAGCATAGTAGAGCAGGAATACATCTCTGTATGCTGTGCCGAGTATCGAAGACATCATAGCAGATAGTCTCCTCCCACCAGCTCAGAGTCAATTGTTAAGTTCCTGTTCCATATCTGACAGCCACATATGCCCTATAGCCATATATGCCAGTTCCAAATGCCCAATATTGCCATATAAGCCAGACACAAATTGCCCTATAGCAGTATGTGCCTGCCACAAATGTCTGTGCCAGTCACAAATGCCCCTATAGCCGCAAATTACTCTATAGCAGTGTGTCATCCACACATGCTCCTATAGCCATCTGTGCCAGTCACAAATGTCCCTATAGCTGCAAATTACCCTATAGCAGTGTGCCAGCCATAAATGCCCCTATAGCAGTGTGTCATCCACAAATGCCCCTATAGCCGTTTGTGCCGGCCAAAAGTGCCCATATAGCAGTGTGTACCAGCCATATTTGCCCCTATAGCAGTGTGTGCCTGTCATATATCCATATGTGCCAGCAATGAATGCCCCTATAGCTACTGTATATGTGTCTGCCATATATGCCATACAGATCCTATGCTTATGATATGTGAAGGCTATGTACAAAAATGTCATTCTCAGGGTCACATCTTATTTTATTCTTTTAGTTTCCTTATATCTGAAACAAGGTGAATAATAGTTGTGAGAGTATTCATTGAGTTCAGCGTTGGTGACGGTTTCATCGATGACGTCTAAGAAGCAATTGTTGGAATGGATTCTCCGGGACTATTCTCGGCACCTACAATCTCTCGCTTTGTTCTATGACATTGAGCCTGTAATTTGTCTTGAACATACAGTAATTAAAATGTAACATTGTGGCTTTTCTGCGGCCAAAATAGAAAAGAAATAGAATATAAATCAGAAATGACTCATGGAGAATTTGGGTTCTAGCTTTTTGTAATTACTGGAAAGTCACGGACCTGGTCGGCTGCGCTCAAGGTTTGTGGATCGGTTATACTGTATAGGGGTGTTTGGATGGAAAATTAATTAAAAGAAATATGCAAAATGATTTACAGTGATACTTCTCTAAAAGACCACCTCTCAGGAAGACCACACTCTCCTCCAGACCAGATTTCCTAGGATAGGTTTTATATATTTGGCATACGGACATGTTCTTGGAGAAGAACATCCATTGTTGTTAGGCTTTTTTTCACCAGGGACTAATATTTAAAGTGACACCCTATCAAATATACTTGGTTTATTCAGATACTCATGTTACAGGGACCTTGCCTGCACAGAATAGCTGTTCAAACCAAGCACAGGGGTTCGATGTGCTCTTGGTGTGGCGAAACATATCAGTCCTCTTTCCCATCTACTTGTTTTCCATCCGCCATCACTGGCATTATAGAGCCAGAGAAGGGCAGAAATAGATGGAAAACTAGAAGGTTGGGAGTTGAACTTAAATATTTGGCCACACCAAGGGTGCACCTATCTCCTGTGCTTGGTTTGAACAGTCATTCTATGCTCCCAGATTCCCTTTAAAAATGGAAGTCCTACAACCCTGTTGAGGTGGCTACCATCAGCTACCTAAAGAAAGAAAAATCTACGGAAGTCATGAATCCAGCTAAGCCAAAACATATAGGGACTAGGTGGCAAACTTTTTCCATTTTTTGTCAGTTTTGGGGTCATTCAATCCCTTCCCGACTGTTACAATCCCTCCTTTATTTTCTACTATCATACTCTTGGATAAGTAGCAGTAATCTGATGCCTCAGTGATCTAGCAGTCCATCTTGTTTTGACCATGATAGATTTTAGAAGCTTTTCACAGTGAATGATGAGTTCAGGAGGCAGGGATAAAGGGCGAAGTGGCTCATAAGTGGAGAAAGACATATATTTCTCTGATAAGATATATTACAAAGTTTCATATTTTTGCTCCTAATATTCGTTTATGCAAGAAACTACAGAGATCATTTAAATTCTAACAGGTTCCAGATGTCTCAAATATTTATTCATAGTTGCTTGACAGTAGGTTGTAATATCTGAAATATTTTGCTCCGTCAAGCGAAGATAAGTCCTTCTCATCATTCACCTGACATTGCAGGATGAGCACTTTCCAAATATTCGAAAAAACATTGGTATTACGACCACTGAGTCAGCAAATACAATAATGATTATGTGCAAGCGGCTAGCGGCAGTGACATAATGAGCTGCAATAACACAGCATCTCCATTATAGTCAAATGATAAAAAGACATGGGAAGGAATGAACACAACAGGTGGCTGCCACTCATGCACATCATGTAAAACCCATGCCTGCGACTACATTGAATTGTTAACCGCTTGCTGTCCTACCTCTTCAAGCTTGTCAACCGGTTTAGTTTACCGGAGACGTGAAACCACAGAAAATAATTTTGCAGACAATCATACTTAATGGGGGTAATCAAGATTAAAAATAAATGCCTCGATTCATCAAGTCTGGAGTTGTTTGTGCTAGTTTTGATGATGGGACTTGCTGGGGTCAGAGTTGTTGGATTAATTAAAGTCCATGACTTTAATATTGATGGCCTATCTGTTATGATCCTCAGTGGCTTAGGATCACCAATCTAACCAGCTAAGTAGAAGGTAATAGGACGAGCTCTGGGGATGTGGTAACTGGACTGACCGCAAACCTGATCCTAACCGCACACATTATAGGTAGCCGTGGAACGTTTCCTGAAATCCTAGACGTCTCTTCACGGCCTGAGAAACTGACTACCCCTAAAGAGAAAGTAAAGACCTCACTTGCCTCAGAGAAATAACCCCAAAGATATAGAAGCCCCCCACAAATAATAACGGTGAGTTAAGAGGAAAAGACAAAGGCAGAGATGAAACAGGTTAAGCAAATGAGGCCCGCTAACGCTAGATAGCAGAAAATAGCAAGGGACCTGTGCGGTCAGTAAAAAACCCTATGCAAAAATATCCACGCAGAGAATGCGAGAACCCCCACACCAACTAACGATGTGGGGGGAGCAACTCAGCACCCCAGAGCACCAGCAAGCAGGGAAATCACACATTAGCAAGCTGGACCAAACACATCATATACTAGGAAACATCTTGAACACAGATGAGCAAAAATAAGCAAACAAAACTTAGCTTCTCTTGGAGAGACTGATAACAGATGTAGACAGGAACAATCAGAATAGCACTGAATACAATGACAACAGGCAAGGAATGAAGGAACAGGTGGATTAAATAGGAAACCTGACTAGCAGATGACGAGACAGCTGATCCCAGCCAGAAACCTGCAGAATAACAAAAAGAGCCACCAGGGGGAGCCCAAAGAGAGAACTCACACAGTACCACTCACGACCACAGGAGGGAGCCCGGAAACAGAGTTCACAACAGTACCCCCCCCTTGAGGAGGGGTCACCGAACACTCACCAGAACCCCCAGGGCGATCAGGGTGAGCCACATGGAAGGCACGAACCAAATCGGCCGCATGAACATCAGAGGCGACAACCCAGGAATTATCCTCCTGACCATAGCCCTTCCACTTAACCAAATACTGAAGCCTCCGTCTTGAAATACGAGAATCCAAGATCTTCTCCACCACGTATTCCAATTCTCCCTCAACCAGCACCGGAGCAGGAGGCTCAACAGAAGGAACCACAGGCACCACATACCTCCGCAACAAAGACCTATGGAACACATTATGGATGGTAAACGATGCCGGGAGGTCCAAACGAAATGACACAGGGTTGAGGATTTCCAAAATTTTATAAAGACCGATAAAACAAGGTTTAAACTTAGGAGAAGAAACCTTCATAGGAACATAACGAGAAGACAACCACACCAAATCCCCCACACGAAGTCGGGGACCCACACAGCGACGACGGTTAGCAAAGCGCTGAGCCTTCTCTTGTGACAACGTCAAATTGTCCACCACATGGTTCCAAATCTGCTGCAACCTATCCACCACAGAATCCACCCCAGGACAGTCAGAAGACTCAACCTGACCCGTGGAAAAATGAGGATGAAAATCAGAATTACAAAAAAAAGGCAAAACCAAAGTAGCCGAACTAGCCCGATTATTAAGGGCAATCTCGGCCAATGGCAAAAAAGTCACCCAATCATCCTGGTCAGCAGAAACAAAACATCTTAAATAAGTTTCCAAGGTCTGGTTAGTTCGCTCGGTTTGGCCATTCGTCTGAGGATGGAAGGCCGACGAAAAAGATAAATCAATGCCCATCTTAGCACAAAAGGACCGCCAAAATCTGGACACAAACTGGGATCCTCTGTCAGACACAATGTTTTCAGGGATGCCGTGCAGACGAACCACATTCTGAAAAAATAGCGGAACCAAATCGGAGGAAGAAGGCAACTTAGGCAAGGGCACCAAATGGACCATTTTAGAAAAACAATCACAAACCACCCAGATGACAGACATTCTCTGAGAGACCGGAAGATCCGAAATAAAATCCATGGAAATATGCGTCCAAGGCCTCTTAGGAACCGGCAAAGGCAAAAGCAAACCACTGGCACGAGAACAGCAAGGCTTAGCCCGAGCACAAATCCCCACACCAGAAAAATTAGCAATGAAGCGACGGTAAAAATTACTAAAACCCAAGAACTTCTGAAGACTCTTAACCGATGTAGGTTGAGTCCGATCATGAATAGCCTGGACCTTGACTGGGTCCATCTCAATAGAAGAAGAAGAAAAAATAAAGCCTAAAAAGGAAACTTTCTGGACTCCGAAGACACATTTGGAACCCTTCACAAATAAGGCATTGGCACGCAGGACCTGAAATACCATCCTGACCTGCTTCACATGGGATTCCCAATCATCTGAAAAGACCAAAATATCATCCAGATACACAATCATAAATTTATCCAGATATTCTCGGAAGATATCGTGCATGAAGGACTGAAACACAGAAGGGGCATTAGAAAGTCCAAAAGGCATCACCAAGTACTTAAAATGGCCTTCGGGCGTATTAAATGCTGTTTTCCATTCATCGCCCTGCTTTATACGCACAAGATTATACGCACCGCGAAGATCTATCTTGGTGAACCAACTAGACCCCCTAATCCAAGCAAACAGATCAGACAACAATGGTAAGGGATACTGGAATTTGACCGTGATTTTATTTAGAAGGTGATAATCTATACAGGGTCTCAACGAACCATCCTTCTTGGCCACAAAAAAGAATCCCGCACCAAGAGGGGACGAGGAGGGGCGAATATGTCCCTTCTCCAAAGACTTTTTTACATAGCTCTGCATAGCGGCATGCTCTGGTACAGACAAATTAAACAGTCGTCCCTTAGGGAACTTACTACCAGGAATCAAATTTATAGCACAATCACAATCCCTATGAGGAGGTAGGGCACTGGATTTGGGCTCATCAAATACATCCTGGTAGTCCGACAAAAACTCAGGGACTTCAGAAGGAGTAGAGGAAGCAATTGATACCAAAGGAGCATCGCCATGAATTCCCTGGCAACCCCAACTCAACACAGACATTGCTTTCCAATCCAGGACTGGATTATGAGCCTGCAACCATGGCAGACCCAACACGACAACGTCATGCAAATTATATAACACAAGAAAGCGAATCACCTCCTGATGTGCAGGAGTCATACATATGGTCACTTGAGTCCAGTATTGAGGTTTATTCTTGGCCAATGGTGTAGCATCAATTCCCTTCAATGGAATAGGGAACTGTAATGGCTCAAGGATAAAACCACAGCGCTTGGCAAATGACAAATCCATCAGATTCAGGGCAGCACCTGAATCTACAAACGCCATAACAGAGTAAGATGACAGAGAGCAAATCAAAGTAACAGACAAAATGAATTTAGGCTGTACAGTACCAATGGTGACAGATTTAGCGAAGTTTTTTGTGCGCTTAGAGCATGCTGAGATAACATGAGCTGAATCACCACAGTAAAAGCACAACCCATTCTGACGTCTATGATTTTGCCGTTCAATTCTGGTCAGAATCACATTGCATAGACTCAGGTTTCTGTTCAGAAAACACCGCCAGATGGTGCGCAGGTTTGCGCTCCCGCAAACGCCGATCAATCTGAATGGCCAGAGCCATTGACTCATTCAGACTCGCAGGCGTGGGGAACCCCACCATAATATTTTTAAGGGCTTCAGAAAGACCTTTTCTGAAAATTGCCGCCAGGGCACACTCATTCCATTGAGTAAGCACTGACCATTTCCTAAATTTCTGACAATAGACCTCTGCTTCATCCTGACCCTGAGAGAGGGCCAGCAAAGCTTTTTCTGCCTGGTCCTCAAGATTAGGTTCCTTATAAAGCAATCCAAGCACCAGAAAAAACGCATCCACATTAAGCAATGCCGGATCTCCTGGCGCCAGTGAGAAAGCCCAATCTTGAGGGTCGCCACGTAACAAAGAAATAACAATTTTAACTTGCTGAGCAGGATCACCAGAGGAACGAGGTCTCAAAGAAAGGAATAACTTGCAATTATACTTAAAATTCAAAAACCTAGATCTATCACCAGAAAACAGCTCAGGAATAGGTTAGGCTATGAACGACATAATCCTGAATGCTTTGTACTCTTGCAGTAAGATGATCCACACTAGAAGTCAAACTCTGAATATCCATATCTACAGCTAAATTCAGAGCCACCCAGAGATTAAGGGGAGGAGAGAAGCAGGACACACTGCAAAGCAGAAAAAAAAAAAAATTTGAACTCAGGATTTCTCTTATCCCACTTTTGCGATGCATTTAACACTTTTTGGCCTGTTGTACTGTTATGATCCTCAGTGGCTTAGGATCACCAATCTAACCAGCTAAGTAGAAGGTAATAGGACGAGCTCTGGGGATGTGGTAACTGGACTGACCGCAAACCTGATCCTAACCGCACACACTATAGGTAGCCGTGGAACGTTTTCTGAAATCCTAGATGTCTCTTCACGGCCTGAGAAACTGACTACCCCTAAAGAGAAAGTAAAGACCTCACTTGCCTAAGAGAAATAACCCCAAAGATATAGAAGCCCCCCACAAATAATAACGGTGAGTTAAGAGGAAAAGACAAAGGCAGAGATGAAACCGGTTAAGCAAATGAGGCCCGCTAACGCTAGATAGCAGAAAATAGCAAGGGATCTGTGCGGTCAGTAAAAAACCCTATGCAAAAATATCCACGCAGAGAATGCGAGAACCCCCACACCAACTAACGATGTGGGGGGAGCAACTCAGCACCCCAGAGCACCAGCAAGCAGGGAAATCACATATTAGCAAGCTGGACCAAACACATCATATACTAGGAAACATCTTGAACACAGATGAGCAAAAATAAGCAAACAAAACTTAGCTTCTCTTGGAGAGACTGATAACAGATGTAGACAGGAGCAATCAGAATAGCACTGAATACAACGACAACAGGCAAGGAATGAAGGAACAGGTGGATTAAATAGGAAACCTGACTAGCAGATGACGAGACAGCTGATCCCAGCCAGAAACCTGCAGAATAACAAAAAGAGCCACCAGGGGGAGCCCAAAGAGAGAACTCACACAGTACCACTCACGACCACAGGAGGGAGCCCGGAATCAGAGTTCACAACACCTATCCTTGCGGGTGCGACACCCATCACTCCCTACTCCCTTAAGTACTCCTACCGAAGAAAAACACCACACTCAAGATTCATGGGAGCAGGAGCATCGAATCAGACTTAAAAGTATTCACCAGTTGGTAGGAGACAAGCCAGAAAATCAGATACCCCGAGACAGTGGTTTAGTCCAAACTGAACTATTCACATCTGGAGACAGAGTGCTGGTCCATGTAAAGACTGCCATAGGAAAGTTTGATGTTTGGTGGGAGTTGGGACCATACAAGGTGTTGAAGCAGGTAATTCCAAATGGACCAGTGAAGTGAGAAGACAGATCCGGTCCGATACACCAACTACATTGGAACATGCTTCACCCCTGTCTTTTCATCGCCCCCTAAGACAACCTCAGCCTGAGTCCTGAGCGAACAACAGACCCCAGTAGAAGATTATGATGATGACGAATGGTGGACTGTATCGGTCACACCGAGCTTAACAGACAGTACAACTCTGATCCGCAACTACAGAGGGAGAGAGAGAGTCATATAATGCCCTTGGACCCTGCTGGCTCACATAGGTCGGACCATCCACAACGTGCGTTCCTTCACAAAGGTTCCTCCAAAGCGACTTTGAGTGGGGTCAGAACTCAGTTATTGCTGTTTTTGCCAAGATGTCAAAATGTTAGTGGGATGGAATGTAAGGGTTAATCACAGTTTACTGTATTGTTGGAGACTTGTGATGCAATATGTGATCTGGTAGAGGGCAGCGGCAAGAGGCTGGAGTTGCAGCACAGTGGTTTGGTGGGCGACTGGGCAGAGTCGAAGGAGAAGCCGGCTGGGCAGTGAAGCTGTGCATCCTTGGGGAAAGTCTGCATAGAGCGGTGCAACTCTGGATCTCTTTTTGGTGACTCTGATACACGTTCTTTGGCTTGGAATGCGCCGACTCAGTGAGGACAAGCAAGTACACAGCATCTTGGGCTAGAACACGTGAGGCCTTATCACTATGCACTTATGGAAGACTACATTTCTGCTGCTGCCGCCACACTACTTGTAAGTATATTCCAACTATAAAACGTACCCCCATTTTTCCCCAAAAATTTTTGGGCAAAAAATGCATCTTATAGTCCAAAAAATATGGCATGTTACCTGGTTCTATTGTGGGCTGTACATTATCCTCACTTAGTCATTATTTTTTTACTTTACAATTATACTTTATACCTGATGGAGCACAGGTCTCCTCCATAGCCTTTACTGTATATCACATAATATTTTGATGGACTACTACCGTTCATGTACACGTATTACTGTTATGATATCCACTTTATATAATTGCACTGTGTATTCCTCTAAGTATAATACATGCCTCTTATTCCTAGCCATACCCACCCCGTTTTTCCTGTACTTGCTCCTCCCCAAAAAAAGTTGTTAATATTTTTATACATACAACTCTTGTGTTGTTTTATACTAATTATAGTAAAAATTGCTATTTTAGCCTTTCTTAAAAAGTGTTGTACTTTTGATGTTTTCTATACTTTCCCCTTTTTTTTGGGCTATGATGTATACGATCGGGGTCTTTTTGGTGTGTATTAGTCTCCTAGTACACAAATAAAAGAATACAGCCACCCTCTAACTCACACTTAAGTAGAAAATTATGAAAGCTTAAAAATATTAAGTATAAAAGCATTATGCGGGTGACGTAAACATGATTGACAGATTGCTATCTCCAGTCGGGTAGTCATTGTGTCTGGAAAATGTACCATATGAAATATCCCAAATCACATATCTTATATTCACTAAAGACCGTAGAGTCATTCTTGTATATTTTAACTTTTTTTTGTTTTTTACATTGAGACTATTATTTCTTCATTGAATATTGAAATGCCTGAAATTCTTAAGCTGCGTAAAAGCTTGGCGGGGTTCATGCTTTGTAAAATTATATATTGGTACCTTTTCTGTTTTATACATGAGATGTGCTATTACTCCGATTACGACACTCATCATATAAAGACTCCGGTCCTGGGAACTGAAAAGCGTAATCATCCACAATGTTACACTTGTACTAATAAATGGTATTTCCTACTACATAATTCCCGCGAATTGAAGAAAATTACTGGATGACTGAATTTGCCACCGGTCTTGTTATTTCTACTTCGACTCAAATATTCTTTTTAAAAACATTAAAAATGTATAAATAACCACCTAAAATAATCTTATATGATTCCGAAACATATCTACCGTAAGTAATTTTATATTCCGTAAATCTTCTACTTCGGAGAAAATTTAATTGACAATTGATGGAAATTAGTTTGTTTTGAAAAAGGATTTGGCCTGAAACGCGTCAATAAAAAATTACTTGAACTTCTCGAATAAATTGTGGAACTACTTTTTTCCCAACAGCAGCGCGGTTAGTCTTATACGTCTATACCAATTCACTTTTTATTAATTGATGGAACTTGTAAGTCATGGGGACCTACAAATTAGGAATAGTCATACAAATAATGTAGAATTACAGGGAGAACAATTAGGGGAAATTTCCAAACATTGGCCAAATGGTTGAGCAATATCACTGGACTTTTCCGCTCATGGCATTTGACCGTGTTCTTTCCTTTAAAAGCCTTGTAGAATTTTTTAGGTTTATTATATGAGAAACGGTAACGTTTTGTCCACATTCGACTTTTGTATTCTGCACGTTAAGAGAGACAGAATATCAGCTTCAAACGCCGTAGCCAGTGACCCATAACTATGATTGCACAACCACATAGAAATGAGGATTTTTCCAGAATGACATGAAAGAGAATTACTTAAAGAGTATTCCATTTCCAGGTTGATATTTTTATCTTTGCGATGTAGAGACCTTTCCTGCTAGTTTTCGAAAGGCAGCACTGAAAGGCGTTGTCCCCCAGGACATTGTATGTATTGGATGCCTAGAGGTTGTCGGAACCAATTTATAGTCAAGGCGTCACGTATTTATAGCACATGGTTAAATGTCAAGCATATTCACGTTGGAAAAAAATAATCATATATAAAATGTTATATATACAAACACAAATGTAGCACCGATGTCATCTTTATCTGGGTGGAATGTTTGAAATTAATAGTTTCTCTCAACTATTTCAAATTTCCATGGCTTCCATAAACATTAATCAAGAGAGTTGCATCCATACGAGGTCACTTTTCCATTTTTCACCATATGGAAGTGATACAAGCTACTGAAACCGATGTTGGGGTTCAGATATGTGTGGCATACCGTAAATCAGAAATAAATGTATTAATAATTTGGCTCCAATGTGCAGAGACATGGTGCCACATCCCGGAAAACCCAAATCTATGGCCATGTGCATTTTGATCTTTGCTCCCATTTAACATCAAGTCACTATTGCAATAGGTATCTTTGTCCTTTTACAATCAATTATCACAATTTTAATTGATCAGGGTTTAACCACTGGAAACCCTACTTTTTTTTTAATAAAAACTGAGTGACTCCTCCAATTGCTGCATCTCCGCTGATTCTGGAACAGTTTTTCTTTTTCTTCTGTGCCCGTCCGTTCCAAAGTTATGACCCCCAGTAATAATGATACAAGTTTACCCTTCAAGCAACTGGGCGTATACCACAGAACTTCTCTGTGGGTGTGGCCATGTTTTAATTGGCCAGCATTGGGAGAAAAAATAACAAACTCCAACAGAGAAGTTCTGTGGCATACGCCCAGTGGGTTGAAGGGAACAATTTCTTCTATATTTTCGGTGAGCATAACTTTGGAACAGAGGGACAAAGAAGAAAAAGGAAAACTGATCCCGAATCAGTGGAGCAACGACAATTAGGGGAGATTTCCAATATAAATTAAAAATTCCAATGAAAGATCCCCTTTAAAACAAATGCCTAGTTTAGGTTGCTACCTGTGAGTAATGCTTTCTAGCTATTTATTTTCTTGCTTTGTTCCCATTACCGCGGAGCTATCAGTGACTCAAGATTACGCCTTAGTAATTGCTGTTGTCTGTCATCCATTAAAGTCTCAGGCAGCAGCCCAGGCTATGCCTTGTGTTTTAATCTGCAGTTTCACTTGTTTGGGAAATTCATCAGGAAATCAACATATATAAACAAAAATATTAAGGCCCGATTCAACAAAAAATTCTTGCCAAAAAAAGTGGCATAAAAGCTTTTGGAGTTGTGTCAACATTTTGCAACTGTTGGGGTTTTTATACCAGTGTATACCAGTTCTGCCAAAACGGGCAGAGATGGGGCTGAATGGGGGCATGTACATGGTGTGACACCACTGCTCATCATGAATTAGGCACCATTCCATTCACTCCTATAGAAATCTCATTCCAGTCCCTGATTGGAGTAAGACTTCTGGCGTGGCACACAGAGGCGCAGCACCACTTGTCAGACCCTGCAAATTCATGAGGCGTCTCACTCGACCATTCCTGCTCATGAATACGATTGGACGTCTGGTTTTAACCCTATTCACCACAGTCAATTTTCATTTTTGCACCATTGTTTTTTCCTTCCGTTCTTCCTAGAGTCATAACTTTTTTATTTTTGTGTCTACATAGCTTGTTAAGGACTTGTTTTTTCCAGGACAATATTTTAGTTTTTAAAGATAACATTAATTTTACCATATAATGTACTAAAAATGGAGAAAAAAAATTCCAAGTGTCGTGAAATGGTGAAAAAATAGCAAAAACCGCTATTCCACTATTGTTATTTGTGGTTTTATTTTATGGTGATCATTGTGCAGTATAAAATAACCCTGAAATGTGATTCTTCATGTTAGGACAATACAAAGCTTGTAAAAAAACTTTTTTTTCCAAAAACTGTTTTATTTGGCCCTTGTTTCTGAGACTTGGAGCTCTTTATTTTTCCGTCGATGTAGCAGTATGAGGATTTTTTTTCTTTTGTGGCAAGGTCTCTTTTTCATTCATATGATCTGAGATACATACAATATTTTTCTTAACTTTTTATTGCCCAAAAATTTAAAATTTGATGTCTCAATTATTTTTCCTTTACAGCATTTTCCATGTGTGTTAAATATTTTTTAAGGGTTGCGACTCAAACATTTATTCATTTTTACGGGGGTTTTTTTAACTTTTTTTTTTATTATTCCCTTTTATTAAATATTTATTCGGGACTTCAACGTATGATTACTTGATCACTTGAACTATAGTTACATAGTTATATAGGTTTAAAAAAATACCTAGGACCATCAAGCTCAACCTTCACCAGTTATACATTTTTGTCGCTAAATACCTATAATGTTATGTGTACTGAGGAAATCATCCAGCCCTTGTATAAAAGCAGTTATAGTGTTATTACCTCTTGTGGTTGGGCATTCTTCAGTCTGACTGTTCTAACTGTGAAGAACCCTTTCCTATTTAGCTGCCGGAATCGCCTTTCTTCCACCCGTAATGAGTGCCCCCTGGTCCTTAGTATGGTCCTTGGAAGGAATAAGTCATGCGGTTCTTTGTATTGACCACACATGTATTTAAACATATAAATGAGATCTCATCTGTCACAGCGTTTTTCTTTGCTAAAGAAGCCCAACTTTTCCAATCTCTTGTACGTGAGGCTTTCCACCCCTTGTAAATAATGTAGTTGCCGCCTTTGAACTGACTCTGACTTTCTAATATCTTTTTTAAAATGTGAATCCCATATTTTAGATATGACCTTACAAGTGATTTATCTATCCTTTTATACACCCTTGAGAATTGCAGAATATAATGGAATTAATGATCTCCGATGAAGCCCAACCAGAGGCCTTCAGTAGGCATTTGATTGCCATATCAACCCATTGGCATGCCTCAATCACATCATTATCTGGTGATGTGCGTCGGAATGGCAACTCCCTGGAGTCACAGAACTTCAATGACATTGGCATTTGAGTAGTTCTAGAACTAGCATCGATCCCTGGTATTAGAGGCATCTCCATACACTCGCAACCGATATTCTCCGTACATATACAATGGAAGTCAAAAGGGCATTAAGTGAAGATTTATTTTTGAAGATTAACATCACCAGCTGCTCCACTGGGTTCCATCCATGAGTCTTTGGTTACTTGGCTGTAACGATGACGTCCTATCTATCCTTGTATGACTGCTGCAGAGGTCACTAGCCTTAGCGGCATTCAGGACAAAATATCTGAGGCCAGTTTTGCCATTAAGAACTTCAAAAAGTTGATGGATACCTGAAGGATCTCATTCTGTAGCTACAGCCTAGACCATTTTGGGGCAGATAAGGAATTTCATATTTTTAGATCTTTTAAAAAAAATTTGAGCCAACTTTGGGATGTACTTAATCAAATCATTTGTTTCCTACTTCCACTCAAAAGAACCTTGGACTTAGCTAAAGCATTTTTAATGTCCTATGTGGTCACATTGGGTATTGGACTGCCTAAAAGATAAGGGGTTTCTATATGTTGGTGTAGCGCATGCATCATCAAACTCTGGACTCAGTACGCAACTGACAAAAGTTATTTCATTATGTGATATAGTCTACAAAAGTGTCACAAGGAAATGATCCAACCTCGAGATGCTTAATGAGCTGCTAGAATCTGATGTAAATCTGACTTTGAGCTGCCATGGGGTTTTAGACTCACCACTGCAATGACCTGGATTTCCATATAAATACAGTAGAAACCGTCATATTCTTCCATATAATTAAAGCAGTAGCCTTTAAGAAGACGGCATACAATGAATCTCATGTACAAAGCCTGGCTGATAGCTACTGAAATTTTCTTGATACATACTTATGTCAATGGTCCTCCAAAAACATTGTTTCCTCAGTCTCAATAATCCTCCAAGAGATCGTTGTTGTTGCTTTTTTTTTCACTTTCTGGCAAAGAAGTTTAGGAATACAAGATGTCTAAATCCCTCTGATACAAAGCTATTCAAAAATGTGTCATTTTCTTTACATGAGGATACTTTAAACAGGAAATTGTGCACAAATGTGACTAATTAATAAAAATATTTCAATGACTTATGGTGTTGCTCAATTATGAATTATTGGTGGCATGAAGATGTGAATTGTTACTCTCTGGTTTGAAGGCTGCAACTGTCTTCGATATGTCTGTGATGTTTAGGTTTCATATATTAGAAGTGTTCTTCAAATTTGTATATAGAAGAAGTTTGCCAAAAGGCAGTGGTATAACTAGAGTCTGATGAGCCCTGGTGCAAAATTTGGACTTGGCTCTCCCCTGGATGTTGGTCAGATGTATGGGCCCTTGTAGCATTCTAAATCCCATAAGGACACGTGTGTTGCCTCCGTCCATCATAATGTAGTAATGGCCCCCATCTTTTACTAATGTCTCCATCCTGGGCCCCTTCCAGGTATATGTGCCCCCCATCCTGTGCCCCTTCTAGGCATATGTCTCCCATTCTAGGCCCCTTCCTGGTATTTATGTCCCCCATCCTGAGCCCCTTCCTGGTATATCTGTCCCCCATCCTGGACCCCTTTCTTGTACATATGTCCCCCATCCTGTGCCCCTTCCTGGTATATATGTTTCCCATCCTGGTATATATGCTCACATCCTGGGCTCTTTCCTGGTATATATGTCATCCATCCTGGTATATATGCCCCGTATCCTGTACCCCTTCCTGGTATATATGTCCCCCATCCTGGAATATATGCCCCATATCCTGGTATATATGTCATCCATCCTGGTATATATGCCCCATATCCTGGGCCCCTTCCTATATATGTCCCCCATTCTTTTATATATGTCCCCTATACTTTTATAAATGCCCCCCCATCCTGGGTTCCTTCTTGGCAAATATGCCCCTTATGCTGGACCCCATCCTTTTATATATTTTCTCCATCCTGGGACCCTTCCTGGTATCTATATCCCTCATCCTGGGACCCTTACTGGTATATATGTCCCCCATCCTGGGCCCTTTACTGGTATATTTGTCCCCCATACTGGGCCCCTTTCTTGTATATATGTCCCATATCCTGTGCCCCTTCCTGGTATATATGTTTCCCATCCTGGTATATATGCTCTCATCCTTGGCCCTTTCCTGGTATATATGTCCCCCATCCTAGTATATATGCTCCCCATCATGAGCCCCTTCATGGAATATGTCACCCATCCTGGTATAAACGCCCCGCATAATTTTATATATGTTCTCCACCCTGAGGCCCTTCCTGATATATACATGTTACCTATCCTGGTATATATGTCCCCCATCCTGGTATATATGCCCCCCCCCCCCACCCTGACTTCCTTCCTGGAATATATGCTCCCCCTTTTCTGTTGTTCTGTAATACATTTCAGCCAAATGTGTGTCCACATAACATTTCTGCACAAAGGAGTCCCTACTGTCTGTTTACACCCCTATAGGAATCTAGGAATCTTTGACCAGATTCCATCCATTAGACTCTTAACATCAGATCTGGGGAAACCAGTGTAAATATCCCAATCTTTGCATGGCTGGTATTTTTAATTTGTCACATGATGTGTGCTAATGAATCATTAAGAGACGATAGGCAGTCATTTTTCATTGAGGAGCCTGTTAAATAGCGCTACATGAGTGGGTTGGGGAAACTCGCTTGGCAATGGGAATTAAAGCACTCAGGCACGGTTTTTCCACATAAACAGTCTATCCGGTTTATTAAGGTATAGAGAATGTAAAGCACAGCCTAGGAGGGGAGGTGCACAGTCATAGGTTCCCAAACCTTGACGTATATATGCAAGTGACTAGCGCACTCCGAAGTGTTGTGATGCAAGAAAGGAGGGTTTATTTACATACAATGATCACAAACGTTTCGGTCGATACTTGACCTTCATCAGTGTGCTAGTGTGCTAGATACACTTGTATGCTTGATTGTGCCCCCCCAAAAATAGTTGATTTGCATCCGTATAGTAGTATGCTCACCATACTTGCGGTGGATGCCGCGTATGCCCACACCCTGTCTCTGTGAGTCCTTGACGGCCCTTGCCGCCTTACTGATCTAAGTCTTCCAGGTCTATTATATGGACATTTCTTTCCTCCATTAGACGGCCACCTTTGCCTTTCTGGTTTATACTACCAGGTCTATTATACGGATGCAAATCAACTATTTTTTGGGGGGCACAATCAAGCATACAAGTGTATCTAGCACAGTGATGAAGGTCCAGTATCGGCCGAAACGTTTGTGATCATTGTATGTAAATAAACCCTCCTTTCTTAAATCACAACACTTCGGAGTGTGCTAGTCACTTGCATATATCCGGTTTATTAAGAATCATAAACCGCACCACGAACAGTTAATTATTTACATCAACGGAACACATTAACCACCGACAGTCTGTTCCAATGGCAGATACGTCTCTGCCCGCAGCCCCCTTTATCTGGAGTTACCTTACTGGAGCTTCGGCTCCACACACTGATTCTTGTCAGTCCTGGTTCCCAGGGAAAAGCTGCCTCACTGGGGTCACTGTCCTTGTGACAAGGGCACCTCAGATAGTCCAGACCCGCAGTAGGAACTGTAGCTTCCCCAACACAGTAGCCATCACAGGCTCTGCAGATACGGCCTCTCCATGCACTATTCAGGAAGTCCAGTCCCAGGCACTTCCAACACACAGGCCTTCAGTCCATGGTCTCACCATGTGCATCCAGGAATATAGTCCATCCCAGGACATTCCAACACATTGACCATTCAGTCCATAGCCTCAGCAGGTGCTTCCAGGAATAAAGTCCATTCCAGGACAGTCCAACACACAGTCTATACAGGAACTCACACTCTGAACCATGTGACCCACACCCTGGTCACATTACATAGTTGTAACCACTCCCATAGGTGGGAGGTGTGTGTGGCTAGTTTGACCCGCCCAGTTCTCAAACTAGCCCTGCACACTCCCTCTATAAACTATGCAAATACTTGTGGGACTACAGGTCCCAGAACAACAATACTACAGGCTTACAGCGCAGACTCCCTCTGCGACACATATCGGACATTTACAATCAGGCCGGACACTGTTTCATTATCATTACTAATACGCCTCCATGCGTATCCTGAGGAGCACATACAGCACCCCCTGGATGTAACATGGGTCACTGCATTGATTTCAACAGACAGACAGAAAAGAGAAAATGAAGAATTTTTTCTCAACATCTTCTCATCCAAGAGAATTTGATTACACTATGATCACTACTGTTCAAATTCTGATCAGAGCATCATTAGCATAAACGACCCAATTCTCTCAGATTATTATTATTATTTTATAAAGCTCTATTGATTCCATGGTGCTGTACATGAGAAGGGGTTACATACAAATTATAGTTAACAGACTAGCAATGACAGAGTGATACAGAGGGGCAAGGACCCTGCCCTTGCGGGCTTACATTTTACAGGATGGTGGGGAAGGAGACAATAGGTTGGGGGGGTTGCTTCAGCTCCGGTGTTGGTGAGGGAGTAGCGGAGTCATTGCAAGCTGTAGGCTTTCTTGAAGAGGTGGGTTTTCAGGTTCCTTCTGAAGTATCCGAATGTGGTTGATAGTCAGACGTGTTGGAGCACAGAATTCCAAAGGATGGGGATATTCGGGAGAGCGAATAAGTGTGGAGGAGAGAAGGAGGTCTTGGGAGGACCGGAGATTACGTGAGGGAAGATATCGGGAGATTAGGTCAGAGATATATGGAGGAGACAGGTTATGGATGGCTTTGTAGGTCATTATTAGTAATTTGAACTGGATACCCTGAAGGAATGGGAGCCAGTGAAAAGATTTGCAGAGGGGAGAAGCGAAGGAGTAGCGAGGAGAGAGATGAATTAGTTGGATGAGAGAAGATATGATCATGCAACTCTAGGCTTAAAAATGACTTTGAATGATGAAGGAGGTTTCAGGAATTGGGTTGAGAGGTTTCGAAACAAGAGAGGTTCGGGTTGGCTCGCCAACAATAATAACCCACGGCACGTCACAAAAATATCCAACGTCCTACTGGAAAAGTGTAGACTGGTTTCCCATTGAGATAGCTAGTCTAAAACTAGTCTATAACTAGTCTATAGTGCTCTAGCTTTCGGTTATTGAATGACACCTCCTCGTCACTTTTGGTTGACTTCTCCTATTAAGGTCTTTGGATGATGCATGAAAAGTCAATGGACAATGGGAGGAGTTTGGATTAAGCTACCACGATAACCCAGAATACTTACCTAAAAAAAGCAATACCCGTTGTACACATAGGTCAGATTTCTGAAAGCTGTAAAAAAGTAAAACTTTTTTTTTGTTGGCCACAGCACCAATCTAGAGCTCAGCTATCATTTCATATTCTGCTCTCGAATAATCCAAGCCTGTGGATTTGGAATTGACAATTATAACAAATGCAATTTTTAGTTTAAAATGTATTATTTTTTATTATAAGTTAGAAAAAAAATGACAAATAAATATTATTGTTACTGCCCCTTAAATCTTGCGTAGCCATATGAAAGACAGAGTAGTGAGTAAATCCAGGCTCTTGCACACAGGGTATTAGATGGTCACAATAGCATTACAAACTCAGGGTCATGTTCTCTCCTTGGGATTATTTTTTCGATGCCATCACTGTCGACAATGCACAAAGCAGCTGGCTCTGGGAAAATGGGTTGTATTTAAATCTGTCACACTCTGTAAAGGGAAAGACTTTGAAAAGTTATCTGAATATAATCTTGCCCTAGGATATATTGAGTAAGTTTCAAAGTTATTATTCTGTCACATCTGTGTTTGGAGATGAAGCACACCAAGAGATTTGCAATGTAGATTCTTAAAGGGCCTGGGTGAAAAATAGTGCAATCGGGGACAAACGTAGAGAAGAGGCACCGCCATATCAGCAATGATATTGAGACTCGTTGGATCTTCATCATTCTCTAGCTTCTTCAATAGCCTTGGACTGGTGTTCCTCAGGCCCACCAAGGAATATGATCCTAAGGCCAACCCTTTGTCGTACTTTTAAGTACAATTAAGTATGACTGTTCAAACCAGGTACAGGCACTTGTGGCCAAACAGGTAATTGAACCTCCCCACCTACTTGTTTTCTATCTATCTTCACACTTTTCTTACAGTATGTGTTACCACACGCAATTTTTTTTTAGATGGGAGCCTATGGATGACGATGGCTGAAGGATGTTGAAGGATATGTCAGGTTTAGAGACAAGTGTAGGAATGGCCCATCTTTAGGCTAGGTGCAGATGGCCGTAGATTTCCTCATCCTAGAGAATTAGACTGATTATGCTTCTGATCATAGTGTGATCCTATTCTCTGGGATGAGAAGATGGAGAAAAAACATTTCTCCATCTTCTCCATTGTGTCAGTCTGTGGAAATCGGACTGCACTCAAATGTTATCTGAGCTCAGTCTGATGGTTTCCTTGGTTCGTTGACTTGTATGGCCGAGTGAGATCCGAATATTAGATCACACTCCAGCGTGTTGCAATTTTTTGAGGGAAACAAATCAGACATGTGCACGGACGGCCACATAGAATAACATTGGTCCGAGTGTGATCTGATGTTTTGTCTTATCACACGCGAACAGAATATACGGCCATGTGCGGGAGCCTAAACATTGAAACCTATGCTGTTATCATTGGATCTGTCATCACCCATTTTAGCTGGAAATGTTTAGCACTAGCCTTTCCCCCAAAAGCTAAGCACTCCTCAGTGAAGTAAAACATCTCCCAGGATATCTGGTTTCTCCCTTGTGCCACTATATATTAATACTCCCTTGTGCCACTATATATTAATACTCCCTTGTGCCACTGTATATTAATACTCCCTTGTGCCACCGTATGTTGATAAAATCACAATACGGAAACTTAGCACTCAAAATTAGAATTATCAGATTATTTTTATTCAAATTAGTACAATCCAGATTTAGTTAGACGTTTCGGTCTCAGCCACAGATCTTCATCTGTACGCATTGTGTTAGGAAAGAAAGGATTCAGTTCCAATGCAGAGAAGGTGTGTAGCATCCACCAATGACAGAGCCTCTTGTTCCACAATAAAATATTAGTCTCCTTTTGTCACCATGCACTATTAATGTTCCCTTTGTATCTCCAAGTATTGATCATGCCCCTCTTGGCACACCAAATTTTAATAAAACCTTGAGCTGCCATATATTAATAATGTCCCCTTGAGTCTTCATACTATTAATGCCCCTTGTGCCACCATGTTCATGAAAAACCCCCATATATTAATAATACCTTTTTGTGCCTCCATGATTGATGGCATCCCCTTCGTTCCCCTATATACTGTTATAGTACTTCTTTAACCTCTTTGTCCCTTTTAAAACAATATACAATGCTCACCCCCAACTCCCACAATGAGGGCCACAGCTCTGCACCTTCTCTCTGCAGTCAAAACTGTGCAGGCAGCTTGAGGAAGTGATGTCATTGTGACTCCTGACGTGCTCCCTGCACTGACTCCTGACGTGCTCCCTGCGCTGACTCCTGTCGCGCTCCATGCGCTGACTCCTAACATGCTCCCTGCACTGACTCCTGATGTGCTCTCTGCCCTGACTTTTGACGTACTCCCTGCACTGACTCCTGTCTCGCTCCCTGCACTGACTTTTGTCATGCTCCCTGCGCTGACTCCTGACGTGCTCCCTGCGCTGACTCCTGACGTGCTCCCTGCCCTGACTTTTGACATGCTCCCTGCACTAAATCCTGATTAGCTCCCTTTGCTGACTCTTGACGTGCTTTCTGCTCTGTCTCCAGACATGCTTTCTGCGCTGACTCCAGATGTGCTCTCTGCGCTGACTCCTGACGTGCTCCCTGCTATGGCTCAAGACATGCTTTCTGCGTGGATTCCAGATGTATTCTCTGCTCTGACTCCTCACGTGCTCCCTGCTCTGACCTCTGACATGCTCCCTGCTCTGACTTCTGATGTGCTCCCTGCGCTGACTCCTGTCGCGCTCCCTGCGCTGACTCCTGTCGTGCTCCCTGCGCTGACTCCTGTGTTCCCTGCGTTTCAGATGACTGGCAGACCACACACCAAAAGCAGTCTGCAGCTTTCCACAGTAAGTGACGGAGGAGGGAGTTGACGGCTCCTTGCTCTTCCACATTTTCCAGCCTTATCCGCAGAACGAGGATGCAGATAGCAGTCAGTGCCTTTCAGGGATCTGGGTGGGCCCATTAGTTGGGCCTCTTTCCCCTCAGGGCCTGGTCACATCCTCTGTTAAAATTCTCCAAGTCTTTCAATTAAATAGAGCAGGGGTCCTCACCTGGTCATTGCTTCAAAATTCAAAATTTATGGAAGTGATGGAAATGGCCGCATTTGGCAATTGTCCATCTCTAACACACGAACACAATAACTGTTAAAAGAGTATAAATTAAAGAAAATAGTGTCGTATGTAGTGATGAGCGAGTATACTCGTTGCTCGGGTTTTCCCGAGCATGCTCAGGTGGTCTCCGAGTATTTTGGCGTGCTCGGAGATTTAGTTTTTGTCGACACAGCTGCATGATTTGCGGCTGCTGGACAGCCTGAATTACATGTGGGGGTTGCCTGTTTTTTAGGGAATCCTCACATATATTCAGGCTGTCTAGCAGCCGCAAATCATGCAGCTGCGTCGTCGAAAGCTAAATCTCCAAGCACTCACAAATACTCGGAGACCACACGAGCGTGCTCGGGAAAACCCAAGCAACGAGTATACTCGCTCATCACTAGTCGCATGGGAAATGTTAGGGTCAAATAGTTGGGCCCACAAGGTACTGTTGAGAAACCACTGTTGTCCCACGCACAAAGTACATTTTTTAATAAATATTGAAATAAAAATAAGTTCCACAATTGGATGTGTTAAGAAAAACATTTCCTGTGCTGAGATAATCCTATAAATGTACCCCTGCTGTGTACTGTGTAACGGCTGTGTCTGACCGTGCAGGAATATGGTCTGACCATGCCACATCTCCTGGGCGGGGGAGGAAGCAAAAGTAAGTATACAGACAGGTCAGCTGGGGATAGCAGTTGATTCTTTTTGTGAGGCAAAACATTTCACTGCCTGTTATAAGCAATGTTTTACCTCAAAGAAAGAATCAACTGTGATCCTGTGCTGTAATGCATCCTCCCTGCCCAGGAGCTGTGGTATGATCAGACAATGTCCCTGCACGGTCAGACATGGCCATTACACAGTACACAGCAAGAGCAAATTTATAAGATTATCTCCGCACAGGAACATTTTTTTTAATACCTCCAATTGTGGAAGTTATTATTATTCCAAGATCTATTGATTAAAATGTTGATTTAAATTAACTTTGAAAACCTCTTTAAGTAAAAAAAATGATTGCATGAAGCCTACTTGGAGGTGCAGAGATATGTTGTGAATTCTGCTTTTGGGTTCCCTCCGGTGGTAGTAGGTGGTAATGCAGTTGTCCCTGGGTTGCAGTCCTGGTCAGGTGTGTCTGCTGATTGCAGTTCTGACTGGGGTATTTAGGTGTGTAGGATTCATTAGTCCTTGCCATTTGTCAATTGTTGTTGGGAGGTGTTGGACCTCTGCTTGGTTCCTCCTGCCTTTCTGCCAAATCAGCAAAGATAAGTTTCTGGTTTTGTTACTCACAGTCATTATTCGTGGGGGGCTGCCTATCCTTTGGGGTTCTGCTCTGAGGCAAGGTAGTATTCCTATTTCCATCCATAGGGGTATTAAGTCCTCTGGCTGTGTCGAGGTGTCTAGCTTTTGTTAGGCACACCCCACGGCTACTTCTAGTTGTGGTGTTAGTTCAGGATTTGCGGTCAGTACAGTTTCCACCTACTCCAGAGAAAGTTTAATGCGGCTCCAAGGTCACCGGATCATAACAGTACAACTGGCCCATAATGAGTTAAATGCATCTCAGAAGAAGGGAAGAAAGGTGTTGAGCCATTTTTTTTTCTGCAGTTTGCTTTGTCTTTTCTTCCCTCTTTATCTATGGGTGGCTGTGGAGTCTTGTGCTAGCATGGATGTTCAGGAATTAGCTTCTGATGTAAACCAGCTTGCTGCTAGGGTACAGGGTATTTCTGATTATTTTATTCAGACTCCTGTTTTAGAGCCTAAGATTCCTACTCCTGATTTGTTTTTTGGTGACAGGTCCAAATTTTTGAGTTTTAAAAACAATTGTAAACTGTTTTTTGCTCTGAGACCGCGATCCTCCGGTGATTCCATTCAGCAGGTTAAAATCGTCATCTCCCTGCTGCGTGGCGATCCACAGGATTGGGCATTTACCCTGGAATCTGGGAATCCGGCCTTGCTTAATGTAGACTCCTTTTTTCTGGCTTTAGGATTATTATATGATGAACCGAATTCTGTGGATCAAGCGGAGAAGACCTTGTTGGCCCTGTCTCAGTGTCAAGAGGCGGCAGAATTGTATTGTCAGAAATTTAGAAAATGGTCTGTGTTGACTAAATGGAATGATGATGCTTTGGCGGCAATTTTCAGAAAGGGTCTTTCTGAATCCGTTAAAGATGTTATGGTGGGGTTTCCCACGCCTTCCGGTCTGAGTGATTCTATGTCTCTGGCCATTCAGATTGATCGGCGCTTGCGGGAGCGTCGAACTGTGCACGCTGTGGCGTCGTCCTTAGAGCTAAGTCCTGAGCCAATGCAGTGTGATAGGATTTTATCTAGAACGGAACGACAAGGATTCAGACGTCAGAATAGGTTGTGTTATTATTGGTGTCCTTGATCTGCTCATTGTCATCATTTTCTGTCATGGCGTTTGTGGATTCAGGCGCCGCCTTGAACTTAATGGATTTTGAGTTTGCCAGGCGTTGTGGTTTTCCCTTGCAGCCTTTGCAGAACCCTATTCCTTTAAGGGGGATTGATGCTACACCTTTGGCTAAAAATAAGCCCCAGTTTTGGACACAGGTGACCATGCACATGGCGCCAGCCCATCAGGAAGATTGTCGATTTCTGGTGTTGCATAATTTGCATGATGTTATCGTGCTGGGTTTTCTGTGGTTGCAGGTACATAATCCTGTGTTGGATTGGAAGTCTATGTCTGTGACTAGTTGGGGTTGTCAGGGGGTTCATAATGATGTTCCTTTGATGTCAATCTCCTCTTCTTCCTCTTCTGAAATTCCAGAGTTTTTGTCTGATTTTCAGGATGTATTCGATGAGCCCAAGTCCAGTTCCCTTCCACCGCACAGGGACTGTGATTGTGCGATTGACTTGATTCCAGGCAGTAAGTTTCCTAAGGGCCGACTTTTCAACCTGTCTGTGCCTGAACATACCGCCATGCGGAGTTATGTTAAGGAGTCTTTGGAGAAAGGGCATATTCGGCCATCTTCTTCACCGTTGGGAGCAGGTTTTTTTTTTGTTGCTAAGAAGGATGGCTCCTTGAGACCTTGTATTGATTATCGCCTCTTGAATAAGATCACGGTCAAGTTTCAATACCCTTTGCTTTCCGATTTGTTTGCTAGGATTAAGGGGGCTAGTTGGTTTACGAAGATTGACCTTCGGGGGGCATATAATCTTGTTCGTATTAAGCAGGGTGATGAATGGAAAACTGCGTTTAATACGCCTGAAGGCCATTTTGAATACCTTGTGATGCCATTCGGGCTCACTAATGCTCCATCTGTTTTTCAATCCTTCATGCATGATATCTTCCGGACTTATATTGATAAATTCTTGATTGTATATTTGGACGATATTTTGATTTTTTCTGATGATTGGGAGTCTCATGTGGAACAGGTCAGGATGGTATTTCAGATCCTTCGTGACAATGCTTTGTTTGTGAAGGGGTCTAAGAGTCTCTGGTGCAGAAGGTTTCTTTTTTGGGCTTTATTTTTTCTCCCTCATCAATGGAGATGGATCCGGTTAAGGTTCAGGCCATTTATAATTGGATTCAACCCACATCTGTGAAGAGCCTTCAGAAATTTTTGGGTTTTGCAAATTTTTATCGCCGTTTCATTGCAAACTTCTCCAGCGTGGTTAAACCCTTGACCGATTTGACGAAGAAAGGCGCTGATGTGGCGAATTGGTCCTCTGCGGCTGTCACTGCCTTTCAGGAGCTTAAACGCCGATTTACTTCTGCTCCGGTGTTGCGCCAACCGGATGTTTCTCTTCCGTTTCAGGTTGAGATTGACGCTTCTGAGATTGGGGCCGGGGCCGTTTTGTCTCAGAGGGATTCTGTTGGTTCCTTGATGAAACCGTGTGCCTTCTTCTCCCGCAAGTTTTCGCCTGCTGAACGCAATTATGATGTCGGCAATTGGGAGTTGTTGGCTATGAAGTGGGCGTTTGAGGAGTGGCGACATTGGCTTGAGGGAGCTAAGCACCGTATTGTGGTCCTGACCGATCATAAGAATCTGATTTACCTCGAGTCTGCCAAACGGCTGAGTCCTAGACAGGCTCGATGGTCCTTTTTTTTTTTCCCGTTTTGATTTTGTGGTTTCGTATCTTCCGGGTTCTAAGAATATTAAGGCTGATGCCCTTTCTAGGAGTTTTTTTGCCTGATTCTCCTGAGGTCCTTGAACCGGTCGGCATTCTGAAAGAAGGGGTGGTCCTTTCTGCCATTTCCCCTGATTTACGGCGGGTTCTTCAGGAATTTCAGGCTGATAAACCTGACCGCTGTCCTGTGGGGAAATTGTTTGTTCCTGACAGATGGACTAGTAGATCCATGTAAAAGAACAGCGCTCCACCGGGTGTAATAATCCAAAAAATCTTTATTTAGCCATCTAACATAAGCAACGTTTCGACCATATGTTGGTCTTTTTCAAGCATACAGATATGGCGATCAGGCGGTCTTTAAATAGGGTGGACACCACGCAGGGAGCCAATCACTACCAAGTACCGCCTTCATAGCATCATAGTACAATAAAGCTACAAAATAGACATCAAACATTTATATATACAGGTACATGTCATAAAAAATACACCATCACCTTATAACCATAAAATTCTATATATAAACATATACTGTGGCTCTTTTTTCGCTTCTCCTCAGTGGGTTTATTATTGTGTCATTGTTGCCATGGAAATAGGCGTCCAATGGGTTACATTCCTTTGCGGATTTCCTGTATAGTGCTGTTTGCTGGCGCCAAAAGGCTCCTATATCCAATCGATCTATTCCTTAGTACTTGACCATAAAGCTACCTCAAATCAAATCATTCCTTTTATATTACCTGTCCACGCCTTAGCGCCGGATTCTAGCGGCGTCTTCTTTAATTGACAGGAAACAGGGCATTAGCGCGCAGGCGCCGTGACGTCACAACGAGGGCGCCTCTCGTCACATGGTTTGATCAGAGACACGCCCAGATGCGACGAAAACAGGCGTCGCACATCAAACACCCTGTACATCTGCCATGTGGGCAGTCCTATACAGGGAACGCAAGTAAACAGTATCGCGTAACCTTGGAAACCAATCTGCATAACCGGTCGGGTACTAGAACCAGGGCGCAGGCGCAGCACGTCAGGGCTGTGTCTCAAAGACACTCCCAGCCGCGATGCAAACCGACGTCACCTAGCAACCACCACCCAAACACAGCAAGCAGGCAGGTAGTTTAGAGGACATATACAAACAAAAACTCATCAATATACATACTAGTGGGCGTAATCGCCACATCTCTATTTATGAACCTTTACATAGGAATCATACATCATAGCGTTATATATATAAAATGAGGACGAGTCTCCCATTAGTCTCGCTAATTTCATATAGCAGACACATCATGATTATAGTTCTTAAATATGCAATCTATATAGAAGACATACAGCATAATCTACATAGAAGCAATAATAAATGAAGAAGCACACAATATATAAGTCTACCACATAGGTACAGTCGGGAATTAGGTGAAGAATCATATACAGGGTAATGAACCCTTTTCCAATATAACTAATCCATAGTAGGCATATTTAATATCTTCATCCATATCCTTCCACCGACTGTCACCGATGTGGTTGACCTAATAAAACATAAAAAAAGCAGATAAAATGTCCACTATGTCTAGAACAATAAAAACTAATGACGAATGCTTTCCATAATATCGGGAGTAATAGGTTCAATGAGTACAGGTATGCAGATTAAAATCTAAATTAAGACCTCCCGGATGCAATGACCCCAGGGTATAGATCCACTTCATTTCTTTAGTTTTAAGCATCTGCAATCTATCACCTCCTCTTCTTAATATAGGGACACTGTCAATGACCCTAAACCTAAGTTGGTTCACTGAATGTTTTCTCTCTATAAAATGTTTTGGCACCGGTAATTCCATAAGATTTGTTCTGATTGTACTTTTATGTTTAGTGATGCGGGCCTTCACCTCCATAGTGGTCTCACCTATATAGGCGAGTCCACATGTATGTCTTCTATATAGATTGCATATTTAAGAACTATAATCATGATGTGTCTGCTATATGAAATTAGCGAGACTAATGGGAGACTCGTCCTCATTTTATATATATAACGCTATGATGTATGATTCCTATGTAAAGGTTCATAAATAGAGATGTGGCGATTACGCCCACTAGTATGTATATTGATGAGTTTTTGTTTGTATATGTCCTCTAAACTACCTGCCTGCTTGCTGTGTTTGGGTGGTGGTTGCTAGGTGACGTCGGTTTGCATCGCGGCTGGGAGTGTCTTTGAGACACAGCCCTGACGTGCTGCGCCTGCGCCCTGGTTCTAGTACCCGACCGGTTATGCAGATTGGTTTCCAAGGTTACGCGATACTGTTTACTTGCGTTCCCTGTATAGGACTGCCCACATGGCAGATGTACAGGGTGTTTGATGTGCGACGCCTGTTTTCGTCGCATCTGGGCGTGTCTCTGATCAAACCATGTGACGAGAGGCGCCCTCGTTGTGACGTCACGGCGCCTGCGCGCTAATGCCCTGTTTCCTGTCAATTAAAGAAGACGCCGCTAGAATCCGGCGCTAAGGCGTGGACAGGTAATATAAAAGGAATGATTTGATTTGAGGTAGCTTTATGGTCAAGTACTAAGGAATAGATCGATTGGATATAGGAGCCTTTTGGCGCCAGCAAACAGCACTATACAGGAAATCCGCAAAGGAATGTAACCCATTGGACGCCTATTTCCATGGCAACAATGACACAATAATAAACCCACTGAGGAGAAGCGAAAAAAGAGCCACAGTATATGTTTATATATAGAATTTTATGGTTATAAGGTGATGGTGTATTTTTTATGACATGTACCTGTATATATAAATGTTTGATGTCTATTTTGTAGCTTTATTGTACTATGATGCTATGAAGGCGGTACTTGGTAGTGATTGGCTCCCTGCGTGGTGTCCACCCTATTTAAAGACCGCCTGATCGCCATATCTGTATGCTTGAAAAAGACCAACATATGGTCGAAACGTTGCTTATGTTAGATGGCTAAATAAAGATTTTTTGGATTATTACACCCGGTGGAGCGCTGTTCTTTTACATGGATTGACGTTTTACCCAGGAGGGTTCCCTGGATATGGAACGAGCGCCCAAATAAGTGAGTGCTGCCAGTCATCTTTATACTTGACTAGATGGACTAGTAGAGTGATTTCTGAGGTTCACTGTTCTGTGTTGGCTGGTCATCCTGGTATTTTTGGTACCAGAGATTTGGTTGGTAGGTCCTTTTGGTGGCCTTCTTTGTCACGTGATGTGCGTTCTTTTGTGCAGTCCTGTGGGACTTGTGCGCGGGCCAAGCCTTGTTGTTCCCGTGCTAGTGGGTTACTTTTGCCATTGCCGGTCCCTGAGGGGCCCTGGACGCATATTTCTATGGATTTTATTTCTGATCTTCCGGTTTCCCAGAGGATGTCAGTTATCTGGGTTGTTTGTGACCGGTTTTCTAAGATGGTTCATTTGGTGCCTTTGCCTAAATTGCCTTCCTCTTCAGAGTTGGTTCCGTTGTTTTTTCAGCATGTTTTTCGTTTGCATGGTATTCCGGAGAATATCGTGTCCGACAGAGGTTCCCAGTTTGTTTCTAGGTTTTGGCGGGCCTTTTGTGGTAGGCTGGGCATTGATTTGTCTTTTTCTTCTGCATTTCATCCTCAGACAAATGGCCAGACCGAGTGAACTAATCAGACTTTGGAGACTTATTTGAGATGCTTTGTGTCTGCTGATCAGGATGATTGGGTGGCCTTTTTGCCATTGGCCGAGTTTGCCCTTAATAATCGGGCTAGTTCGGCTACATTGGTTTCGCCTTTTTTTTGTAATTTTGGTTTTCATCCTCGTTTTTCTTCTGGTCAGGTTGAGCCTTCTGACTGTCCTGGTGTGGATTCTGTGGTTGACAGGTTGCAGCAGATTTGGGCTCATGTGGTGGACAATTTGGTGTTGTCTCAGGAGGAGGCTCAACGTTTTGCTAACCGTCGTCGGTGTGTTGGTTCCCGGCTTCTGGTTGGGAATCTGGTTTGGTTGTCTTCCCGTCATGTTCCTATGAAGGTTTCTTCCCCTAAGTTTAAGCCTCGGTTTATTGGTCCTTATAGGATTTCTGGGATTATTAATCCGGTGTCTTTTCGATTGGCGCTTCCGGCCTCTTTTGCTATCCATAATGTCTTCCATAGATCTTTATTGCAGAAATATGTGGTGTCTGTTGTTCCCTCTGTTGATCCTCCGGCCCCTGTGTTGGTTGATGGGGAGTTGGAGTATGTGGTTGAGAAGATTTTGGATTCTCGTTTTTCGAGGCGGAGGCTTCAGTATCTTGTCAAATGGAAGGGTTATGGCCAAGAGGATAATTCTTGGGTTTTTGCTTCTGATGTCCATGCTGCTGATTTGGTCCGTGCCTTTCATCTGGCTCGTCCTGATCGGCCTGGGGGCGCTGGTGAGGGTTCGGTGACCCCTCCTCAAGGGGGGGTACTGTTGTGAATTCTGCTTTTGGGTTCCCTCCGGTGGTAGTAGGTGGTAATGCAGTTGTCCCTGGGTTGCAGTCCTGGTCAGGTGTGTCTGCTGATTGCAGTTCTGACTGGGGTATTTAGGTGTGTAGGATTCATTAGTCCTTGCCAGTTGTCAATTGTTGTTGGGAGGTGTTGGACCTCTGCTTGGTTCCTCCTGCCTTTCTGCCAAATCAGCAAAGATAAGTTTCTGGTTTTGTTTCTGTGGCACACATGCTGTGTGCGTCATAATTCAGTGCTATTCTTTTGTGTTTTCTTGTCCAGCTTAAATTGTGTCAGTATTTTCTCAGTCTTGTTGGATTCTCTGGGGTTGCAGATATTCATTCCACGTCTTTAGTTAGATTGTGGTATTTTTTGTATTATCTGCGGTGGATATTTTTGGAAGGGTTTTATTACTGACCGCCTAGTATTCTGTCCTATCCTTTCCTATTTAGCTAGAGTGGCCTCTTTTGCTAAATCCTGTTTTCTACCTGCGTGTGTCTTTTCTTCTCCTACTCACAGTCATTATTCGTGGGGGGCTGCCTATCCTTTGGGGTTCTGCTCTGAGGCAAGGTAGTATTCCCATTTCCATCTATAGGGGTATTTAGTCCTCCGGCTGTGTCGAGGTGTCTAGGTTTTGTTAGGCACACCCCACGGCTACTTCTAGTTGCGGTGTTAGTTCAGGATTTGCGGTCAGTACAGTTTCCACCTACTCCAGAGAAAGTTTCATGCGGCTCCAAGGTCACCGGATCATAACAGAGATAGTGATTTCTACACGCGAAGTCTTAGCTTCAGTCCCTCATCTGCTGAATGGAGGATCGGTGGGGAACGCACAAAAAAACCTCCAGAAACTAGATGGAGGAGGACATGACTTGGGGATGGGTGGACCTTTAACTCTTGCAGCTTTGTTTGTATTGCTGTGTAGATTTTAAACAAGAGTGATGTTGCTTTAAGAGGAAGGAGCTTAGTATGTTTGTGCCTCCTGTGTTACTGTGAGGAGGGTGGGGCTTATATGGGGGAGGTAACTCTGGCTCTCTCCCTCTTTCTCTCATCAGATGAACTGGAGAAGACATCACCCACCCTCCCGCGCTTTTTATAATCTCTGTCCTAAAACATTTTAATTATTGCTTGTATAATGATGAATGCTTTATTGTACTTTTGTATTTGCATTGCATATTTGCATATCTTGTACCAGGTTCAATTTTATATTGGCTATAAAGAGTTAACATTAGCATTAACCTTCTAAGCCCAAGGGATGGGCAATCCTTCAGGCATGGTTCCCTAGAGGTTTCCTCAACAGGGGTTTTTTCCTCTCCTGAGCGCTATAGGATGACTCTTTGTGAGTTGGAGGTTTGCCAAGTTTAGTCCCATTAATGCTTTTGCAGTGACTTCTAGTTTTTAAGTTTACAAAAGTGATTTAATAAAAAAAAGTGTCAAATGTGACTTGGAATGTATAACCCATCACGACTTTGCGGGTTAGGAGTCAAATGGAAGTTGCAGACAAGTTAATGTGGACTCATATTAACTAACAGAGGTTGTAAAACCTCATGGTGGTGAACAGGCTCGGCTTTGGTGGCCAGCCTCAAGTACATTGTAATGGTAACATTAGTCAGGGGCGGGCACAGTGGTTAAGCACAAGAGTGAGGATAATAGGGTCATTGGTGCCCTGAAAGTTTAGTGGCTCTGCTTGAATGGCAAGCCAGTGCATACCGCCCGTTTATGGCTGTCTGTCCTGGTGCCGCCCCTTTATGGCTGTCTGTCCTGGTGCTGTATGTCAGACAGCTGGGGGTATCACAGTACTTGTGAATCCCAATGTACTAGCACTTCACCTGACTCCTACTGTGATTATTTATCCCTGTGATTTAAATAAAAGCTGTGGCCATTTTGACAACCAAAATAATGTGTTTTGTGTATTTTAGTGCCTAGGTTTACTGTAGTTATGGTGGTCTTACGATGGAGTGGGGTCCGTCCCATATGCAAAACTCATGATATTTTTCGCTGTCGTTATACCCCGTTGTCATCTCCATGTTCCTGACTCTCCCGTGATGAATATGCGCATACAGAGTAGTGGTGTGGGCGTCTCAGCGAGTAACACGCTTCATTATTATATAACACAAGGGTTGTCTACATCACACCGGTGACTTATGAGGTCTCCTTAAAGTGCGAGCTGTCACTCGTTTTGTCAAATTTAGAAATGCTGTAGAAAGTCCATTTTTCTTCCCTTTTTAGAAGCACCATTTAGATTTTTTTTTTATAGCAGTAAGTGAACAATGCATTATGTCTGCAGCAAGCGCCGGATCTGATAAGGATGTAAAGTAAGTGTCAGGTTTTTCTTTTTGTTCTTCTTCCACAGAAATAGCATCTTTTTACTTTAATAGCTTCATCTCTTCTCTGGGATACATAAAAGCTTTAAGGAGAAACGATAATATTATTTTAGAAGGTAATGACACTTCAGCGTACTTAGGAAATAAAAAGACCTAGACGTCTTTGTGCTTTGGCTGGATTTAGGCCAAAAAAGAGCAATTTTATCGTAACATTATTTTATCTTTTCGATTACAGATATTTTCTTTTTAGAGGTTGCAGGTTTCAGATGGATAAATATAAATGAATTTCCTCTATAAATGGTTTATTATGTATTATTCTGCCTTATTGTCATGGGGCAACGTGTAGAAAGTATTGCTGTGGTGCAGTAAAATGAAGCTTAGATACTAGGAATAGTGATGAGTGAACGTGCTGGGATAACGTGTTTTCTGAGCATGCTTGGGGGCTAACCGAGTGTTTTCGGCGTGCTCGAATACTATGTTCTAGTCCCAGGGCCATATTTAGAGTTTCTGCTGCCCTAGGCACTTTTAGTGCTGCCCCCCCCCCCATTGGTGAGTATGACACTATCGGCAGTGACTTTGGCAAGAATCGCTGATGTGAAAGTCGCCTTTTGCAGCAGATCGGGCAGTTTTTCTGCATCTGCCGCGTAACGGATCACTTACAGCAACACTGCGTTCGGCCTCATTCATTCCCTATGGGATTTGCAGCACTTGCCATGATCTGGCAAATGCGGTACCATACCTCCCAACTTTTGAAGAAGTGAAGGAGGAATAAAGTTTGCGGCGCGCGTAGTGCCCCGCGGCAAATTTTAGGCCACGCCTCTGACCACACCCATTTCACAACTAGTCACACCCATATCCACGTCCCAACCACAGCCATTTAGCACTGCTGATCACACTGTTTTATATACAACTAGCTGAAGAGCCCGGCGTTGCCTGGGCATAGTAAATATCTGTGGTTAGTTGTAGCACCTCACTTCTCTTATTTTCCCATCACGCCTCTCATTTTCCCCATCACATCTTTCATTTTCCCCCTCACATCTCTCATTTTCTCCCTCACACCTCTCATTTTCCCCCTCACTCCTCTTATTTTCCCCCTCACTCATCTCATTCCCCCCTAACACTTGTCATTTCGACCTCACATCTGTCATTTTCCGATCACTCCACTATTTTCCCTCAGTCCTCTCATTTTGCACTCACACCTTTTCATTTTCACCTCACACCTCTCATTTTCACCTCAGTATATACATGTTTGTCATCTCCCTTATATATAGTATACACCTGTATGTCATCTCCCTTATATATAGTATATACCTGTATGTCATCTCCTGTATATAGTATATACCTGTATGTCATCTCCCCTGTATATAGTATATACCTGCCGTGTGTCATGTCCCCTGTATATAGTATATACCTGTATGTCATCTCCTCCTATATATAGTATATACCTGTATGTAATCTCCTCCTGTATATAGTATATACCTGTGTGTCATCTCACCTATATATAGTATATATCTGTGTGTCATCTCCTCCTGTATATAGTATATACCAGTATGTCATCTCCTCCTATACATAGCATATACCTGTATGTCATCTCCTCCTGTATATACTATATACCTGTAGGTAATCTGCTCCTGTATATAGTATATACCTGTGTGTCATCTCCTCCTGTATATAGTATATACCTGTATGTCATCTCCTGCTGTATGTAGTATGTACCTGTATGTCATCTCCTCCTCTATATAGTATATATCTGTGTGTCATCTCCTCCTGTATATAGTATATACCTGTGTGTCATCTCCCCTGTAAATAGTATATACCTGTGTGTCATCTCCTCCTGTATATAGTATATATCTGTATGTCATCTCCTCCTGTAATAGACCTCGTTCACACGTTATTTGGTCAGTATTTTTACCTCAGTATTTGTAAGCTAAATTGGCAGCCTGATAAATCCCCAGCCAACAGTAAGCCCACCCCCTGGCAGTATATATTAGCTCACACATACACATAATAGACTGGTCATGTGACTGACAGCTGCCGTATTTCCTGTATTGTACATTTGTTGCTCTTGTAGTTTGTCTGCTTATTAATCAGATTTTTATTTTTGAAGGATAATACCAGACTTGTGTGTGTTTTAGGGCGACTTTCGTGTGTCAAGTTGTGTGTGTTGAGTTGCATGTGGCGACATGCATGTAGCGACTTTTGTGAGATGAATTTTGTGTGGCGACATGCGTGTAGCAACTTTTTGTGTGTCGAGTTGCATGTGACAGGTTAGTGTAGCAAGTTGTGTGCAGCAAGTTTTGCGCATGGCGAGTTTTGCGCGTGGCGAGTTTTATGTGTGGTGCCTTTTGAGTATGTGCAAGTTTTGTGTAAGGCAACTTTTGCATGTGTTGCAACTTTTGTGCATGTGGCAATTTTTCCGCGTGTGCAAGCTTTGCGTGTGGCGAGTTTTCCATGAGGTGAGTTTTGCACGTGTGGCTAGTTTTGCATGTGGAGAGTTTTGCGCGTGGCGAGTTTTGAGCGATGACTTTTGTGTTTCGACTTTTATGTGGCGAGGTTGGTGTATGTGTGGTGAAATGTGCGCTGAGGGTGGTATATGTGTTCGAGCACGTGGTAGTGTGTGGCGCATTTTATGTGTGTGTTCATATCCCCGTGGTGGTGTGGTGATTATCCCATGTTGGGGCCCCACCTTAGCAACTGTACAGTATATACTCTTTGGCGCCATCGCTCTCATTCTTTAAGTCCCCCTTGTTCACATCTGGCAGCTGTTAATTTGCCTCCAACACTTTTCCTTTCATTTTTTCCCCATTATGTAGATAGGGGCAAAATTGTTTGGTGAATTGGAAAGCGCGGGGTTAAAATTTCACCTCACAACATAGCTTTTACGCTCTCGGGGTCCAGACGTGTGACTGTGCAAAATTTTGTGCCTGTAGCTGCGACGCCTCCAACACTTTTCCTTTCACTTTTTCCCCATTATGTAGATAGGGGCAAAATTGTTTGGTGAATTGGAAAGCGCGGGGTTAAAATTTCACCTCACAACATAGCCTATGATGCTCTCGGGGTCCAGACGTGTGACTGTGCAAAATTTTGTGGCTGTAGCTGCGACGGTTCAGATGCCAATCCCGGACATACACACATACACACATTCAGCTTTATATATTAGATAATTATAAACAAAAAAATATGGCCATAGTGCTCCATACTGTATAATTGCCAGACATGATGCTCAATACTGTATAACGGCCACCACACATGATGCTCCATACTGTATAATGGCCACACACAGTTCTCCATACTGTATAATGGCCACACATGATGCTCAATACTGTATAACGGCCACACATGATGCTCCATACTGTATAATGGCCCCACATGATGCTCAATACTGTATAATGGCCACACATGATGCTCAATACTGTATAACGGCCACCACACATGATGCTCCATACTGTATAATGGCCACACACAGTTCTCCATACTGTATAATGGCCACACATGATGCTCAATACTGTATAATGGCCACACATGATGCTCCATAGTGTATAATGGACACACATGATGCTCCATAATGTATAATTGCCACACATGATGCTCCATACTGTATAATGGCCACACAGTGCTCCATACTGTATAATGGCCACACATAGTGCTCCATACTGTATAACGGCCACACACAGTTCTCCATACTGTATAATGATCCCACATGATGCTCAATACTGTATAATGGCCACACATGATGCTCCATACTGTATAATGGCCATTGGCCACATTGATGCTCCATACTGTATAACGGCCACACATGATGCTCCATACTGTATAATGGCCATTGGCCACACATGATGCTCCATACTGTATAACGGCCACACATGATGCTCAATACTATATAATGGCCACACAGTTCTTCATACTGTATAATGATCCCACATGATGCTTAATACTGTATAATGACCCCTCCCCCCTCCAGTATGCATGGCTCATATTCCCCCCTGTATGCATGGCTCATATTCCCCCTCCTGTATGCATGGCTCATATTCCCCCTCCTGTATGCATGGCTCATATTTCACCCCCCCTGTATGCATGGCTCATATCCCCCCCCCTGTATGCATGGCTCATATTCCCCCCCCCTGTATGCATGGCTCATATTCTTCCTCCTGTATGCATGGCTCATATCCCCCCCTGTATGCATGGCTCATATTCCCCCTCCTGTATGCATAGCTCATATTCCCCCCCTGTATGCATGGCTCATATCCCCCCCTGTATGCATGGCTCATATTTCCCCCCTGTATGCATGGCTCATATTTCCCCCCCTGTATGCATGGCTCATATTTCCCCCCTGTATGCATGGCTCATATTCCCCCCCCTGTATGCATGGCTCATATTTCCCCCCCTGTATGCATGGCTCATATTTCCCCCCTGTATGCATGGCTCAAATTTCCCCCTCATGTATGCCTGTCTCATATTTCCCCCCCTGTATGCATGGCTCATATTTCCTCCTCCTGTATGCATGGCTCATATTTCCCCCTCCTATATGCATGGCTCATATTCCCCCCCCATGCATGGCCCATATTTCCCCCTCCTGTATACCCCTGTATGCATGACTCATATTTCCCCCCCTGTATGCATGGCTCATCTCTCCACCCCACCCCCGCTCCCATCTTGAATGGCGCGGCTTACTGTCCTCCTTCATCCCCCCTCTCCGTCCCTCCGTCCCTCATACTTACCTGTTCCTCGCCGCCCGGCCGCGCCGACATCCCTCTGGCTCTGTCCCGACTCCCGGCGCAGCAACTTCTTCCTGCGTGAGCGGTCATGTGATACCGCTCATTAAGGTCATGAATATGCTCATATTCATGACCTTAATGAGCGGTACCATGTGACCGCCCATTCAGGAGCGCTGCAGAAGCCGAGACTAGGCATCGCTGGAGCAGGGTGAGTATCATCTTCAAGGAGGGTAGTTGGGAGGCGGGCGGGTGGCCGGGGGGGGGGGGCGGGGTCGGTCGGGAGGTGACCCAGCTTTTATTTAAAAAAAACACAACAAACCTTGCTCAGGTGCCGCCCCCTGCATTGTCCCCGCCCTAGGCACGTGCCCTCACGTACCTAGTGGCAAATACGGCCCTGTCTAGTCCCTGCGGCTGCATGTCTCGCCAGGGCTGTGGAGTCTGTAAGCCAAACCTCCAACTCCTCAATTTGAATGGCACTGACTCCGATTCCAACTCGGTCTCCACCGAAATGGGCCCCGGCTCTATGACTTCCAGGGCTGTGGAATCGTTAAGCCAAACCTCCGATTCTGACTCCTCAATTTCCATGACTCCGACTCCACCAAAATGGGCTCCGACTCCTCGACTCCGACACCACAGCCCTGTGTCTCGCAGCTGTTGGACAGCCGCAACACAAGGATTCCCTAAGAAGCAGGTAATCCCTGCACGTGTTGTGGCTGTCGAACAGCCGCGAGACATGCAGTTGTGGGGACTCAAACATAGTATTCGAGCATGCCGAAGACACTCTATTTTATATCACCTTATCCGAGCACGGTCGTTCATCGCTAATGATAACACTAAGAACAAACCTGTATCTATAATGTAAAAATGTGACACCAGGTTGGATAAGTCGGGAAGTTTTGTTGTGCTACCTGAGCTTAGACATCCATGTAACCCGTCCTAGTGCTTTCAAATGGCTCCATTCATTTTATCATGAGGTGCACTGGAAAGGGGTAAAAAAAAAATCTGTGTGGCAAAATAGCAAAAATTATATTTTTATTTTGCCGGGGGGGGGGGAAATGGGGGGGTTATTCACCTCATGGTAAAACTGACTCAGCAATATGATTGTCCTGGTCAGTACAATTATGCAGATACCAAACATGTATAGTTTTTGTTTTAAGTGGTGATTTTTGTAGAAATTTGAAAATTTGAATTTTGCTTTTTTTTGTCACAATTTCCAAAAGCTGTAACGTTTTGAATTTTCAGGATATGGGGCTCTGCGGGGGCTTGTTTTTTGCACCCCAAGCCCATGTTTTTATGGATATCATTTTGGGGTAGATACAATGTTTGTATCGCCTGTTATTGCATTTTGTTCTGTTGTTGCCATTGGAGAAAAACTGCAATTCTGGCGTTTTGATTTTTTTTTCTCGTTTAAGTTGGTTACCAATTGAATTAATTTATATTTTGATAGATCACGCCTTTTTTTCCGGAATTTCAAAATGCAATAAATAGCGGCAAATCCGCAAAACATCCGCAAAATTAGTGAACATGCTGTGTATTTTTCCGCGATGCGTTCTTATCGCGGAAAAAACGCAACATGTGCACAAAAATTGCGGAATGCATTAAAAATGATGGGATGCTTAATATATGCGTTTTTTAAGCGTTTTAGCCCACGGAAAACCGCCAAAAAAATGCGCAAAAAACGCAAAAAATCCGGAACGTGTGCACAGAGCCTAACTTTTTAATGGAGGGAAAAGGGGTAATTTGAACTTTTATCTTTTTTTTTTTCATTTTATTCATTTTTTTTATATTTTTTTTACTTTTACAGTATTTGTTAGTCCCTCATGGAAGCTTGAACCTGCGATCGTCTGATTGTTTGTGCTATGTGCAGAAATGCCACAGCATTGTACATAATACGTCATAAGTCATTAAGGGATCCGCATAAACCGCAGAAGACATATTTTCCACTTCCGAGTTCTATTGTTAAAAAAAAACAAAGAAAAAACAGATTGATAAGAGAAATATGGATCGGGTGATAACACGGATGTGTGAATGTAGCCTTATAGCGAAAGTTGTTGCTTTCTTATGTATACGTACATGAGATACAAATATGATTCCCAAAATTCAGCCTATAGGATCTTGGGAAGGGATTGATGGGTAGGTAAATGAAAATTAAATACGATCTTATATAAACAATCAGGTTTTATTCTAAACATAATTTTTTAAAATATTTTGTAGATATTTTGGTTCTTTTTTTCCAATTGTGACAACGACTTTTATTTAGTTTTTGCTAGCTCGCACAATGGGCTGCTATTTCTTGGTATTTGCAATTAAAGGTTTTTACTATACAGTATAATCTTGAATTCATTTTTAGCATGATGTGGGGGCTGGGAGCTGATTCCAGCGATTTGTCACATAATAAATAGGCTGTGAAGTCAATTCATCAAAGTTTTTACGCAACAAAAGTGTCATAAAAGCTTTGAGAAGTTGCAAAATTTTGAAACTTTTGGCATTTTCCACTTTGGATGGGCACATCTGGGGAAGAAACGGGAGCAGAACAGGGTTTTATTTTTCAAACACCAGAAATGCTACCCCAGCCTTTCTGTCACTTAGAAGAGGGACCGAATTCGTTAAGTGGCACGCTGCTCTTAATGAATTAGGTGCCATGTAGTCTAAAGGATGGCGTAGTATAAGCCTACGCTATGCTAATCTTGATAGATCTTTCCTTATGTGTTGCTGTTTCAATAAAATCAGTGTTTTATCAGCACAAGATTATCACTGCAGGACTAGGTGTCTCATGCCTTCTAGTCAACTGCTCTTTCTAACCAAGCAACCACCATTGATTAGCAGCGCTCTGTCAATTTACAGTGTACACAGAAAACGGCCAATCAGTGGTGTGGGTGGAGTTATACAGAGCTCAGCATTTGGAGCCCTGCTAGATCTACAGCAGAGAAAACTGTGATTTTATCAAAAAGTCCACATGCAGACCAGCAAGTAACGCATTGTTGGAATCTCAGCCCCAAATCATGCTGTTCTCAGAAAACCATAGCAAAAAAAACTGCTGACAGATTACATTTAAGTTTTCTACTTCGCTGTGTAGACTTGTTCAGAATCAACAGAGTCATCTCATTATTATTGAAGAGATTGAAAATTTTAAGTTGTGTTCCAGCTTTAAAAAATGTGCGTTATATGTTCTTAAAATTGTAAGTTATTAACATTGTTAATATACCTAAGATCTTAAAGGTTCCCCCAATCTTCAGCTTTACAATTAAATTTATCAGGCTAAAAACCACTTTCACACACAGCCAACCTCTGCAGTTAGGCAGGGTTGTCCTTAGGGTGAGATTAGGGTGAGTGAGAATTTCAACCTCTTGATCATTATTTGTACCCTGTCTCATCAGGACAGGTTCAACATTTCAAGAGTAGACTACTGGGTTAAACTTCCCCTTTTGGTCCTAAAGACAGAGTGTTGTTTGTGCTTGGTTGGGCAAAATTTATTGTACCGTACTTTTTGTACAATTGTATTTTTAATATATGTAATAAAAGTTATTTTTTAGGGGTATTAGTTTTTCGATGAGCTCTGTTTCCACTAACCCCACCTTTATCATTTATTTGGTAACGGTAAGCCCTCTAATTTTTTTTTTACATTACAAAGACCTGGAATTTTAACATGGATATGTAGACTTTGCATATCCTCGGTACTTCTTCTTTCTCAGTTTAAGCGCAGCAGACATCTTGTCTTTTTTTTGAACAAGGAATTCTATCAGTGATTCTACCTTTACCTGATGCAGTTGCTATAGTTACAAGAATCGACTAGAGACCCATAAAGTTGTGTTCAGGACTAAAATGCAGAGAAAAATGAAAACTACAGAAAAACAGGATGTACTTTGTACCTTTCATGCTGGATTTCTTAAAAGCCACCTGACCCCATGTCTTCTTCAATCATGTCTTCAGCCATTTAGCGGTCCAGTGGTGGAGAAGGGGGAAAAAGTCATGTAAAATAAATCTGTGAAGTCCTCAGTGCTGTTAAATGGAAACTTCTGGAACACGGTAGACAGATAGATAGATAGATGGATAAATATGGGATGGATAGATAGATAGATAGATAGATAGATAGATAGATAGATAGATAGATAGATATGGGTGATCTCGTAGGCTGACCTGGCTGTCTTTAGAAAGACTGCATGGCCTCATCCCACCCGCAATCCTTTCCCATGGGCAAAATACTAATCAGACAACACAGGGTGAGGGTAACACACTATGGTGGTTCCTGGAAGCTGATGAAGGTGAATGGTGCCTCCCCCATGATTCTTCAGCTCAATGGTACGGATCTGACTGTACCAGTGGGACGACTTCTCCAGCTACTCCCACTTAAGGGTTTGGGTCCCAATGCGACCAACGACTTCTGAATTCGGGCTGTTTGGGACTGGGTATTTGATTCCTGACTGCCACTGGACCCTTGATTTGGCAAACAGTTAATTTCCTCTTAGGTAACCTCATAGTCCTCCACGACGTTCTGGGCATCCCAAAGGACCAATTCCTGAATCAAATCAGGTATTCAATCCGTCGAAGCTGTCACAAGTCCTGTAGTTGCCCTTTCCTGTTGAGACTGTATATCCACTCAGGTCCTCTACTAAAGGCCATTGGACGAAGCCCTTGGACGGTGTCTACGAAAACCAGTCCCCTGCAGCTGCCCCTGATCAGCCAGGCTACATAGCATCCCATTGCTGCCATCAAGTGTGGAGACACGAGAGTCAGTGGGTGACCTTGTCTACTGGCCTGGCTGTCTTTAGAAAGACCCCATAGACCAGGGCTCAGCCCACTGAATGCCCTTACTCCTTTCCCGTGAGCAAAATACTCAAATAACACAAGATGACGGTAACACATTGCGGTATCAATTTATTGGATCATCAACATTTAATAACATATAGTACTGTTCCAGCAAGTGCATAAGATGGTGCAAATGATAGAGTCTCACCAGTCTGCTGGCTTGCCGAGAAATAGAACATCTGTGACTTCGAGGCTCCAAGGCCAACTACCCCAACGACTGGCACCCCACTTTTGACTGGCACCCACAGACAGGAGGCAGCGGCAAACTTAGGATACTGACAGTCCATTGAGTTATGTGGCCAGATGACCTGATTGTCCCAATCTCGGTTCTCCAAATTTCTCCATGAGTTCAGTGATGGGCAGTGGATCAAATCTGTATTTCTCAGGTTGGAGCCATGGTTCCTTGGCTGTTGTCTAGCAAGGTGGGAGGAGATTATCTCATTGTTCAAAGTATTCAATGGACATGTATATTTTGTCCTTCAATGTCTGCAGAACAACAAGCTGCATGGACTAATACAATAGGTAGTCAGCAGGCAGTCACCAAATAAACAAACATCACTTGTTCAATGTGCCTTTGGTCCTCAAGGATAGCAGTACAATAAACTGTATGGGCTGATACAATTGGTAATCAGCAGCCGTTCCACGAAGTAGCAAACATCAATTCAACCTACAACCTACAACAAGAGTCAACATTCAGACTCATATGTTGCTGGGCCTGAAAATGTGGCAAAATTAGGAATAAACATGGTGTTGTTAAAACCCTTAACTTTATTCAAATTCCAGACCAGACTATATACTTATGTTCCATGCGCTCATCTCTTCATTTACTCAATCAGTCTAATAGGCATCCATCACATTGCACCCAAAATGGCATTTTTTCTATTAGAGTGCTGCACAAGGTCTAATTTAAATGCATGTATTTATAGGTTAAAGTAATTTTTGTAATTGGGTTCCATAAAACATGTTGCGCCGTTTGTCTTCTGTACTCTTTGTGCCATCTATTGCTGGCTGCAGAATGGGTTAAATGAGAATATGTTAGTGAGCTCATTCTGATGATCCAATGGGAGAGTTTTTTACTTTTTTTTGTAGTTTTTTTTAGCTCTTTCCAGCTGATTTATGACTACAGACCTCGTCAAAGTTGAATATACAGGGAAACAAAAAGGCCTGTAAAAGCCAAACGGTGCAAAAAATGCAATGAATTTTAGTAAAATTATTTTTAGCACCTAATACGTGAATTTAAGTAAAAAATTGTCCTTTTTAATTTTGGTCGCACTACCAGACCTTAACTGTTTGTGCATATTTATTATTATTATTTTTATTTGTATTTTTTTGTTTTTTTGCATTACCTCCCAAACACAGAGTGAGACTGAAAACAGGCTGACTCTCTGCCTCTGTAGTGGTACAGCACAGAGGGGCACAGGGGAAGTTGCCCTGAAAAATGTTTAGGGGTTCACAATGTCAAAAAAAGAAAAACAGCAGGGGCATCGCTAGGGTCAAAGTTTTCAGTCAGTGCAAATGCTCCTTATTCCAGGCTTCTGCCCAGGTGAACAAGATCTTGAGGTGAGCCCCATTTTCAACTGTATTGGAGTCAACATGACACCGATTGTTGGATCCTGTGGTTGAGATTTCCTGCCCCACCAATCTCCACCCAAGGGACTTTAGAATTATGACCTACAAGAGGTGACATATCACATATCACAATGACACCACTGTGAGCCCCTTGATGCCTGCTCTGTGTGCAGGTGGAGGGAACACCGCTGATCGCAGTAAGTTGAGTATAAACTTTATTTTTTTGAGTGTTCTGTATGGTGTCACCAAGGTAAGATTGTTATTTTTGGAAAGTGCATAAATACTTTCTAAAAGGGGGCACTGAGAGGCCATTATTCCTTTTAAGGGGGAATTATTGCTTGTTTAGTGGGCAAAATGCTTGCCAATGGGTTTATGCTAATGACTCCCTGTAAAGCCGGCTACATTGACATGTCTGATATAGAGTGACGAGCAAAAGGATAACAATGTTTTGAACTTTTTACTTTCGGGCTCCATATCTCGGCATCCACTATTGCTTCAAACATGAGACTACCATAATTTTATAGACAATCATCTTGGCTATCTCATACATAAATTTGACTGTTGTCGTCAACGGGTTGTTGTCCTGTTGGAACACTTTGTCGTCCTTTTCATACCCAATAGTACTTGAGTGTACGAAGTAACTAGTTTTGTAGGATACTTACTTATAGGTCAGCATTGAGGCCACCATCGATCCTGGCCAAGTATCCAACGCCTTTAGCTGTGAAACAACCCAATATCATCAGGCATCCTCCCCCGAACTTGGCAGTTCCTTAAATTTCCCAATCTGTTAGCTCCTTTTTCCCTTGTTTCTTCCAGACCCATTTGCACCTATCAGAGAATAGTCTATTGTCTTTCATCTCATCGCTAAATATCACCCGTTTACAATCTTCTACCGTTCACTTTTCTGCAAACTCCAGGCGATGCTTCTTATGATGATATTGAAGTCAATGCTTCTTCACCTTTTTTCAGGCCACTTTTTCAGACTTTGTAACGTGCGTCGCACGATACATGCATGGACGTCTGAAATCTCACTATTACGAGGCATCTGAGACACCTCAACTGCCGTGTTTGCTGTGCCTGAACTGCCTGACCTTATGGTGAGCCAGCTTGTTGACTCGGATATTTTGCCTGGACGTTCACCTCTTGGCTTTTGAATGAATTATGTATTTTTCCAACTGTCATGGTGCTCACATGGTGCAGTTTGGCAATTTACTTGGCCGAAAGACCGCTATCGATGAACTGGATGATGCTGTTTCTCTTCTTGGGAATCAACCTGATAACACACTGAGCTCTTAGGGAATGAGGGAACAGGTTAGGTTATAATTTGTAGTATATAGGAAGAAAAAGATTTTTCCATCACCAGTAGCAAAACAGTAACAATGCAAGAATCTGCATAACTAATCATATGGTAAATAGCTGCAAGTCAAATTTAAGTATGAAATAGCCAAGATGATTTTCTATAAAATGATGGTAGTCTCACATTCGAAGCAGTAGTGGAGTGGATGGAGAGATATGGAGCCCTAAAGTCAAAAGGTGAAAAAATTATTACCGTATATACTCATGTATAAGCTGAGATTTTCAGCCCATTTTTTGTGCTGAAAAAGCCCCCCCTCGGTCTATACACTAGTCATTGTCCAGAAAGCCAGCAGGGAGGGGGAAGAAGCGGTGGAGCAGCGGCAGGAGCCGGCAGCTGTGACATCATAATCACCCTCCTCGCACCGTCGCTGAACGTCGCTGCATCTGTGTTGTCCAGTTGCGGCAGCTTCTTCCTGTGCTGAGCGGTCACATGGTAAAGCTCATTAAGATAATGAATATGCACTTGTCTCCACTCCCATAGGCGTGGCGTGCATGTTCATTCCCTTAATGAGTGGTAGCATGTGATCGCTCAGCACAGAGCTGCCGCGTCGGGACAACGGAGATGCAGGAACTTGCAGCGATAGCGTGAGGAGGAGGAGGGGGAAGCCAAGCCATGCATACAAGGACGGGAGAGGACGGGGAAGCCCAGCCATGCATACAAGGACGGGGGAGGACGGGGGGAGCCCAGCCATGCATACAAGGACGGGATGGGGGAGCCACACAGAGCAGGACAGGGATGAGGGGACAATGCATATCTGGCTTCTCCAGATCATCAACGATCCTCCACCAAATTTCACAGTGGGTGCAATACACTGTGGCTTGTACGCCTCTCCAGGTCTCCGTCTAACCATTAGACAGCCAGTTGTTGATCTGGGGATGCTTCACCACTGCTGGAATTGGGCAGGTTGTTCTTTGCAAAGGACATATGAATCAAGCCGCATACAAGGTTATCCTGGAAAAACAGTTGATTCCTTCTGCTCAGGCAATGTTCCCCAACTCTGAGGACTGGTTTTCCCAGCAGGACAATGCGCCATGCCACACAGCTAGGTCAATCAATGTGTGGATGAAGGACCACCACATCAAATCCCTGTCATGGCCAGCCCAATCTCCAGACCTGAACCCCATTGAAAACCTCTGGAATGTAATCAAGAGGAGGATGGATAGTCACAAGCCATCAAACAAAGAACAACTGCTTACATTTTTGTACCAGGAGTGGCATAAGGTCACCCAAAAGCAGTGTGAAAGACTGGTGGAAAGCATGCCAAGACGCATGAAAGCTGTGGTTAAAAATCATGGTTATTCCACAAAATATTGATTTCTGAATTCTTCCTGAGTTAAAACATTAGTATTGTTGTTTCTAAATGATTATGAGCTTGTTTTGTTTGCATTATTTGAGGTCTGCAAGCAATACAATTTTTTGATATGTTGACCATTTCTCATTTTTAGAAAATAAATACAAAATTTATTGCTTGGGACTTCGGAGACATGTTGTCAGTAGTTTTTAGAATAAAAGAACAATTTACATTTTACTCAAAAATCTAATATATAAAGCTGAATGTGTGTGTGTGTGTGTATGTCCGGGATTGGCATCTGCACCGTCGCAGCTACAACCACAAAATTTTGCACAGTCACACATCTGGACCCCGAGAGCGTCATAGGCTATGTTGTGAGGTGAAATTTTAACCCCGCGCTTTCCAATTCACCAAACAATTTTGCCCCTATCTACATAATGGGGAAAAAGTGAAAGGAAAAGTGTTGGAGGCGTCGCAGCTACAGGCACAAAATTTTGCACAGTCACACGTCTGGACCCTGAGAGCGTCAAAGCTATGTTGTGAGGTGAAAATTTAACCCCGCGCTTTCCAATTCACCAAACAATTTTGCCCCTATCTACATAATGGGGAAAAAATGAAAGGAAAAGTGTTGGAGGCAAATTAACAGCTGCCAGATGTGAACAAGGGGGACTTAAAGAATGACAACGATGGCGCCAAAGAGTATATACCGTACAGTTGCTAAGGTGGGGCCCCAACATGGGATAATCACCACACCACCACGGGGATATGAACACACACACAAAATGCGCCACACACTACCACGTGCTCGAACACATATACCACCCTCAGCGCACATTTCACCACACATACACCAACCTCGCCACATAAAAGTCGAAACACAAAAGTCGCTGCTCAAAACTCGCCACGCGCAAAACTCTCCACATGCAAAACTCGCCACACGTGCAAAACTCACCTCATGGAAAACTCGCCACACGCAAAACTTGCACACGCAGAAAAATTGCCACATGCACAAAAGTTGTAACACATGCAAAAGTTTCCTCACACAAAACTTGCACATACTCAAAAGGCACCACACATAAAACTCGCCACGCGCATAATTTGCCATGCGCAAAACTTTCTGCACACAACTTGCTACACTAACCTGTCACATGCAACTCGACACACAAAAAGTTGCTGCATGCATGTCGCCACACAAAACTCATCTCACAAAAGTCGCTACATGCATGTCGCCACACGCAACTCAACACACACAACTTGACACACGAAACTCGCCCTAAAACACACACAAGTCTGGTATTATCCTTAAAAAATAAAAATCTGATTAATAAGCAGACAAACTACAAGAGCAACAAATGTACCATATAGGAATCCGGCAGCTGTCAGTCACATGACCTGTCTATTATGTGTATGTGTGAGCTAATATATACTGCCAGGGGGTGGGCTTACTGTTGGCTGGGGATTTAACTGTTGTGATTTTGCTTTTTGCTCCCTCTAGTGGTCATTAGTGATTTGACTCTGGAGCTTCTGTCTTTTCCTATATCCTCACCTGGGCCGTTAGTTCAGGGGCGTTGCTATATAAGCTCCCTGGACCTTCAGTTCTATGCCTGGCATCGTTGAAATCAGATCTAATCTGTTGTGCTCTTGTCCTATGATCCTGGTTCCTGTATTTCAAGCTAAGTCTGCTTCCTTGCTTTTTGCTTTTGTTTTGTTTGGTATTTTTGTCCAGCTTGTTCCAATCTGTATCCTGACCTTTGCTGGAAGCTCTAGGGGGCTGGTGTTCTCCCCCCGGACCGTTAGACGGTTCGGGGGTTCTTGAATCTCCAGCGTGGATTTTTATAGGGTTTTTGTTGACCAGATAAGTTATCTTGCTATATTCTGCTATTAGTAAGCTGGCCTCTCTTTGCTGAACCTGGTTCATTTCTGTGTTTGTCATTTCCTCTTACCTCACCGTTATTATTTGTGGGGGGCTTGTATCTTGCTTTGGGGTCCCTTTCTCTGGAGGCAAGAGAGGTCTTTGTTTTCTTCTCCTAGGGGTAGTTAGATTCTCCGGCTGGCGCGAGTCATCTAGCGATCACCGTAGGCATGATCCCCGGCTACTTCTAGTGTTGGCGTTAGGAGTAGCTATTTGGTCAACCCAGTTACCACAGCCCTATGAGCTGGATTTTTGAATCTCGCAGACTTACACGTTCCTCTGAGACCCTGTCCACTGGGGTCATAACAGTATGCCAGGCCAGTATTAAATGTTTAATGCATTGCAGAAGTGGGATTATAAGAAAGAAAATTTTGAGGTTTTTTTTTCCCTCTCTCATTTTTTTTTTTTTTTTTTTTCTTTTCCCCTTTACCTCAGAGTGGCTTAAGCTTGCTGCAGACATGAATGTCCAGACCTTGATTACAAGTGTGGACCAGCTTGCCGCTTGTGTGCAGGGTATACAAGATTATGTTACCAGAAATCCTAGGTCTGAACCCAAAATTCCGATTCCTGAACTGTTTTCAGGAGACCGATTTAAGTTTAGGAATTTCAGGAATAATTGTAAATTGTTTTTGTCCCTGAAACCTTGTTCGTCTGGAGACTCTGCTCAACAAGTAAAAATTGTTATTTCATTCTTACGGGGTGACCCTCAAGATTGGGCTTTTTCGTTGGCGCCAGGAGATCCGGCATTGGCTGATATTGATGCGTTTTTTCTGGCGCTCGGTTTACTTTATGAGGAACCCAATCTTGAGATTCAGGCAGAGAAAGCCTTGCTGGCTATGTCTCAGGGCCAGGACGAGGCTGAGGTGTATTGCCAAAAATTTCGGAAATGGTCCGTGCTGACACATTGGAACGAGTGTGCACTGGCCGCTAATTTTAGAAATGGCCTTTCTGAGGCCATTAAGAATGTTATGGTGGGTTTTCCCATTCCCACAGGTCTGAATGATACCATGTCCCTGGCTATTCAAATTGACCGGCGGTTGCGGGAGCGCAAAACCGCAAATTCCCTCATGTTGTTGTCTGAACAGACACCTGATGTGATGCAATGTGATAGAAAAACCGCAAATTCCCTCATGGTGTTGTCTGAACGGACACCTGATTTGATGCAATGTGATAGAATCCTGACTAGAAATGAGAGGAAAATTCATAGACGCCGGAATGGCTTGTGCTACTACTGTGGTGATTCTACACATGTTATCTCAGCATGCTCTAAACGTATATCTAAGGTTGTTAGTCCTGTCACCGTTGGTAATTTGCATCCTAAGTTTATTCTGTCTGTAACTTTGATTTGCTCACTGTCATCTTATCCTGTCATGGCGTTTGTAGATTCAGGTGCTGCCCTGAGTCTTATGGATCTCTCATTTGCTAAGCGCTGTGGTTTTATTCTTGAACCATTAGAAAATCCTATCCCTCTTAGGGGTATTGATGCTACGCCATTAGCAGAAAATAAACCGCAGTATTGGACACAGGTTACCATGTGCATGACTCCTGAACACCGCGAGGTGATACGTTTTCTCGTTCTACATAAAATGCATGATTTGGTTGTTTTGGGGCTGCCATGGTTACAGACCCATAATCCAGTCCTTGACTGGAAGGCTATGTCAGTGTCTGGTTGGGGCTGTCGTGGTATTCATGAGGATTCCCTGCCTGTGTCTATTGCTTCTTCTACGCCTTCGGAAGTTCCGGAGTATTTGTCTGATTATCAGGATGTCTTTAGCGAGTCCAGGTCCAGTGCATTGCCTCCTCATAGGGAATGTGACTGTGCAATAGATTTGATTCCAGGCAGTAAATTTCCTAAGGGAAGACTGTTTAATCTGTCGATACCTGAACATACCGCTATGCGTTCATATATCAAGGAGTCTCTGGAGAAAGGACACATCCGTCCGTCTTCTTCCCCTCTTGGTGCGGGATTCTTTTTTGTGGCTAAAAAGGACGGATCTTTGAGGCCTTGTATTGACTATCGGCTTTTAAATAAGATCACTGTCAAATTTCAGTATCCTTTGCCGCTGTTGTCTGACTTGTTTGCCCGGATTAAAGGTGCCAAGTGGTTTACCAAGATAGACCTTCGTGGTGCGTACAACCTTGTGCGCATTAAGCAAGGGGATGAATGGAAAACCGCATTCAATACGCCCGAAGGTCATTTTGAGTACTTGGTGATGCCTTTTGGGCTCTCTAATGCCCCTTCAGTTTTTCAGTCCTTTATGCATGACATTTTCCGGAACTATCTGGATAAATTTTTGATCGTTTATCTGGATGATATTCTGGTTTTTTCTGATAATTGGGACTCGCATGTGGAGCAGGTCAGGATGGTCTTTAAAATTTTGCGTGAAAATTCTTTGTTTGTCAAGGGCTCAAAGTGTCTTTTTGGTGTACAGAAGGTTCCCTTTTTGGGGTTCATTTTTTCCCCTTCTGCTGTGGAGATGGACCCAGTCAAGGTCCGAGCTATTCTTGATTGGACTCAGCCCTCGTCAGTTAAGAGTCTTCAGAAGTTCTTGGGTTTCGCTAACTTCTACCGTCGTTTTATCGCTAACTTTTCTAGCATTGTGAAACCTTTGACGGATATGACCAAGAAGGGCTCCGATGTGGTTAATTGGGCTCCTGCTGCCGTGGAGGCTTTCCAGGAGTTGAAACGTCGGTTTACTTCGGCGCCTGTTTTGTGCCAGCCTGATGTCTCGCTTCCCTTTCAGGTTGAGGTGGATGCTTCAGAGATTGGAGCAGGGGCCGTTTTGTCGCAGAGAGGCCCTGGTTGCTCTGTTATGAGACCTTGCGCCTTTTTCTCTAGGAAGTTTTCGCCTGCGGAGCGAAATTATGATGTGGGCAATCGGGAGTTGTTGGCCATGAAATGGGCATTTGAGGAGTGGCGTCATTGGCTCGAGGGTGCTAAGCATCGTGTGGTGGTCTTGACTGATCACAAAAATCTGATGTATCTCGAGTCTGCTGAACGCCTGAATCCTAGACAGGCCCGCTGGTCATTGTTTTTCTCCCGTTTTGACTTTGTTGTCTCGTATTTACCAGGTTCAAAAAATGTGAAGGCCGATGCTCTTTCCAGGAGCTTTGTGCCTGATGCTCCTGGAGTCGCTGATCCTGTTGGTATTCTTAAGGATGGTATTATCTTGTCAGCTATTTCTCCAGATCTGCGACGTGTGTTGCAGAGATTTCAGGCTGATAGGCCTGATTCTTGTCCACCTGACAGACTGTTTGTGCCTGATAAGTGGACCAGCAGAGTAATTTCCGAGGTTCATTCCTCGGTGTTGGCAGGTCACCCAGGAATTTTTGGCACCAGAGATCTGGTGGCCAGATCCTTTTGGTGGCCTTCCTTGTCTAGGGATGTGCGGTCATTTGTACAGTTCTGTGGGACTTGTGCTCGAGCTAAGCCTTGCTGTTCTCGTGCCAGCGGGTTGCTCTTGCCCTTGCCTGTCCCTAAGAGACCTTGGACACATATCTCCATGGATTTCATTTCTGATCTTCCGGTGTCTCAAGGCATGTCTGTTATCTGGGTGATATGTGATCGCTTCTCCAAGATGGTCCATTTGGTTCCTTTGCCTAAGCTGCCTTCCTCTTCCGATCTGGTTCCTGTGTTTTTCCAGAACGTGGTTCGTTTGCACGGCATCCCTGAGAATATTGTGTCAGACAGAGGATCCCAGTTCGTTTCCAGATTCTGGCTATCCTTTTGTAGTAGGATGGGCATTGACTTGTCGTTTTCGTCTGCTTTCCATCCTCAGACTAATGGACAGACGGAGCGAACTAATCAGACTTTGGAGGCTTATTTGAGGTGTTTTGTCTCTGCTGATCAGGACGATTGGGTGACCTTCTTGCCGTTGGCTGAGTTTGCCCTTAATAATCGGGCTAGTTCCGCCACCTTGGTTTCGCCGTTTTTCTGCAACTCTGGTTTCCACCCTCGTTTTTCTTCGGGTCATGTGGAACCTTCTGACTGCCCTGGGGTGGATTCTGTGGTGGATAGGTTGCAGCGGATCTGGAATCTTGTGGTGGACAACTTGAAGTTGTCACAGGAGAGGGCTCAGCGCTTTGCCAACCGCCGCCGCGGTGTGGGTCCCCGACTACGTGTTGGGGATTTGGTGTGGCTTTCTTCCCGCTTTGTTCCTATGAAGGTTTCCTCTCCCAAATTTAAACCTCGTTTTATTGGTCCTTACAAGATATTGGAAATCCTTAATCCTGTATCCTTTCGCCTGGATCTTCCTGTGTCGTTTGCTATCCACAACGTGTTTCATAGGTCCTTGTTGCGGCGGTACGTTGTGCCTGTGGTTCCTTCTGCTGAGCCTCCTGCTCCGGTGTTGGTTGAGGGCGAGTTGGAGTACGTGGTGGAGAAGATCTTGGATTCTCGTCTCTCCAGGCGGAGGCTTCAGTACCTGGTCAAGTGGAAGGGCTATGGTCAGGAAGATAATTCCTGGGTGGTCGCCTCTGATGTTCATGCGGCCGATTTAGTTCGTGCCTTTCACGCCGCTCGTCCTGATCACCCTGGTGGTCGTGGTGAGGGTTCGGTGACCCCTCACTAAGGGGGGGGTACTGTTGTGATTTTGCTTTTTGCTCCCTCTAGTGGTCATTAGTGATTTGACTCTGGAGCTTCTGTCTTTTCCTATATCCTCACCTGGGCCGTTAGTTCAGGGGCGTTGCTATATAAGCTCCCTGGACCTTCAGTTCTATGCCTGGCATCGTTGAAATCAGAGCTAATCTGTTGTGCTCTTGTCCTATGATCCTGGTTCCTGTATTTCAAGCTAAGTCTGCTTCCTTGCTTTTTGCTTTTGTTTTGTTTGGTATTTTTGTCCAGCTTGTTCCAATCTGTATCCTGACCTTTGCTGGAAGCTCTAGGGGGCTGGTGTTCTCCCCCCGGACCGTTAGACGGTTCGGGGGTTCTTGAATCTCCAGCGTGGATTTTTATGGGGTTTTTGTTGACCAGATAAGTTATCTTGCTATATTCTGCTATTAGTAAGCTGGCCTCTCTTTGCTGAACCTGGTTCATTTCTGTGTTTGTCATTTCCTCTTACCTCACCGTTATTATTTGTGGGGGGCTTGTATCTTGCTTTGGGGTCCCTTTCTCTGGAGGCAAGAGAGGTCTTTGTTTTCTTCTCCTAGGGGTAGTTAGATTCTCCGGCTGGCGCGAGTCATCTAGCGATCACCGTAGGCATGATCCCCGGCTACTTCTAGTGTTGGCGTTAGGAGTAGCTATTTGGTCAACCCAGTTACCACAGCCCTATGAGCTGGATTTTTGAATCTCGCAGACTTACACGTTCTTCTGAGATCCTGTCCACTGGGGTCATAACATTATCAGACTGCCAATTTGGCTTACAAATACTGAGGTAAAAATACTGACCAAATAACGTGTGAACGAGGTCTAATACAGGAGGAGATGACATACAGATATATACTATATACAGGAGGAGATGACATACAGGTATATACTATATACAGGAGGAGATGACACACAGGTATATACTATATACAGGAGGAGATGACACACAGATATATACTATATACAGGAGAGATGACACACAGGTATATACTATATACAGGGGAGATGACACACAGGCATATACTATATACAGGAGAGATGACACACAGGTATAAAGTATATACAGGAGGAGATGACATACAGGTATATATTATATACAGGAGGAGATGACACACAGGTATATACTATTTACAGGGGAGATGACACACAGGTATATACTATATACAGGAGGAGATGACACACAGATATATACTATATACAGGAGAGATGACACACAGGTATATACTATATACAGGAGCAGATTACCTACAGGTATATAGTATATACAGGAGGAGATGACATACAGGTATATACTATATACAGGAGGAGATGACACACAGGTATATAGTATACACAGGAGGAGATGACACACAGATATATACTATATACAGGAGAGATGACACACAGGTATATACTATATACAGGAGCAGATTACCTACAGGTATATAGTATATAGAGGAGGAAATGACATACAGGTACATACTACATACAGGAGGAGATGACATACAGGTATATACTATATACAGGAGGAGATGACACACAGGTATATACTATATACAGGAGCAGATTACCTACAGGTATATAGTATATACAGGAGGAGATGACATACAGGTATATACTATATACAGGAGGAGATGACACACAGGTATATACTATATACAGGAGCAGATTACCTACAGGTATATAGTATATACAGGAGGAGATGACATACAGGTATATGCTATGTATAGGAGGAGATGACATACAGGTATATACTATATACAGGAGGAGATGACACACAGATATATACTATATATAGGTGAGATGACACACAGGTATATACTATATACAGGAGATTACATACAGGTATATCTAATATATAAAGCTAAATGTGTGTATGTATGTATGTGTGTATGTCCGGGATTGGCATCTGCACCGTCGCAGCTACAGCCACAAAATTTTGCACAGTCACAAGTCTGGACCCCGAGAGCGTCATAGGCTATGTTGTGAGGTGAAATTTTAACCCCGCGCGTTCCAATTCACAATCAATTTTGCCCCTATCTACATAATGGGGAAAAAGTGAAGGGAAAAGTGTTGGAGGCAAATTGACAGCTGCCAGATGTGAACAATGGGGACTTAAAGAATGAGAGCGATGGCGCCAAAGAGTATATACCGTACAGTTGCTAAGGTGGGGCCCCGACATGGGATACTCACCACACACGGGGATATGAACACAAACACAAAATGCGCCACACACTACCACGTGCTTGAACACATATACGACCCTCAGCACACATTTCTCCACACATACACCAACCTCGCCACATAAAAGTCGAAACACAAAAGTCACCACTCAAAACTCGCCACGCGCAAAACTCGCTACATGCAAAACTCGCCATATGCAAAACTCACCTCATGGAAAACTCGCCACACGTGCAAAACTCACCTCATGGAAAACTCACCTCATGCAAAACTTGCACACACAGAAAAATTGCCACATGTACAAAAGTTGCACCACATGCAAAAGTTGCCTCACACAAAACTTGCACATACTCAAAACGCACCACACATAAAACTCGCCACGCGCAAAACTCGCCATGCACAAATCTTGCTGCACACAACTTGCTACACTAACCTGTCACATGCAACTTGACACACAAAAAGTTGCTACACGCATGTCACCACACAAAACTCATCTCACAAAAGTCACTACACGCATGTCGCCACACGCAACTCAACACACACAACTTGACACATGAAACTCGCCCTAAAACACACAGAAGTCTGGTATTATCCTTCAAAAATAAAAATCTGATTAATAAGCAGACAAACTACAAGAGCAACAAATGTACCATATAGGAAATCCGGCAGCTGTCAGTCACATGACCAGTCTATTATGTGTATGTGTGAGCTAATATATACTGCCAGGGGGTGGGCTTCCTGTTGGCTGGGGATTTATCAGGCTGCCAATAGCAACCAATCACAGCTCAGCTTCTATTTTGCTACAGTTAATTAATCTGAGCTCTGATTGGTTAATATAGGCAACAAAGACATTCTCAGTATAACAAAGCTAATATATGTTGTTAAATTCTTCTATTAGCTTAATTTTTGCCTTTTAATAATTACATTTCTATCTATTTGTTTTGTGGTTTTTGTGTGCAGAATAAATTTGTGTTAACACATTCTATTTTGCTAACAGCAGTCATTAACCCGGGCGAAGCCGGGTAGTACAGCTAGTATACCTATAAAGAGAAAAATCAGACAAACTAATCATTTTGCAGTGGTTTCTTAATTTTTGCCAGAGCTGTATATATACGTATACACAGTGGGGGAAATAGGTATTTGATCTGATCCCTTGCTGATTTTGTAAGTTTGCCCACTGACAAAGAAGTGAACAGTCTATAATTTTAAGGGTAGGTTAATTTTAACATTGAGAGATAGAATATAAAAAAAAAATCCAGAAAGTCACATTGTATAAATTATATAAATTTATTTGCCTTTTGCATTGAAAAATAAATATTTGATCCCACTTGCAAACAAGACTTAATGCTTGGTGGCAAAACCCTTGTTGACAAGCACCGCAGTCAGACGTTTTTTGTAAAGAACCAAAGAAACTACTGGGCATGGATCAAAAGGAAAATAGTGGGACAATATAAATGGGTAGCAAAAGTTGGCACTGTGTGCAAGAGTGTCGGCACAATTACAATGCTAAAATTAAAAAGACAATTTAAAAAAAGGGAGATAAACTGTGTACAAGATATAGTTGTTACAAAAGAAAAGGGGACCACAGGGAAAATGATGACAATTAGATTTTAAGGAGCTTTATAAATTAAGGTGCAAAGTAATAATATTCCCATAAAGGGTATGCCTATATATGACAGAATATACCATGACACATGAATTTAGCCCATGTTATGTATGACAAAATATACAATGGTGGCTCTGTTTTAAGCTCTTTTTATTGAGCATCTACTATAGCCACGGTCAATAAATCTAGATCTTAAGTCTTCCGCCTGTCGCTCAAAATTAAGATCATCAGAAGAAATGCGTCGAAAGTGTAGAAATTGACCTATCTGGATCGATTGAATAAACGCCGGTGGGTGTGACGAGGAGGCTTGTAGAATAGCATTGACCGCAGTGGATTTCCTAAAAAGATCTGTCTGAAGGCAATTATGCCCATCCCTCTTAACATTGACATCCAACAAGTCCATTGAATCCTTGTGCTAATGGCATGTCAAATGCATATTGATAACGAAAAACTGCTGGAGAGATTGCATTTGTCACCCAGCTGGTCTTGATTAGGCTGTTTCCTCATGTAGCACGAACCATATCCACAGCAATTTCTTTATTTAAATGCATATTGATGTTATTTTGGTTTAAAGTAGCCATACAAATATGAAGAACCTCAATGGAGGCCTGCCAGATCATGAAAATGTCATCAATGTAGCACGTCCAGAAGGGGACACGCTCCATTGATGACAGATGATCAGACAGGAAGGGGTCCCTCTCCCGCAGCCCCAGGCACAGGTTGCCATAAAAAGGGGCAAATAAAGCCCCCATGGCTGTTCCCTAGAGCCATAGGTAGAAGGACTGCTTAAAAGTAAAAAGAATTATGTAAATTGTAAAAGTTCTATAATAAATTTAGCCATGTAAAATGGTAGTCAAGAGGTCTGTATTGTTTTTCAATAAAGGTATTTTATTCTGTCATCATTGTCCCACCATTTTTCTTTTGGTCCATGCACAGTGGTTTCTTCTGTTCTTTATATTTTCGAAATCTCTGCCATTCACTGTTTGGGATGTATATGCCACCTTTACTCACAGTAGATGTCTATATACAGATTTTGTTTCTATTTAAGCTGCTACATCCATTTTTTCTGTTTGTTCTTAGATGTTTTTGTAGTTGATGATGAGGTTTGCTCACATGTCAGGAGGAATTTTAGTCCACTCCTCTTTGCAGATCATCTCTAAATCATTAAGATTTTAGGGCTGTCACTTGTCAACTCCCTCTATAAGTTTTCTATGGGATTAAGGTCTGGAGACTGGCTAGGCCACTCCATGACCTTAATGTGCTTCTTTTTGAGCCACTCCTTTGTTGCCATGGATGTATGTTTTGGGTCATTATCTTGCTGGAACACTCAGCCACAACCCATTTTAATGTCCTGGCGAAGGGAAGGAGGTTGTCACTCAAGATTTTACGTTACATGGCTCCATCCATTTTCCCATTGATGTGGTGAAGTAGTCCTGTGCCCTTAGCAGAGAAACACCCCAAAACATAATGTTTCCACCTCCATGCTTGACAGTGGGGACGGTGTTCTTTGGGTCATAGGCAGCATTTCACTTCCTCCAAACACGGTAAGTTGAGTTAGTACCAAAGACCTAAATTTTTGTCTCATCTGACCGCAGCACCTTCTCCCAATCACTCACAGAATCATCCAGGTGTTTATTGCCAAACTTCAGTCTGGCCTGCACATCACATGTGCCTTCTTGAGTAGGGGGACCTTGCCGGCACTGCAGGATTTTAAACCTTTACGGTGTAATGTGTTACCAATTGTTTTCTTAGTGACTGTGGTCCTAGCTGCCTTGAGATCATTAAGAAGTTCCCCCTGTGTAATTTTAGGCTGACCTCTCACCTTCCTCATGATCAAGGAAACCCCACGAGGTGAGATATTGCATGGTGCCCCAGTTCGATGTTGTCAGTAATTTTGTATTTCTTTCATTTTCTTTCTATTGCACCAACAATTGTTTCCTTCTCACCCAGCATCTTACATATTTGTAGCCTATTCCAGCTTTGTGCAGGCCTATGATCTTGTTCCTGACATCCTTATAAAGCTCTTTGGTCTTGCCCATGTTGTAGAGGTTAGAGTCTGACTGATTACCGTAATTCAGTCTAAGGCCTATTTCATGAGTTTTATTGCTTTTTTAACTTCTGTGGAAGCATGGTTGAAAAGCAATGTCTGACTTTAATTTGTTCATTTTCATAGATCTTTTATTTATTATTACTTTTGTCAGATTTAAATTATTTATGTGACCATTGTGGGTTTTTCTATCATTAAACGAGGGGGTACCAACAATTTTGACCACGTGTGTAATTTATACAATGTGATTTTCTGGATTTTATTTTTGATATTCTATCTCTCAATGTTAAAATTAACCTACCCTTAAAATTATAGACTGTTCATGTCTTTGTCAGTGGGCAAACTTACAAAATCAGCACGGGATCAAATACTTATTTCCCCCACTATATATAATTAATGAACCCAATAAATAAATGTTTTGCTGAAAAAAAAGTGCACATATTTGGTATCGCTGTGTCTGGAACAACCCGACCTATAAAACTGTCCCACTAGTTAACCCCTTTAGTGAACATCACAAAAAAAAAAAAAAAAAGAGGCACAAAATGATGTTTTATCATCATACAGCTGAACAAAAAGTGGAATAAAACACGATAAAAAAGATGAATGTAAATAAAAAAAAACGTCATCTAGTCCTGCAATAAACAAACTATCATAATGCTACATCAGAGAAAAAATTTAAAAAATTATAGCTCTCAGAATAAAGCTATGCAAAAAAAATCATTTTTTTGGTATAGTTTTTATTGTGTAAATATGCCAAAACATAAAAAAAAGATATAAATGAGGTATCGATGTAATCGTACTGACCCGAAGAAAAGAGCTGCTTTACCAATTTTACAACACACAGAACGACATAAAAAACAAAACAAAAGAAAACAAATCCTGAATTGCTGTTTTTTGTTCATGCTGCCTTCCAAGAATTTGAATAGAAAGTGATAAAAAAGTAATGTGTCAGAAAACTGTACCAATAAAAATGTCACTCGTCCCGCACAAAACAAACCATAACATGACTCGGTCGGCCGAAATATGGAAAATTCAATATAGCTCTCAAAATATGATGATGCAAAAGCTAGTTTTTGCAAACAAAAAGCATATTTTAGTGAGTGACAACAGCCAAACATAATAACCCGATATAAATAAGGAGTCGCTGTTATCGCACCGACCCGAAGAATAAATTCGCCATATCACTTATAAAACATGAGGAACGGTGTAAAAAATAATTAGAACCAATTCTTCACCTGCTGTTGATTTGTTCATTCTGCCTCCCAAAGATTACAGTAAGGTTCAGCTCACATTTATCCTGCGCTCTGCAGTGAGCCCTTGCACCGAGGTTTCAGTGTAAATTGCTGACATACGTGATTCAGACGGAAGCTCCGGTGGAAGATTCCCTATAATGAGGCAGATGGAGGCACTGTGGATGCCTTCTGGCCTGTGATGCAGTGAAGTACAATATGTCATGAAACAACAATGTCGGAATCAGTGGAATCCGTTGAAGCGTTCCAGAGTTATTGCCACATAAAGTGATGACTGGTCAGAATTGTAAAAGGTGAAACAGACTTGGGAGCTGAAGGGGTTAATATCTGCTCCAATGGTGGTTTAGGAGCCAGGTTTTTTTTATAAATAATAGTGTGGTATTTCTTGGATTAGGATGTATTTTTTATTTGATTTTTATGATTTTTTTTTTCGTAAACTTTGGACCTAAAAAAAAAGAGAAGTGATGGTGCCTTATTCTAAGCTCAGTGCCAGAAATGTCATAACCTTTAGATACTGAGCACAGGAAAATGTTTTAGATCTCAGCGTGAGATCTGATGTTTCCCACAACGACCCCCCACCCGGCTGAATTATCGGGAAAGTTATGTATAGAAAGCCAATTATTAGACTCAAGCAAGCGTTTGATAATGTCTTCCAGGGCTGATCAAGTGCTTCATTATCCAATTAAATGGATGAACTTCACACAATGGTCGTCCATGGAAACACATATGGACAGACCCATGCTTCTCGTTTGGAGACTATTAATAGATTATTTCGAGAAATTACATAACTATAATTTCACTAATACAATAATATACTATTATTCGTGGTCCAATGCAAATATTCAGTTTCTTGCGCTTTCCCAACGGGACATCCAGCAGAATGCAGACTGCTGTTTATGGCATTCTTTCATCTGTAGACTATAGTTCCCAGACTACAGATGACCCCAATGCCAGGAAAAATGTCTAATTTGTACACCAATTAAGTCCATAGTCTGTCACTGAATTGGCATCCCTTACTGCTGACAACCCTGAAAGGGTATGTGCACACGTTGCGGATTTCCTGCGGATCTGCAGCGTTTTTACGTTGCAGAAACGCTGCAGATCCGCAAGTGATTTACAGTACAATGTAAATCAATGGTAAAAAAACCCTCTGCGCTGATGGTGCGGAAAATTTTGTGCGGAAATGCTGCGGATTAAAAGAAGTAGCATGTCACTTCTTTTTTGCGGATCTGCAGCGTTTTTGTACCCATTCCATTATAGAAATCCGCAGGGGTAAAAAACGCAGTAAATCCACAAAAAATCCGCAACAAAAACGCACAAAATCCGCACAAAAAAGGCGTCAAATCCGCACCTGTGTTTTCTGCCAAGAGATGCAGAATCCGCACCAAAAATTCCTATTAATCCGCAACGTGAGCACATGGCCTTAAAAGGTTTTTTTCCTACAAAATACACTTTTGATAAATGTATGATCACTAGTAAACTACCGTATATACTCATGTATAAGCCGACCCGAGTATAAGCTGAGGCACCTAATTTTACCATGAAAAACTGTCCTGGTACACATGGCTCCTCATCCCTATGCTAGTATGCATAGTTCCTTATCCCTTGCATACATGGCCCCATGAGAAAAGCATAAAAAAAATTCTACTTACCTTCCCTGTGAGCCCTCGCTGCATCTTGTTCCGGTGCCAGCTGCTCCTGCGGCCAAGCGATCACATGTCCCCGCTCATTAAGGCCGTTTTCACACGTCCAGATAATTCCGGTACCGGAGAAATCGGTACCGGAGTTTTCCGTGTCCGTGTGCTCACGTGGCACATCAGTGTGGCACACGTGCCGCAGCCGTGTGCCGCCTGAGGACCACACGGACCGTGCAGGAGAGACAGCGCTACAGTAAGCGCTGTCCCCAGCGTGTGGTGCTGAAGGTGGCATTCATCTCTTCTCCCCCACGGGAGAGAAGAGATGAAAGATCAATTTTTTGTTCTTTTTTGTTTAAAATAAAGTTTGCAGGTGACCTCCCGCCTCCCATCCCCAGTGCGCCGCCCGGCCCTGCAGAGAAATACTCACCCAGCTCCCGCGATGTCTCCACTCTCCTCAGAGCTGGCAGCTTGTCCTGTGTGAGCGGTCACGTGGGACCGCTCATTACAGTGGTGAATATTCGCATATTCATCACTGTAATGAGCGGTCCCACGTGACCGCTCACACAGGACAAGGGGCCATTGCTGAGAGGAGAGTGGAGACATCGCGGGAGCTGGGTGAGTATTTTAAACAAAAAAGAACAAAAAATTGATCTTTCATCTCTTCTCTCCTGCGGGGGAGAATAGATGAATGGCGGCTTCAGCACCACAGCGGGGGGGCAGCGCTCTCTGTAGTGCTGTCTCTCCTGCGGGCGGTACGTGCACAAGGAGGAGAGTGCACACTGTTCTCCGTGTGCACGTGTGCAGGACGTATTGCTGTACGTGCTGCCGGAGAAAACGGACATGTCTCTGTGTTTTCAACACGGACACACGGTCCGTGAAAACACGGAGGCATGTGCATAGACCCATTCATTTGAATGGGTCTACGTGTGTCAGTGTCTCCGGTACATGAGAAAACTGTCAGTACATGTACCGGAGACACTGACGTGTGAAAAAGGCCTAAGGTAATGAATAGTCACTCCACTCCACACCTATGGGAGTGGAGAGAGGTGAATATTCATAACTCATAAATAGCGCGCACCCGTGATCGCCCGGCAGCTGCTGGAAGCCGGCGGCACTGGCTGCCGCTGTGTGTGCTAGGGCAGTGAATATTCATTTCTCTTTAGCTGTGGGCACAAGCTTTATCTGCAGTCCATCTCCTGCCTCCTGTGACCTGCTGCTCCGCCGCCCCCCCTCGGTCTTCTGGGACAGTAACTCAAGTAGAAGGTGCTGAAAAACTTGGCTTATACTCGAGTAAATACGGTATGTTTGTCTCCCTCACATCACCAGATTACAAGAGAAGCCATGGAGCATGGACCATCGCTTTATTCAAAATCTGACCTAGCAATCTTTAGTCTGGCTGTACGGCAACTGGCTGCAGCAGAATCTCTTCCTCATCACCAGGCACAGGAAGTCGTGCCCCCTTAGCAAAGCCCCACCCCAGCCTTCTGCCAATTAAAAAAGGAGTGTCCTGTCCAGGAGTAGCAGAAACTCCTAAAGGCTTAACATGGTGTAGGCACCCTTTTTTTGCTCACCTTTATGAAGTGCAAGTTCTTCCATGATTACATGGAATTACATTTTTGTATTAGATCACGAAAAAGTAATTTCTCAGTTATCGCTGATATACTCCTACTATGGCAGTGCCGATCTACTGATTGGATGCTACAGCCATCCCTCAAAGTGGAGGAGCGAGGTTAATAGCAGTTAGTGCAGGGAATCCAGAATGCTGCACATCAATAGACACCCTAGGACACTTACACCCTGAATCTTAAAGATTTATTAGATTTTGCTATCTCATCTGTAAACAGCATGATGTAGGGGCAGAGACCCTGATTCCAGCAATGTGTCACTTACTGAGCTGCTTGCTGCAGTTTTGATAAAAATCTGTTTCATCTGCTGTAGATCGAGCAGTTCTCTGAATGCTGAGCTTTGTATAACCCCGCCCACACCACTGATTGGCAGCTTTTTGTTTACACTGTGCATAGTCAGAAAGCTGCCAATCAGTGGTGGGGGTGGGGTTATACAGAGCTCAGGAATATGGAGGTCTACTAGTCTTCTTGTGATAATCTACTGTTGATAAAACAGTGATTTTATCAAAACTACAGCAAACAGCTCAGTAAGTGACAAATCGCTGGAATCAGGGTCTCTGTTTCTACTTTATGCTGCTCTCAAATTAATATCTCTTTATAGCAGTTGGAACTCTATACTTAGGATTCAGAGCTCCAAATCTTCGGTATAGAAACGGGTAAATGCAAATGTATCATGAGAAAAATATCCAAAATTTAAAACAGGTTTTTGTGTTACATTTTTTCAGATCATAATCTGTATCTGGAAAAATGTAGAAATCTTGCCATTCTAGTGGGTTTATTTTAGACTCGGGGTGAATTTTCATCAGTCACATTATCATCACAGGCAGGATTACAGTGAAAGATAACACCTCTATATACAGTTGACAACAAAGGATCTAATCACAAAATTCGATTTCGACCCTCCTCCTTCCATCACAGTTACCTTTGCACATGCTCATTAGATGCTTTAGTCTGCTGCTTCTAATGTGCATGTGCAATTCCTGAAAGAACAGTAAGTATGAGTCCAGAGCAGCTACAGTGGAATGTAAATTGCAATATTTAATTTTTTTTTTTAATAATGAGAAATAAAATAATAAAAAATTACCAATTTGTTGAAAATATATGCTTTGCATCCAATTTGAGCAGGTCATTTTCTAATGAGGTGTTATGAGTTAGATCTCTCTATGTAGCGGATACAGAGCGTTGGGAAACTAATTTCCAACTGCTTTCAAACATTCTTATGAAATTAACTAGAATATTGAAACAAACGCAGTAGTATTAGAATATGAAGTAGCTAAGAAAATGTCTGATTGGAATATTAAAAAAAAAAAGCAAATAATGGGAAGAGGCAATGAAACCGGCCGTAGGTACAAGACTGATATGTTCCATCGCTTACTAAACAGATCATTACTCCGGAGGATTCTCGAGCGCTAGGTTCCTGATTGGCGCCAGCTATTAATTTACTTGTACACAATCTGTAATCTGGCAATTTGCTGCAGAAAAAGGATTTCCTAAATGTGCCGCTAATTGTTATATTTTCACTAAAATAACATGAGACATATGGCGCTGTAAAATTACAGCCAACAGCGCAACATCGAGATACCAAGAGGTTCCATATATTTTTCTTTGTAAATTGTATTAATGTCTTTCAGCCACATGGGAAATTCTGCGGACCAGTGATGTAAATGACAGACTGTCATTCCACAGTGTGCAGAGCGCAATCACTCTCTATATCCCATATTGGATCCTATCTTTATTAAAAAAAAAAAACACAATTAGTATTCTTGCAATCTTCGCAATGACCTCTGGTTACATTTTAGACTCATACTTCCTGTTCTTTCATTTAGAGTTTTCAGCTGTTTCCTTATCATCAGAGGAAGGATTACAATAACCGGTAATACGGTAATTCTACACGCACCAACCACAAATAAAATCACCGCCGACCCTGCTGCCTCTCCTTTCACAATAATTTTTGCACACGCTTATTAGCTGCTTCAGTACAAAAGAGAAGGTCTCATTCAGTCTTTTGCTGTTAATGTGCATGTGAGTTTTTCGGAAACAGGAAGCGTAGGCTAAAACGTCTCAGTGGCCAGTGTAAAAATGACAACACTTCTATTTTTTATTGTGCAAATAACCTGTTCAGAAAGGAAGAGAACTCTAGTGCCACACATTGGAATTAGCATCAGAGTCTCCATTTGCAGACTCATGTTTCGGGGTGTGTGCCCCTCATCAGTGCAACGCACCAGATCTGATATGGCTATGTGAGAGACCTCTGACTGTGCATCTAAGGATGCTTTCACACAGCGTTTTTGTATACGTTCATTGGTCCTGTCGGGCTTGTGTCCCTCCTTTTACCCCCGCAAAACGGGATTCGGACATATGCGCCGACGGGACCATATACTATAATGGTGCCGACAGAGTCAACATTCGCTCAGCCGCGCATCATTTTCTGGCATATATTCTTACTTCAGGCAGACACCCAGACGTTGTAGACCACATCTGAATGTCCTCCTGCAGTAAGGTACACGCACAACAGATCGCACGTTGACTCTGTGGGCGCCATTATAGTCTATGGTCCTGTCGGCGCATACGTCTGAATCGCGTTTGGCAGGGGGGTCCAGACGCAAGCCCCGAGAGAACCAACGAATGAGAGAAGAAACACTGTGTGAAAGCACCCTAAGGCAGAAGGTTTCTCCTTGTGCAGAATGATAAGCTAGTGTAAGGAGACTTATAGGCCATGCAATGCTCCTCTGGGACTATAAATATGCAAATAGCCTTTTTAGAGAGGAAGAGGACAGGAACTCTATCTCCAACTATTAAATGTATTTATTATTATTAATAAAGTTCTTTTCTAATAAGACATTCCCTTTAATATACTAGATGTCATATGACATGTTTCCATCCAAAGTTCCTATATTGAAGGGGACAATAAATGTGATATATTTGTGCTTCCTTGTAGTTGTACCCGGTGATCTGTGCAGGTAGGGGCATACAGAATATCATGAGCTCTTCCAGCACCTTTTGATTAGCGCGGTACTAAAGGAGTCCATGGTTCGGCACTACTTGAGCATTTGCCAAGTGTAGATGTTCCCTTTAAAATGAGTGTGTGATTGGAGAATTTCCTGTTGTTTAAAATAAGTTTTTATGTTTATGTACTTTTTTTTTTATATCACTATACTAAAAAAAAAATCAGAAATCTCACACTTGCGGCTAAGCTTAAAGGGGTTGTACTGTGGGATGCAAGTCTGCAGATACTCTATGTGACTGCAGACTTGTGAATAGTCACAGTGCACTGTGTGTATTCTCCGGTACCGGCGCCGAGAGCATGAATGTAAATATATGATTTACATACATGCAGTCACATGCAGACTAGACGTTCGTGACTTCGCTCAATACAATACACGTCTAGTTGGAATGTGGCTGGGATTGACTTCTGTAGATATATTTTCTATGCAAAAGTCAGAAGAAGGGGGAGGAAGGAAGCGATAATCATCATCTATCATAAACTGCGTATCCTGTGTTATCTATTGTGTATATCAGTGTAACATGTCTGCGATGATAATGAGTCTGCCGAAAAGTCATCTGTTCGGAGACGGAAGTAAGCGTCTAGTATTAGGTCTTGTGGCTAGTGAGAAAATTGCAAAATTTCAAGATTTTATTATTTAGATGGTGATACAGAAAATGAAACATAACAATATGTATTAGACAATAGGCCACTTCTGATCACTTTCCTGGAAATTACTGATCATTTTCAGGAAGGATTTTTATCTTTCTTTCCGTCCCACCTGAATTAGCTAAGGTAACGTTCTTCTTTCTGCGAGCTAATACTGGGCTGGGGATTCTCCCTTGTTAATACTGCCGCAGTAAGTTGGTTTGAATTAATTATTTTAATAGCATTTCTTTAACACGCGATAATTAATTTGGCTCAGGTTAACGCAGTTGGGAAGTCATTATGGAAAAGCAGGAGCGGAGGATTATTACACTGTAGATTCGGCCATGTTGGCACTTCTGCTGATTGGTGACTCGGTTTATTAATTCAGTCGGCTCAGCCGGCGAGAAGATGGCAGCCGAGCATTGACGATGGCTCCTCGGTAGTGAGCACCCTATACGCGGAGTATGCGGGTGCCCCAAGAGGGGACATGTCCTAAGGGGAACTTACACTGAGCTCACGCTGTGCTTGTAGTCCTCAATATCAGGTCAGTCCCGATTCTGTCAGATGAGGAGAAGATGGAAAACAAATTTCTCCATCTTCTTCATTCTCTCAGTCCATGACAACTTTTACTTTCATGGCCGAATGCGATCAGCTTTCTGAACTCAACGTTTTTTTTCATCGGACCGGATGCCCAAGGAAAAAAATCGGCTCCATACAGTAACATTAGTCCATGTGTGATCCAATGTTTTGTCTGATGGCGCTCGGACTGAAAACATGGTCATCTGCACGGGTCCCAACACAGGGAAAAATGGGTATGGTTTTAGTGGTATGGCCTCACCCTTAGGTCTGGGAGCCTCTGCGCGCGTCCATGTGCCGAATGCGAGAGTCTCGGCCTCGCTGCTTACTTGGTCTGCTGCAATCTCTACCCCAGCGCCAGTCCTATGCTTTAACCTTGATGCACTTTGGGCTGGGTTTCTTGACCAATCCAAATAGGCGATAGCCTAACTGCACACGTTGTCCTGCGCCGGACCCGTGAAAAAAAAATGACTTAATCCTTCTAATATTAAATGTGCTTTAAAAAAAAAAAAATATATATATATATATATATATATATATATATATATTAATAATAATGTTCCATATTTGATTCTGGAAATGCAACTTCTTGTGCCCAAAAGAATGCCAAAATTTTGACTTACATCTCTGGCACTCTGTGTGACCGAATACTTGTAAATACTCACAGTGCGGCAGTCGTGTAACCACAAGCTTGCAATTTGCATACTTCTGGCCACATTCCCACTAGACGTATCCAGCCTCACTCAATTCACTTGCATTGTGCGAGGGTTGTGCAAGTCTAGTTGGCATGTGACCGCATGTATGCAAATCACATACTTGCAGTCACGCGCTTGCCTGCTCCCAGCACCGGCAGTGGAGAGTCCTGACAGCGCACAGAGCGTGATGCGAGGCTTCAAACACATGCAGTCACAAAGAACCGTTTAAATGCCCCCATATCGTCAGCTGAACCCTCCAGCAGGTCCGGTCAAGTGTTTATTGTGTATAGGGTCCCCAACAGATTGTAGAAGGAGATAAGAATCATGTCCCATTTCGGACCGCAAATCCTTTTTCTCTCTAGGGTAAGCCTCCGGCAGAGACGTCTGGCAGCGGATTTTTCATAGAGAATACAGGAGCAGACAGGAAGAGTTGGGCGAGATAGCTGCTGGCCAAAACCGAATATGTAATGTGTATGGGGGGCTTTAAAGTGGCCAATATAATATGCCACAAATTTATTTAACAACATAAACTACGAAGATAGCTTTGTCGCATTTTTATACAGTTTTGTCTACGATTAAGTTATTGTTATGGTAATTTCATGGATCTAATTGTCATTGAAGGGAGTTGGCGCCATGAGCCTTTGAAGGAAAATCTTTCTGAAGTCCCACTTGTTTTGTGTTTTGCAGGATACTCCATACTTCAGGCAATCATGGAAAAGGCTGGACAAAATGGTTGGCAAGTCAGCGCAATATGTGTGGAAAATTTCAATGATGCCAGCTACAGACGTCTCTTAGAAGACTTGGATCGGAGACAAGAAAATAAGTTTGTAATAGACTGTGAAGTGGAAAGGCTTCAGAATATTCTGGAACAGGTAACCATTCACCCCAAAACAGTAATCGCGATATCAACAGCAACTATATAATACAAGACTCAGATCCTGAGCTCTTTTATGCTTTTATATTACCGTACTTTCCATTGTAGCAGTTTTCAACAATTTTTATTATTTCAACATTTTTGTTAGTAAAAAAAAATTAATTATATATACTGTATATATATATATATATATATACATATATATATATATATACTAATATATGTAGTTAAATAGCTCTTCCCATTACTGTTAACCTGTTAAATGCCACTGTCAATCTGACAGCGGAGCTAAGAGCGCACCAGCATGTTAGCGTTACATTCCGTGTGCCCATCGGCTGCCCCGCGATGTGATGGGCTGCTATGACGGACGAGGGGCTGTTGAAGATCTCTGTGCTTGTCACTACGACCTATGGCCAGGCTTCAAAGGAGACCCGTAATTTTACTAGTGATCGGACAATCACACGTTCAAGTCCCCTAAGGGGACTAATAAATACAGTAGAAAGTAAAAAAAAAGTGTTTTAAAAAAATACGTAAAAAAAAATTTGAATCCCACCCTTTTTCCCCCATTAAAAACTAAAAATAAATCACACATATGTGGCATCCATAAAAGTCCGATCTGTCAGAATATTACCTATATTAACCCTATCGTTAAACAATGCAAAGAGAGAAAATTTAAAACGTCAAAATTGTTTTTTTATTTTTCGTTGTCGCAAAACCGCAAAAAAATGCTGTCAGAAGAGATTAAAACATCATAGCTATCCCAAAATTGTATGACTAAATATGTCATCTCGCTCCACAAAAAATAAGCCGTCACTCAGCTCCAGCAACCGAAAAATAAAAATCATACAAATTTCGGAAAATGGCGATAGAATAAAAAATTTAGGTTTGGTATCACCGTAATCGTACTGATGGGGAGAATCATATTACCAGGTCACTCTTATCACACGGTGTACGCCGTAAAGAGAACTCCCTTTAAGCAACTTCAGAGTTGTGGTTTTTCGGCAATATGGGGTGCAACACAGAGACTATAGAAGGCAAACGGTGCAAAAATTTTACTGAAACATGATCACAAAAATTATATTTAATTATATGTTTACTACATAGTGCATTTCCCTGACTTGCCTAACTAGCTTTAAAGGGGTTATCCAAATTTTTTAAAAAGTGGCCAGTTTCTTCCGGAAACCGCACCTGTTATTAGTTAATTCTGGTATCGCAGTTCAGATCTATTGAAGTGAGTGGGGTTGAGTTGCAGTTCCACATACCACCTGTGAACAGATGTGGCCCTTTTTTGGGAAAAAAAAATGGCAAAAATTTTTTTTTAGAAGCACATAAATGACTCTACTAACCAATCCATCAAGATTTTATTTTTTTTCTTTGATGTTCTTGAACCCTGTGAATTCTTGGAGACAAAATTCCACTAATGTGAAAATAAAATGTGATTTCTTGATGGGGAATGTAATGCAGAGTTGAAGTTGGAGCCGGTGACACGTCCTTCACAATCTACATTACAATATTTACATGACTGATCTCGGCTCCGCTCCTTAGATGACACGGGAGCAGAGAGAAGCAAGTACTCCGGTAAATGATCTCATTTATCTCCGTCTACATAAATCACAACAAACACGCCGAGATCAATCGCATCTAGACAAACTCATTTCTGGAGTTGTATATTACTAGCATTGAGTTCTCCTCTCTCTGCTGGTAATATGGTTGCCGTCAATGAGTCGAGAATCTCTTTGAATCTTTTTTAGCCGGTGATTTTTAGTAGATCACAAGGTATATTTGATGATTTCGGATATCGTTTTCAACAATATGATTTGCAGTTGCGTACACTAACTTGGGCGTATGTAGAAATCATGGGGCCTAAGAGCAAAAGACCTAATTGGGCACGGCTCATATCCCACCAAAAATTATGTTCGGTGGAGAAGCTAGGGTCGTGGTGTATAGGCACAGTCACAGGAGGGCAACTTTTAAGGATCAGGAGAGGGACATGGATTGTGGCAATTCTCACCCACTATAAGAACCTTTTCATGGTCCCCTAGAGTATAATGTCCCCAAAGTGCATTCCCCACAGTACCCCCCACAAACACTATGATGACTCCACAGTGCCAGCAACACAGTATAATGCCTACACAGCCCGCCAACACAGTATTATGCACTTGCAGTGCCGCCACACAATATGAGTCTCCACATTCAGTTTACTGCCCCACAGCCTCCCACATGCATTGTAATGCCCCACAGCCTCCTACACACAGTATAATGCCCCACAGTTTTCCACATACCAGTTTAATGCCCCACAGTCTCCCACATGCATTATAATGCCCCACAGCCTCCCACTTGCATTATAATGCCACACAGCCTCCTACACACAGTATAATGCCCCACAGCCTCCTACACACAGTATAATGCCCCACAGTTTTCCACATACCAGTTTAATGCCCCACAGTCTCCCACATGCATTATAATGCCCCACAGCCTCCCACTTGCATTATAATGCCACACAGCCTCCTACACACAGTATAATGCCCCACAGTTTTCCACATACCAGTATAATGCCCCACAGCTTCCCACATACAGTTTAATGCCCCACAGCCTCTCGAAAACAGTATAATGCCCCACAGCTTCCTACACAGTGTAATTTCCCACAGCCTCCCACATACAGAATAATACCTCACAGTCTCCACATTCAGTTTACTGCCCCACAGCCTCCCACTTGCATTATAATGCCACACAGCCTCCTACACACAGTATAATACCCCACAGTTTTCCACATACCAGTATAATGCCCCACAGCCTCTCACATACAGTTTAATGCAGACAGTATAATTCCCCCACAACTCCCTCACAGAGTGTGATGGTTCTCATAACACACCTACACAATATAATGACCTCACAGACCCCCACAGACATTATGATTTCCCCCACAGTCCCACCACACATACTGTAGATGGCCCTTACAATTCCCAACACACAGTCAAATGCCCCTACACAATATGATGGCCCACACAGACCCCCACACACAAATTATGAGGGCTATATAGTTCTCTAATCTTCATGAACATGCTTATAAAATAAAAAATAAATCTTCTCTAGCCTCATTCCCCAGATGCATAGCTCTGTTCTGTAGAGAATGTGGACTGAGGCTCTGCACAGCAGCCTTGATCTAGTCACGTCATCTTGCCTGTTCTGCTGAAACGTATACACACAAGCTGAGTGGTGGCACTGGGAAACAACGGCTTCCTGTTTCACCATTATATAAAATGGCTTCTGCACCCTGTGGATGCAGATACTGTTGAAATTGAGATCCCAAGTGGGGGCCCACTGACTCATGGGCCTCATAGCGGCCACGTGGTCTGCAACTATTATTGGTGTGCCACTGAATACTGATGAATGGGAGTAATGATAACTGAGGGCTTCATAACATATGAGCCCTCCGAGTTGAAGGGAAATTAAGGTCATTTCTGCTCTTACATGGACACCTGCTTTACTCCCAATATGTCTTTCATCAAGGAGGCTGACGTTTTCCCCTCAAAAGAACCAAACCATTCAAAACACATTACATGGCTGGTCGGTCCTGCCAAATTTGGCATTAATCCACTGCCTATGGACAGCTTAATTTCTTCTTGAATAACCGTTATATGCTATGTTCCTTACGGTGGGATTATTAGAGCAGTATCCTGGTAGAACACAGTATGTCGGTCTGTTGTACCCATCCAGCAGGCATTTTGCCACCATATAACTGAATAGGTCATACCATACACTTTTGATTTCTGTGTTCAGCTGCCATAACCATCTCTTTCACTATCCTTCTGTAGCGTTGGCGTCCCTGCACACTACCACTCTCCCCCGGCAGGGACTCCAACTCAGTCACCACCGTGGCCCTGCACTCCCTCCTCCTTCTCCTGCTGCTGCTGCCCAGGGTCTGTGCATGGCGTGCAGATCCCTGGGCACTGAGCTTGGGGCACATGTTCCCACGGTACCGCCTTCTTAAAGGGACAGCGCACCATCCTAAAGTGTCCCCAGTCAATGGCTGGGAGATACTTATTATTTAAGGCACCTCCAGTTGACGGGAAGTGCCTGTGCAATGTTTTTAGTCTGTTTTTAAAACACGCTTGCTAATTCACAGGTCCCAGTGCTCGTATCCCGGTATACCTGCCTGTCTTTCAGCCTTGCCCACCTGCCTGTCTCTCAGTCATGCCTGCCTGCCTGTCTATCAGCCGTGCCCACCTGCACATGTCTGCCAAGATACCAGTCTTGCATGCCACTACCTGCCTGTGTGTCTGTCATGCCATTCACTATACCAGTTGTGCCAACCAGCTCTTGCCAAGTCTACCATTCCTGGCAGTTCCTGCCTCCTGTCCCTTGGGGTCAGATTCCACCCACCTGAGGTCTGTCTTGGAGTAGCACCTGGTTCCACCTTTTGTCGTCCCTCCTCAGATCGCGGTATCGTCAGTCGCTGTACACCTGTGGTTGGACTTCAAGAGCCACCTAATCACACCCCTCTCCTTCCCCTCCTCAGCTCATGGCACAGTGGTTCCACCAACCAGTCCGTTACAACTTCCATACACATCGATCCTTAGCTGGGCCGAGCATTCATGTGTTCAATGGGGAAAAAGGGAGTAAGCACCTGTGGTGACGACTTAATTCCCAAGAGAATGAAAGAATGGGGGATAGAAAATCAACAAGCCCAAACCCGTTTTTCTTTAAGAAGCCCTTGTAAACATAATATAATCGTCCTGTCCCTCTGAAATAAGTAGCTTTATCTTCTAATGTGTGTGTAAGAGACTTCAAAATGCCATCTTAAGAAGAAAAGGACAATGAAAAATAGGGTTCACTGCGCTGCCGATGGTAATATGGATGAAACCAAGAGGCCAAGGATATTTCTATGCTCTTTACTATCAACATTTTTCAAAGTTATACAACTTCTTCATCAAGACAATCCAGAAATGCCTGTCCTGATGAAGAAGTTGGATACCAGTTGACAATAAACAGATTAGAAATAGCCTTGGTCTCTTGGTTTCATCCATCAGTTGCCATCAGCAGCGAAGTGAACTCTATTTTTCATTGTTCTTTTCTTCTTGGATCTACCAGTGGGTCTGCAGCAGCCAACTTTCAAAACTACTTGAGTTGTTGTTCAGGTGAACAATTCCCAGAACCCTGATTTTCTCTTACATTGAGTAATACACTATTGCGCTTATTTGTTTTTTCAGTTTTTCTTCAATTCATGTTATTAGGCTTGTAGCAGGTGGTGGTGTTTTATTTGACCTATTTTTCATAATGGGAACAACAGTAATTCGTAAATGTTGAGTGAATTGTGAATTTTATGGAATGAATTGCATTTTTTTCCGAGAGGAACTGTAGAGATCTGGTTAAATATAAGGAACGTTGTAAGCAATTAATACAATTTTAAAAAAAAAATGCTAAACTAATCGAGCATGATCATATGGAGTTCACCCCAAAGTTCTTTTATCACAATGCTACTAAAAATTGTGTGACTTAGACTTTGTACATGTGTGGACCATCAGTGGTGTCCAACCTATGGATCTCCAGCTGTTCTACATCTACAGCTCCCAGCTGGCGATTGTCGGGGCTGGCTTAGAATTGTAGCTTTTGAGTTCTTGGAGAATAACCGGTTGACGACTAATGGTCTACTATCTCAGCGTCATTTTTGAGCACTTGGAGAGTTACCGGTTGACGACTAATGGTCTCAGGGTCAATGAAAATGTTGCCTGTTTATGGCGTATTACAACAGTGCAGTGATGTGAACCAAGGATTCTAAATACTATCAAGGTATGTATATGTGTAGTCATCCAGTCAACAGCATGTGGTATATACAAAGTCCAGTGGAACGGAAACGGTGAGTGATTTCAAGAGGAGTAGGAGTAGGGCTGAACTAAAGTGATTGCAGCCCCTTTCATCCAGCCTTCATGACATCGGTCCCAGAACCCCCCCATCATTGGCAAGATACTCACCCTCTCCAGCGCATTCACAGGCTGTTTCACCTGGAGAATACAGCGAGTGTAGGCGCCGGCGGGGATGGTCTCACGAACAGCAGCGGTCTTGGGGGATGGACCTCCAGGAGTCTACTAATATGGGGCATGCGGAAAAATCTAGATAATTCATTGAGTCTGATGTTCTCCTCTAAGACACTCATCCCTGTAACAGAGCGACAATAAGGTATGAATGTTTTTTGTTTTATGATGGTGTCTTGCTGATATTTTTTTATATTAAAAATCATATAAATGAAGTCACATCCTTTTTTTTATTATTTTCATTTAATCACTCTCTTCTATCAGTCTTCAAAGGATGTTAAGTGTCTGGGAGGTTCGGATAGATCTTTCCCTAAAGGTTGTGAAAGATTAGAAAAAAAAGCATTGATATTTTGCTACTGCACAAAAAAATATGCAAATGGTTCAAAAGCCTCCGATGGGTATAAGAATTTCAATCTCTACTCTGCGTTAAAGAAAAATTTATAGGACACTCCCGGTATTATCTGGGTGGTTGCCTCCAAAGCTGTGCTGATTTTTACTGCGGATAAAAAGCATGAACTGAGAAGATATATTTTGTTATCTTACCTTTTATATATTTCTGTGTTCTTTTCGATATAAGACGACTTGTGCAGTAAGTGATCTCCATCTAGTGGCAGCGATCGCTTCCATTCACGGTACGTGTGTATGAAAGGGCAACCGAATGCTTTCTGGTACACCTCCTGGAAGGCTTGGGGATCATCACAGTTGACAGGAACTGATGCGGTAGTTTAACCCTTTATTTGCACGTTGGGATCCCCCCTGTGAGTTTAAAGGGTATGTTCAGAGAATAAACAGAGATAGATTTTGTCAGCGTGAACAACAAAACTGCTAAGCGTTTAATTTGGGTCTAAACTATATCAATCTCTATTGAAGCACAATCAGGAGGAGAAGCTGGCTATTTCCTTCACCTTCTGATGCCATCAGAAGTACACATTCTTGTTTAAAAAAAAAATATAAAATCACCTAAAAGGGTGAAGAGACATCCCTAAAGGATAAGGAAAAATTTGGTGATTTGTGCCAGATAATGTTTCCCACTTTACAGGTGGTTTGAATGAAAGGACTAGTATAAACAAGAAAAAATCCAGCTGCCGCCAAGGGTTTGATGATTTCTAAAAAATATATATTTTATTGACTCATGCAAAAAAATATTAAAATCAAGGAAAACAATAAAAACTGGTGTAGTCCTACGCGTTTCAAGCAAACAAAATTTGAAATATTTCTAAAAAATATATACTTTATTGACACATACTAAAAGACATTACAAGGAAACACTAGTCCTCCGTGTTTCAAGCAAAGTTCTAGAGCTTTGTTTGCTTGAAATGCGTAGGAGTAGTGTTTCCTTGTTTTTTAAAAAAATGTTTGTATATTTTTTGGAAATATTTCAAGCTTTGTTTTCTTGAAACGCGTAGGACTAGGGTTTCCTTGTTTTTAATTTTTTTTTTAATATATGTCAATTGAGTTTTGTGGTTTTTTTTAATTATTCAATCTCTTGGCGTAAGTTGGATTTTTTCTTGTTTATACTGACCCTATTTTATCTTGGAACCGGACTAAGGATTTCTTTGCACCGCACTCAACCTGGAACTAATACCTTAATCGGTGATCTGGTGTAATCCTCCTCCAATTTGTTGGTGGTTTGAATGAAATCAAGACTTAAGGTATAAGCGATACACCAGCTATAGGATAGATGATAAATGTTGGGTCAGTGAGAACCCCACCACTGGGACCAGTGTGAATGGAGCCGTAGTGATCACGCGTGATCACTACTCTATTCACTTCTTTGAATACATGGGAGCAGTAATGCGCGTGTGTGACCACTGTTCTCAGACACAGTGAATGAAGTGCTGGTCACACAGGGGACACATAACTCCGTTCTTGTGATCGAGGAGGTCCCAGAGGTTAGACCACCACTGATCACACCTGTATCACCTATCCTATGAATTGGCGGACATATTATAACCAATTCTTTCTACTACTCTCTGATGACATTTGTCCGGAAAAGTAAGATAGGTATGTTGTATTTTATCATGTCCAATCTTTTTGTTCTCGGGTGACCGTCCCAGCTGGTTTTCTTCTCTCTCCCCATTAAGAACTTATGTACACTCAGAGAGGGAACGATAGCTGACAGCCTAATGATATCTAAAGTACAACATACAGCCGGCTTTAAAAGCCGTACCCGTTGTTTTTTGCATTTTCATTTAAAACTACAAACAGATGAAACCACATATATAAAACCATTCGGCCATGTTCACACGATCCTTTTTTTTATCCTTTTTTTTTCAGGTCCTGATTTGGAAAACCCGCTGTGCAGGGTACAGTACAATGTTACCCTATGGAAAACAAAAACCGCTGTGCCCACTATCCTTTTTTTCTCAGGCAAATCCGCGCGGATTTGCCTGCAGAAAAAAAGAAGTACCATGTCACTTATTTCTGCGGATTCAGCTCCTGTTTTCAACAGGCACCAATAGGAAAGTGCTGTTGAAAACCCGCAGAGGAATCTGCAGAAGAAACTGCAGGAAAATCAGCAGTGCAGTTTTGCACTGCGCGTTTTCCAAATCAGGACCTGAAAAAAAAAGGATCAAAAAAAGGATCGTGTGAACATGGCCGTGTCAAATTCTTTATTGCGACACACCATAGACATTTGTTTTGTAATCTATTTTCTCTTGTTTTTTAATACTGTTCTTTGATTTATCACTTTATTTTGTGTTACGCTTACTTATACCAACCATGAGCTAAAATATATTTCGCTCTTAAAGCCGCTCGAATATGGCTAGAGAACATTGGGCTGAAAGGTGGCAGATGAGGTTTAACAATGATAAATGTAATGTTATACACATGGGAAGAAGGAATCAATGTCACCATTACACACTGAACGGGAAACCACTGGGTAAATCTCACATGGGGAAGGACTTGGGGATCCTAGTTAATGATAAACTTACCTGGAGCAGCCAGTGCCAGGCAGCAGCTGCCAAGGCAAACAGGATCATGGGGTGCATTAAAAGAGGTCTGGATACACATGATGAGAGCATTATACTGCCTCTGTACAAATCCCTAGTTAGACCGCACATGGAGTACTGTGTCCAGTTTTGGGCACCGGTGCTCAAGAAGGATATAATGGAACTAGAGAGAGTACAAAGGAGGGCAACAAAATTAATAAAGGGGATGGGAGAACTACAATACCCAGATAGATTAGCGAAATTAGGATTATTTAGTCTAGAAAAAGACGACTGAGGGGCGATCTAATAACCATGTATAAGTATATAAGGGGACAATACAAATATCTCGCTGAGGATCTGTTTATACCAAGGAAGGTGACGGGCACAAGGGGGCATTCATTGCGTCTGGAGGAGAGAAGGTTTTTCCACCAAAATAGAAGAGGATTCTTTACTGTTAGGGCAGTGAGAATCTGGAATTGCTTGCCTGAGGAGGTGGTGATGGCGAACTCAGTTGAGGGGTTCAAGAGAGGCCTGGATGTCTTCCTGGAGCAGAACAATATTGTATCATACAATTATTAGGTTCTGTAGAAGGACGTAGATCTGGGGATTTATTATGATGGAATATAGGCTGAACTGGATGGACAAATGTCTTTTTTCGGCCTTACTAACTATGTAACTATGTAACTATGTAACATGGCGTCTCAACAGGAATTCCACACCACAGATGTGTCCTTCCTTACCTTTACTCTTCACTTACCATTTACCCAGATGAATGCCCCAAGGTGACCAGCTTTTGGAAAAAAAACATGATTTTGTGATACTGTGTCGGGAGATATCTATGCTATATGAGGCCACCCAATGGTTGTGATGTAAATACCAGCCGGTTAACGGTTGTGCTAGCGTATTGTGGTAATGTATTTTATTGTATTGGAAGAAACTGGAGTCCTTAAACTAACGAGAAGGTCTGGGTGAACACATTTGTATATATGCTGTCATATGGTATTTTTATATTGCACTACATTATTGAGATATTTTACCTTAGAAATAATGCTGAAAATGAACCTGTCATCAGACTCATGCTTCCCGAACCACAGGGAGCATGAATCACTGGCTACGCGATTGGAGGCAGGTATGTTTTACTCTGAAAATCTGCAGTGCTTCAGAGCAAACAAACTTTGAAAAGTCGGCCAGACACCATGTTGTTGTTCACGCCAGTCTTGTTGAGGAGACATGTTAGAGTCAGAGTCTGAAAAGTGGAGTGCTCCTCACTACAGATCGTAATCCAGTCTCCGAGACTGGTGTAACATAGGTGTCATAAGGAATGCCACAGCTTGTCATGAATTAAAAAGTCGTGCTCTTGTTTCACTCCAGTTATGCCTATTTTTGGTTGTAACCTGCCTTCAAAATGGCTAATTTTGCACAACTTTTGTTCCACTCTGTCTTTAAGAAATTTTTTGCCACTTTTCAAAAGTTTTATGCAAGAACTTTGGTGCAATTCCTTTTCTAATCGGGCTCGTTGTGTCTTACCTGACTAGTCCAAGGCAGGTTCTTGGAGGCTTTTTTCCCAGCCAACTCCTTTAACTGACACTTGTCTTCCTATGTGCAAGGAAAAAGAAATACCTGACAGTCAATTGAAGCAAGGCGAGGAGAAGCCTCTGCGAACTTGACTCGAGTTAGTAAGCCAAGACACATTGACCCTGATTCATGAAGACCGTCAATTTTCTAGCTGGTCTTGATGGGGCATTTTGGAATCAAATGCTCCTGATGCGCACACCTCTTAATGAATCAGGAGCACCTTTGTACGCCGCAACAGACTCAAATCTTACTCCACTTCTTTACTAGAGTGAGATTTCTGGCTTAGAGAATGCCACAGTTCATCATGAGTTACACGAGCTGTGGTGTCACGGCGCCTTCACATCACTGTCTGACCCCAGCTCCTCTTATATTGGCAGACCTTGGCGAAACTAGCATGAAAACCCCTAAAAGTTTCAAGATTTGTTCTCAACCCCGATTTGCGCAAGAACATTGGGACTTTTCAAAGCTTTGTTGAATGGGACCATAGTTGCCTGCTGGCTTGTCAAATTATGTTTACCTTGAATACCACGAGCGGAGTTAAAAATGAATGTGACAGTCTCCTTCTGAACGGATTGGCATACAGTAGTGGGTCCATACATTTCTCCGATTTTTCACGTAATGCAGTCATATGAATGAGGTCCAAAAGTTTTTTTTTCTTAGAGAAATCTATACTCACAGTAAGTCTAAAAAAATGTTCTGCTTTGTAGCTTTCAAGAGTAAGTCATCCAACTGTTGCTTCTTTCATGTGATTTTTGATATCCAAGAAAATGTGCTCATGTCTTGGCTTCCTGGAGCTCTCACGTTATTAAGCAATATTAAGATGCTTGGCAGCTAATCTATCATAGAGATGTGAGAGGGAAGTGGAATGTAGGTGACATTTTTATAGGTGGTGTGATCTTCAGTTTCATTTTAAGGTAGTATCTCCTAGTGCACAGTCTGTTTGTTACGGCTTTGTGAGCCTCCTAGGACACGTCATATTTGCCAGACTTGACTTTGATTTAGAATTGTGGACCTGGTAACATAAACATCTGATACATGGAGGAAATTACCTGCAGCACAACCAAGGTATTGAGATCGATGAATGAGTGATGACAAAGCTAAGGGTTATTGAAGAGAAGTTATTGTATAGGGACCGGGACCATAGATTGACCAAGGTGGTCAACTTAGAAGGGCACCACCATACTTCTTTATGATCAAATGCTATAATTTAAGATCATGGTGTAATTATAACTTTGGACTGTGACTCTAGAAGTTTTTTGATTAACCATAAGGCCTCATTCATATATCCGTGTTTAAAAATGTGCGTGAAAAAATTGTTTCTGGTGTCACAATTGTTTTGGATCAGTGGCATCAGTCTATGGTCCGTGTGTCCATTTTTATGATCAGCTTCATTGGTGGTTTTTATGGACAGTGGGATAAATAAATGTCAAAGCTGTCCGCTCATCTCCATCACGTAATCCCCAACTGCAGCTGCCTTTGATGTCCGGTGATGTCAAGTCAACTTCCAGAACTGCAAGCTGACACGGCAAGGTGGGACCCAGTCTTCCTGAGTGACTGAGCTGTGGGCAGAGTTTCACCGCACGTCACAGCACAGTATCACGTGGCCTCTCTCCTCCACTAATTTCATTAACGGAGTGCAGCAAGCCTGCGCAATGCTGGGCTGTGACGTGTGGTGAAGCTCACATTTGGAAACGGGAGGTATTTGAAGGAAGCCTTATTCACAAGGTTTATATTGATCTGCCCACTACACATTGTAATGGACAACCTCTTTAAATATGGACGGCACATGAACTGTGCATGTGTGTCACCCGTGTGCTGGATGTGTTTTTCAAAGACCTATAGACTTGCATTGGTTCTTTTCATCCGAGTTGACGGAAAAAACATGGACATGTGAAGAAGAGCACCATCAATTAGAATGGGTACGTGTTTTATTCATGAAAAAAACGGATGCAACAGGGTCGTGTGAAGGGGGCCTAGGGTCAAAATATAAGATAGCTTTTAAAGCAATGTAGAAAACACAAAAACAAATTTGGAAATTCCACTTGTGTTACAATCAAAACTGGGAAATATGTATTAAAAAAAAATCATTGTTCAATCCAAGAGGTGAACCATTCTGGGTCCCCTTCCGGATTCTTTTGTTGTGTCTGTCTGTTGGTCAACTCACTGAAGTAGAAGCCCTCCCCCATTGTAGGAGGAGATAAGAATCACTAAACTCCACCTACTTTCTAAGTCCTATCTCTGTACAGCCTGTCTCCTGACAATGAAAGAGATTAAAAATACATTGCCCCTTTAGTTTTCTTCAAGATTTGAACGAGATTATAGAATTTTCCACATGTTCCTGAAATAAGCAAAGTAAGAAACAGTGAGGGCAATTTTATCTATTTTTTTTACATTTAGCATTCAGTTCCGGGTAGTATTCCTTTAAAAAAATCCCTTTGTAACCGTACAATGTGTGAGAACTTGAGGGGAGCTCATCGGAAGGTCATCCGTGTAGCTTTGGACTATTATTGTCTTAGTTAAGGAACTGTCACATGTATATCACAACATTTTTTACTAAAGAGAGTTTTTTGTAAGTTTCAGTATTCTCCAATAGTTTCTGAGGTGCCTTTAAAGGGAACCTGTCAGCACGAAAATGCCATCCAATCTGCAGGCACCCTGTTATAGAGCACGAGAAGCTGAGTAGATTGATATAGGCTGGTTTCACATTTGCGGTTGAGTCCGCAGAGTATCGTCTGCAACCGCAAACGCATGCAAACGCATGATAGCGCAGTGTTTTTTATCCGGATCAGCTTATGCATGATGGCAAAAAAAAATGCAGCGTTTGTATGTGTTTTTACATGCGTTTGCGCTTATTATGCGCATGCGTTTGATACTTCCAGGAGGGCATGTCTCAATCAGTTCCTGGACATGCGCAGTCTGAAGTACGCAAGCGCATCGAACGCATGCGTACGCAAAGACTTGCGTACACATGCGTTCCCATAGACAGTAATGTGTTTTTAATGCACTCACCCGCATGCACATGCCTGCGCATATTTGATGGAAATTTGCTGCCTTAAAAATTGCAACATGTAGCGTTAGCCGCACACCGCGAAAAAACGCATGCGTAAGCAAGCACGGATGAATGCATGCAAACGCATGCACCTGCGTCTACAATGTTAAAGATAGGAAATCAAGACGCATGCGGATGTACGCGTCAGAAACGCTGCGGACGCAACTGCAAATGTGAAACCAGCCATAGAGATTTGTGGGAAAAGATTCAGTATAAATTGTGTTTTTTCCATCCTCTGCTCTTTCTGGTCCAGTAGGCAGTCCTATCAGTGACTGACAGCTTTCTTTGTATAAGTGTGCATACAGAGATAACTGTCAGTCACTGATAGGACTGCCCACTGGACCAGAAAGAGCGGAGGATGGTAAAAACACAGGTTATAAATCTTTTCCCACAAAACTATATCAATATACAGGTGCATCTCACAAAATTAGAATATCATCAAAAAGTTAATTTATTTCAGTTCTTCAATACAAAAAGTGAATCTCATATATTCTATAGAGTCATTACAGAGTGATCTATTTCATGTGTTTATTTCTGTTAATGTTGATGATTATGGCTTACAGCCAATGAAAACCCAAAAGCCATTATCTCAGTACATTGGAATAATTTATATATAACACCAGCTTGAAAAAATGATTTTAAAATCTGAAATGTTGGCCTACTGAAATGTATGTTCAGTAAATGCACTCAATACTTGGTTGGGGCTCCTTTTGCATCAATTACTGCATCAATGCGGCGTGGCATGGAGGCGATCAGCCTGTGGCACTACTGAGGGGTTATGGAAGCCCAGGTTGCTTTGATAGCAGCCTTCAGCTCGTCTGCATTGTTGGGTCTGGTGTCTCATCTTCCTCTTGACAATACCCCTTAGATTCTCTATAAAGTTAAGGTCAGGCGAGTTTGCTGCCAATCAAGCACAGTGATACTGTTGTTTGTAAACCAGGTATTGGTACTTTTGGCAGTGTGGACAGGGGCCAAGTCCTGCTGGAGAATGAAATTTCCATCTCCAAAAAGCTTGTCGGCAGAGAGAAGCATGAAATGCTCTAAAATTTCCTGGTAGAAGGCTGCGCTGACTTTGGTCTTGATAAAACACAGTGGACCTACACCAGCAGATGACATGGCTCCCCAAACCATAATTGATTGTGGAGACTTCACACCATTCATTACCATGAATGTTTTGATTTCATGGTAAAAAAAACTGCTTAAAGGGGTTGTCCGGCCTAAGTATCCAGTCACTCTATGTGAGCGCACTACAAGGTTTCTCCGGTGCTGGCAGTGGGCGCATAACCACAAGTATGTGATTTGTATACATGTGGTCATGTGCCTACTAGACCTGCACGGTCTCGCTTAATGAAAGTTTATTGAGCAAGACTGAACAAGTCTAGTCGGTACGTGATTACATGTATGCAAATCTCATCTCACATAATTGCCTCTCCCGGCGCCAACAGCAAGAAAAGCAGTGAACACTGTGAGGATCCACAGGAGGCTAACAAAAAATCCACTAAAAACAGTATTTATTGAGTACACTCCCTGACAGAAGTCATGTCGCTTATCCATGTTATGTAAATAAAAGCTTATAACCTGTTATATTCAAACAAATAATTAACTTAAAATACAAATATATGTTGCATAACATTGGTGAATGAAGTTTTGGCGCTATTAGAGACATATTTAATATTTTGTGTGACTTCCATGAGCTTGAAGGACTGCATCCATGCGGTTCAATGATGATTCATACAATTTATTAATGAAGTCATCAGGAATAGCACAGAATGCAGTCTTACATGCCTCCCAGATCTAGATTATTTGGTTTTGTCTTCCAAGCTTCCTCTTTCATCCTACCCCAAACATGCTCAATGATGTTCATGTCTGGTGACTGGGCTGGCCAGTCCTTGAGCACCTTGATCTTTTTTGCCTGGAGGAACTTTGTTGTAGAGATGGGTGTATGAGATGGAGCACCATCCTGCTGCAGAATTTGACCCCTTTTATGATTTGGAATATGAGGCAGCTAATACTTCTTGATATTTTAGGCTATTGATATTGACTTCCACCTTGCAAATGTTTTGCACACCCCCATACAGAATGTAACCCCAGACCATGATCTTTCCGCCACCAAATATAACTGTTTTCTGGGTGTATTTTAGATCCATACGGGCTCCAGTAGGTCTCCTGCAGTATTTCTGGCAGCTGTGGTGTAATTCTACTGAAGATTCATCAGAGAAATCCACCTTCTGTCACTTTTCCAGCGTCCATCTGTTTAGCGGGCTGTGGGACTTTGCAAACGCCACACGGTTTTTTATTTGCCTTTTGTTTAGTACTGGCTTCTGGGCACTGAATCAACCATGGAGGCCATTTCGAGACAGAATCCTACAAACCGTTCTAGTTTACACAGGGACTTGAGGTGACCAGGCCTGTTGGAGCTCTGCTGCAGTGGAAGAGGGGCTTACTTTGGATTTTCTAACCAACAAACATTCCTTCTGAGCAGTTGTCTTGCGGGGTCTGTCTGACCTGGGCTTGTCAAACACATCTCCAGTCTCTTCAAATCTTTTTTTAATTCTTTGTGCTTGATGCTGAGACACATTAAAGGTGCCAGCCACCTCTGCAGTGGATCTGGTCTTCAGCCCCTTCATAATCCAGGCTTTGGTCGCAAGATGGATTTTTGGCATGTTGTCAGAGCTTAAGTTGCAGTGCAAGTGAAGGTCTGGGGTGCTGGGTTTCTTTTTATACACACACCCTAATTAACCGATCATTTACTGAGCACTTGTGAGGATGTAAACTAGGATTGGGTGCATTATATGACCAGGCGACAAAACTTTTGTCTTGTCAAAATCTGACCAATCTGTGTCCATTAACTGATCAATATTTTTGCATTGATGCCAATTTATTTTCTTAACCTAAACCACATTTCAGAGGGTTTCAGCTTTCAATAAAATAATTTATACAACCAATGGATGAATTTAATGTCAGGTTATAAGCTTTTATTTACATAACACGGATAAGCGACATAACTTCTGTCAGGGAGTGTATAGTAGAAAGACAAAACCTGTTCAAAAGACAAAAAAAATACAAAAAAGTTGAAATATCACAATATCCAAACTATGAAGTTAACTTGTAATAGTCGTGACTATCACTAAAATAGAATAGTGCAAATCACCGAATCCACCCCAATCTATATCCCGGAGATAAGTATCCACCAGACCAGTGCAAATAAAGTTCTTTCTCATAAATTAATTGACCCTATTTTTCCCTAAGGGTTGTGCCATAGATCAGAATATGGTATATATCAAATGTTCCAGCTGGTCAATTCTATAACACAACTGTCATCCCTAATTAGGTGAAATAAGAGAGGACTGGGTAATAATGGAGCAACTAGAGGTCAACACAAACAATGACCTGCAGTCTATGATTAACATTAGACCTAGGCTCATCCCTACTGAGGCCGCGGAGGTTGGCACTCTAGAGATAAAACGTAAAATGGTGCTCCTCTCAACAATATCCCTATTAAACCCTAAAAAAGGTTCCAATGATCAGTGAGAGATATCTTAATATACCATCTAATCTCCCTATATACTTGGATAGACAAGGGATGTTTGTATCACGGGGGTCAAGCCACAAAGGTCCCTAAAACTGAAGATCATTCAATGTAGTAATTAACCTAAACATAGGTAATCACTGATCAAGATATAATTGTGAATAATCCATCATTGTCAGAATAGCGGAGAATATGCAAATTGATCCGTACTCCTAAGTATGATATATATAGTATGTGCCCATAGTTTTGAAATGTCCACATACCATAGAAAAATACTTATTCCTTCAAAAATACCCCGAAAACAAACGTGTCATCATTGTAATACTCATCAGTCCACATGAAGTGTCTCTCGAAGTGTATAGAGTGAGGCTGAATACGTCTAGTTGGCTTGTGACCGCATGCATGCTTATGCCCTGCAGCCCTGATGGAACGGTGAAGGCTGCAGTGTCAGCCTGATCGTCTGCAGCGCTTATGTGACATAAGCAATAATAAAAGCACAGTATTTTGCTCTTTGCAATAACCTAGCACTGCCACATCATTTACTAAGCTGTGATCAAATCGTAACCACTCTCAGGATGTCACCGTTCGATCACCACAAGAGATAAGCGGATCTTTTACAATTCAAATTAGTCAAAATTTCACCAAAAATTTGATTTCTGGCAAATATATTCGCATGGATTTTAGTACTGGACAAGAAGTTGGGGGGGAGACATAAAGAGGAGAACGAGAAACATTTTGTTTCAATATGACCTGTCTACTCCGCTCACCTTATGAATCTGAAGATGGATTCCTACTCTACTGGTACATACTACCAGTCCAATGCCAGACTGCGCTCCACTGAGAACCACTGATCTCCGATGACCCAGTGGTGGACTGACCTCCACTGTGCAAGGTATGAAAATTCAATTTATGAATTGAGATGTGATGTCATAGCTGCTGGGCATTATGGGGAAGCCGACTCGACCGCTCACCGATGCTTCGCCAGAGTGAGAAATGGCATCGGGCAGCTTTTTTTGCAAATTGAATCTCAAAGTATTTAATTTCTGCACAACCAGGAATTTCAGGAAATTCAACTCAAACTTAATCCTCTGCTAATCGATACGCTCATCTCTAGTCACCACTTAGTAAATGTTGCTGCGGTGGAAAGAGTTAGATTTGTGATAACTAGTGAGATCTTGTCTACTCACTGTGAGAGGAGCCACGGAAGGTTGTGGGGTGCTGCTTTGTATGCTGAGGTACCACAATTTAGACGTTTGTGTCCAACTTTTTCTAAAAAAGAAATCAAGCCCTTTGGGCGGCCATTAGGTAATGCTCTGAGTACTTTTGAAAAATGTTGAAAAATCACCAGTCTTGGGCTGCTCACTCTTATTAGACAGTTAAGCCCCAGATTGGTGATAGATACTCCTTAAAGTCCGCTCTACCACGGCACACTCCTCGAGTATCTCCCTGTGGAGGCCTCTCCCTCGTTGGCATCTCTGGAAACCCTAGATTATTTCAGTAGAACTGTATAGATACGTAAAAAAGGATCCCGTTAATGAAAGCTAAAATTCTAGTAGAGGCTCCAGCATATGGCCATATAAACGGTATGAAGTTCCAATTCTTTCGTATAAGGTCTTTATTACTTTTTTGTGAGGAGGCATTGAGAACGGTAAATAAATTGAACCTAACAGAATCTACAGGGACACCCCGAACCTGGACTAACCTCACTGTGGTGACTATGGCAATGAATGTATTATTGCATTTGGTATTGAAGATGTAAATATGCTGAACTTATAAAGAACATTGAAGATAGTTACGTGTTCCGCCATTAGTTTGAAGCTTGTTTGTGACTAGGAGAGAGACTGGCATGGCACGATTATTTGGAGTTGTTCCAATACAGATGGATCTAGTCTTATGCTGCATTCACACATCTGAGTGTCGCAGTCCGAGTCCCATGGGCCGAACTTAATGGGAACCTGTCACCAGGTTTTGCCGATATAAACTACGGCCACCATCTTTAAGGCCTCCCTTATAGCAGTCTAACAAGCAGTTATAAGTCCCCAACCCCATCTGCATAGCCCAAAAAATACCTTTTATAATCCCCACATATGGTGCGGTCCTCTTCTCTCCTCGCCATCCTCCTACCCTGCATCATGTGTATAACACATCCTACATCATCCACACAGGACAGGACTCTCTTTGTTTTTATATCCACACAGGACAGACACACGTCGATCTGCACTGCTGATGACAGAGCAAAGCACTGTAATGCTCATGCGCACTTCTGGGTCATCGGCGCTCTTTGGCCTCTCCCGACACATGCACATTACAGTACTTTGCTATGCCCTTAGAAGCATCGAGCAAAGTGCTTCTGCTCAGAAGTAAGATTGGGGACATATTGATGATGTAGAAAGAGTCATCGAATCAAGCAAGCAGTAGAACGGCGGTGGGGGGCATAGAGGAGGCGCTGAAACAACACCAACGACACCCATCGGACTGGACTGCACCATATGTGGGGGTTATGAAAGGTATTTTTTGGGGCTATGCAGAGGGAGTTGAAGACTTACATACAGCTTGCTAGACTTCTGTAAAGAGGCATTAAAATTAATGGCCATAGTTTATATTGGGGAAACCTGGTGACAGGTTCCCTTTAACTGCCTTAGACACATATATGAGGCTTTCAAGTTCGGGACAGGAGACACGCAGACAGTTCGTGCATTACAAGCAGTTGAATAAATAGATAAACAGCGCTCCATCCAGGTGTCGTAATATAAAAAAGGATTTATTCAGCCATAAAGAAGCAACGTTTCGACCATCAATAGGTCTTTGTCCAGCATACAATATAGTGTAAAGGGCCGGTTTAAATAATGTGTATGCACCAATCACCATTAGACCACAACCCACAAATACATTACACATAGATTAAAAACAAGTAACAAACATCAGATATATCAACAATAGAGTACTTCCAACATATGTATATCCACCATATATATAATCTATAAAATCACCATATACCAAGAATTCAGCATTATATTTACTATCGTATTGACAAATGAATGAAGTGCATCTTCGTTCTCATGGAGACCTTCAGCCAACCAGCAGGGTCATATGTTAATCATTCCAGCGTGTCCTCATTTAATATGCCAGTAAGAATCCATATCGGGAAAGGCGCCAAAAAGTCAGACTACTTATCCAGGATTGGCTCTCTGAACAGCGTCCATATTTTTACCAATAAGGTCGATCCTAACGTACCTCAAGCATACATCATCAAGAGGCGCTCCATCGGAGTACACAGCCGCATCGCCAATCACATCAGGGCCGTATCCCATGCACTCAGGCGCAGTGACACCGTAAGGGTTCGTGCATTACAGTCCATCCCCAAGACCGCGACACATGGATGTGTGAATGTGGCGTTATGAAGAGGCATGAAGAGCGTCTTCTTTCTAGAGGTCATCATTTTTTTAATTACATTGCAGAGCAGAAGCCCATAGATGCATAACCAGGGCACCATAGTGGCTCAGTGGTTAGCACTGTATGGTGGCTCAGTGGTTAGCACTGCAGCCTTGCAGTGCTGGGGCCCTGAGTTCAAATCCCACCAAGGACAACATCTGCAAGGAGTTTGTATGTTCTCCCCGTGTTTATGTTGGTTTCCTGCGGTTTGCTCCCACACTCCAAAGACATACTGATAAGTAATGTAGATTGTGAGCCCCAATGGGGACAGTGATGGCAATATATATGTAAAGCGCTGCAGAATTAATGGCGCTATATAAGTAAGGATAATAAGTAAGGTTCTCCACCAACAAAGTCAAGTTACCAAGAACATGTTAACCCCCTGAATGCAGTAATGACACATTAAGCAATGTTTGTTCTTTTCTGTATGGGTTATACGTTGTTATATTTTTTGTCTATTGCTACTATATTTTATGGCGATGATCCTGTGTTAATTGTGTCGCTGAGTGTATGGCTAAAATATTATGTCTTTTTTCGTTACAGATTGTGAGTGTGGGGAAACATGTGAAAGGCTATCATTACATTATTGCAAACCTAGTAAGTATTTGTGTTCATTAATTTGCTCTGAGAGACTATTTATTTTCATTTCCCCTGTTCCATTTGGAGCAAAATCAGTGGAAAATAAAAGTAGTGCATTCACTTGGTCCGTGCTCATCATGCATCTGATTAAACTCTAATCAAAAGAGCATTTATCATCACGATTACACATTCAAGTAGTGTGCACCGATTCTGTGTCGAAGGCCTACTTATCGTTGGAAAATAAGCACCTGCCGAATGAAAAGCCTTAGGGAAGATCTATTTCACCGAGCTGAAGACACACACTTTCTTCTTGTACTGTCTGTTTTCACTGTATAACAAGGTGTCTGCTTTATCACAGTTATAGAAGTGTAAGGTAATGGACAGGAAAGTGTTAATACACTAATACAGTATAGCTTGCGTAATAAGTTGTTCTACTTTTAGCTAGATTATTTACATTCATGGCAAAGACTGCAGACTTTGTTTTTCCCCCCCGAGTAAAAGATATAATTGTTCTACTTCCACCAAAGACCAGGGATTGGCAGGGGTACTGCATGTACGACCTTACATGTGTGTATAATATTCCTATTCTATCTTATCAAGGTCTCTAACAGTACAGCAGAGCGGTAATTTGTCATTAAACCCTGTTATGATGATGAAATCACTCCGATGACTCTGTCTCCATCTACACAGCAAAGCTGAAAAGTGAACTGCAGACAATAGGAGTTGTCAGTCTTATATGTGTATGCCAGTGGCCAATAATAATTCAGTATTTTTATAAGAATAGTCACATGACAAAATACACTTCTAGTTATGGAGTAAAATTTACTTCCACAAAAGACCAGTGATTGGCAGGGAAACTGCATACAGGGCCTTATATTTGTGCATAATATCTTATGATTAATATTTTGTAATAATATCTAATAATTCTATCTTATCAGGGTCTCTAATAGTACATCAGAGCAGTAATGTGTCATTAAACCCTCTGATTTTGATTAAATGACTGTGTTGACCCTGTCCCCGTCTATACTGCAAAGCTGAAAAGTGAGTTGCAGACACCAGGAGTTACCAGTCTTATACAGTATGTGTATTCCAATGGCCAGTCTGACTGCTGCAATAACAATTCAGTATTTTTATGAGAATAGTCACATGACAAAAATGCACATCTGGTTACAGCAGAGCAGTAATTTGTCATTAAACCCCCAGATGATGATGATGATGATGATGATGATGAATTAACTCTATTGACACTTAGACTACAGACTTTATATTTTTCCAGAGTGAAAGAAATGATTTATACTTCTGGTTATGGAGTAAAATCGTCTTAATCAAAGACCAGTGATCGACAGTGGAAATGCATACAGGGCCTTAAATTTATGCATTATATTCCTATTCTATCTTATCAAGATCTCTAACAATACAGCACGGCAGTAGCTTGTCATTAAACCCTCCGATGATAATGAAATTACTCTGTTGACCTTGTCCCTATCTACACAGCAAAGCTGAACACTCAGCTGCAGCTAATAGGAATTGCAAGTCTTATATGTGCATTGCAATAGCCAATGTGAAAGCTGCAATAATAATTCATTATTTTATAAGAATAACTACATGACAAAATACACATCTGGTTATGGAGTAAAATCTATTTTCACGAAAGACTTGTGATCATCCGGGAGCTCCATACAGTGCCTTATATCTGTGCAGAATATTCCTATTCTGTTATCAAAGTCCCTTACAGTACAGCAGAGCAATAATTTGTCATTAAACACTGTTATGATGGTGAAATCACTCAGTCGGCTCTGTACCCATCTACACAGAAAAGTTGAAAAGTGAGCTGCAGATAATAGTCATTTCCAGTCTTATATGTACTGTATATTGTAATCGCCAGTGTGAAACCTGCAATAATAATTCAGTATTTGTATTAGAGTAGTTACATTAAAAAATATTGTAACACCGTTACAGTCTTCGATAAGGAAGAGAAGCCTGAAACTGTCTGTGGATCTGGGACCCTAAATATCCCTGTCCTGAGGGTACTCTTGAAGGTAGAGAGGCCCAAGCCTCCGACCTTACTATGCTCCTGTTAAACCCTGGTCTGTCCTCTCCCCCACCCCATGAGGAATGGGACAGAAATGAAAGTTAAACAAGACACAAAGACAAAACAGGCATAACAGAAAACCTCTATCATACAAAACACTCACCAACAATAGTGAGGACGGTAGGGACAGGGAGGAATAAACTAAATGGGAACAGGGACCAAGAGATAGATGCACCCTTACTGCAGCAAACCACAAAACACTACTACAGCAACTCTACTCCAACCACTTAGCTTTAGCACACAGCACAGGAAGATGAATGTTTCACCGGCAGGGACAAGAAGGTCTGACCAATTTTTATAGGAACAGGTAATGACCAGATCAGAAGCAGCTGAAATGGAGCTGCATGTTTCTGACCAGCACAGAAAGGGTCGTTAACCTCTTCAGCACCAGAGGAAACTAAATAAAATTTAATATGGCACACAAATCACATTATCTCTAAAGTAGACCTGCGATCCATTACCCGACGTGACCGTATAACTCCAGGTCTTCTAGGGGAACATTGCACTATTGTGACAAATATTAACTTAACATTAGTTAATTTATGTATAGTTTAATTTTGTGATGCTTTTTCATTTAAAGGTAAACTACACATAAACATTGGTCTCCAGAGAGATGCTATATTCTCTTATTCATCAACATTTTAATGTCAAAAATTGGAACCCTGTCCTTGGACTGTTTAAGAAGGCTGTTAAAACAGACACTTTTGGTGTGGAGTTTAAATAAGCCCCCATTCTTTTGTAATTCAGCTCATGCGATTGTCCTGGCTAAATTAAGGCAGTAAGCAAGGATTTGATCTTTTGAGATCTAGTACCCGTGTAACCCCTTGAGCCTAGTCAGGCAATTCTATATCTTTAGAGATCACATAAAAGACTTATAAAGGTCAAACCCGCAGCATTTCTCTGCCACTTTAATTGGTTCTCAAACTTTTTAACTAGGTGACATTTAACGAGCACTGCAACCTGAAGGGAAATAGCGTTTTAACAATTAAACCTTCAGCATGATGGTGTCGTACGCGTTGATATCAGTTGAACCATTGCTTATTTTTACGTTGAGGGGAAAAAAAAAACAAGTTGTACTTAACTCTCATGTGGTTGGTACTGCCTGGTATCATTCTTCCTTAATTGATTTTGTCAAGTTAGCTGACCCCCAGCAGTCGAAGTAATCCAATGGCTCTCCGCAACCACATCGCAGGGAGCTGGTGCACACAGCACTGGCAATTACTTCTTTTAAATTATACAGTCAGATTGACATCGGTATTTAAATGGTTAAACTACAGCGATAGGAGCACGCTCTGGTCTCTGCAGTCATAGGCAGATACAACTATGTAACAGATCTGGTGTCTGCCTGGTAAGAAGCTGGATCAGCTCCTGAGCATGGCGGGTAACACCTTATCGGAGCGCGTTCACTCATCACTATTGAGCACCTAATATGACCTTCGTTCTGTCTGCCACCCATGCACGTTATGCTAACGAGTGGTGGACCTACCACTGAAGCTGTCAAGATTGTTACATCCACATTTGGGGACCTCATCAAAGTGAGGGCAACGATAATCCAACCTTTAAGACACCTGGGAAAATGGGAAAAACATGCACTGCAGTAACTTTCCAAATTTGTCGAGCGTGGTCAATTCAGATAGGCCATGGAGAGATGGTTTCAAGGTCATATTCCAACCAAATTTTTTTTTATATTTTTCTGTTCTTGTTTTATGGACACGCTGACCAGATTTCCATATGATGTGTATGGATACATTTATACTTGACCTTCAGTCCCAGAATAACCTAATAAGGCAGACCGTGACGGCTATGAGAATCACACTTTATGTTGGTAGCGGTAGACCACTACTATTAAAAATCATCTTGCGGCTTGTGCTAATGTCCTACTTAGTATTCCAAGTGCTCACTTTCCTAAACAAGTGTGAAGTACAATTTAAAAATCCAGCAATGATAAAGCTGATCTGTCGGAATGATCGGTCCGGCTATATTTAGAGCGTTTCTTCTTTTTACAGATACCTTGATTGCTTTATTTCCATGTCTGAGACTAATTCTGTAGAGAGGCAAATTCTGTAGGAAAATTAGAATTGCAGATCCAGGATGTTCAAGTGGAATATAATGCTCTTTGTTTTGTCTTGCTATTATAAATCAACGTTCCTTATTAGACAGGCAATCTTGAGTTTCTGCTGTATTCACTCGATGCCTGTCCTTATGGGGCTAGAATTAATGTGTAATAATTATGACTAGAGATGAGCGAGTCGATTCGATGCAAGTTGAATTTACATAGCATTTTTAGGAATTTGAGAATTCAAACAATTTGTGATTCATTTTCCAAAAAACGCCTGAAACTGTCTCCACCATTATACATTGCAGAAAATTGCATCAGCCATAGAAGGCCTCAGCTGTGGCAGGGCGGAATTACCCACAACACCATGGTTTAGCACAGGAGGGATTATTATAGGCTGTATAAAAGCAGAGGCAGGGAACGCAGTAGCCTGTTTGTGGTGAATCTGGATAGTGAGAGAACGTCAGAGCTAACAGCTACAAACAGTACAAATAGTGTGTTACAGCACAGCAGTGAAGAATGGTTACCATCCGTTTACCCATAACCATATATTTTGATGCTTTTGGACGTTACTGAGGCTGTGAATGCATTAAAGAGCTTGAAAACAAGTTGGATAAAGTCCCAGACTCTTACACATGTGTCTTCAAGGCAGTTGAAGGCTTTGCAGTACTTTCAGTTCATGCAGATTTGCCATAAATCAAATGTTTGGAAAAACAATTCAGCAAAGTTAGCAAATTCAGAAGATTTTCCCATCTCTATTTATAACATGTACTAAGCCAATATCCAGCCACACTATGGGCCTGAGCTTACAAGACAGAATTTTGGCATAAAATGCTTTGAAATGTTGCAAAATGTTGGTGCAATTCGAGGGCGCAAAAATTTTGCGACTTTTGATGGTCTCATGCCATTTTCGCCCAGTTCAAGCAAAGTGGACAAAGCTGAGACAGTACAGGGGCATGGAGACCGCCTCTCACCAAATTCATGACGAGCAGAGGCGAACACAAATCTTTCTCCAGCGGGAAATGCAGTAAGATCTGTAGCAAGGCGTGCACCACTCGTCACTTTCCAGATTCATTAAGAGGCGCCTTGCCCACTCATCATGACAGGCGTGAAGATTGTCGATCTTGATGAATCGCCTTTGTGTTCAGCCAACTGCACTGATGCTTTAGCTGAAGGCCTTGGTACAATATGGTCCCACATCGAAAAAATGGAAACAACAGCAGGAGAGGAGCAGGTTTATTTTGTGGGAGAAAGTGACCTACGATTGTGTTAATGAAGATTAAAGCACCACTCCAGTGGGTTTTTTCTAATTGCAATGCTGGAGTGGTGCCACTAATGGAAGTTCTCTGAATCTAGTCTTACACTTACCAGCCGCCATCTTCAGCTCTTCCCCGATCCCACACAACCATCTTGTGACCCCAACTTCTGATTGACCGGAAGTTGGAGGTAGCGGTCACAATCTTTCAGTGTAAGTCTATAGGAGCTTTGTTCTGGCCCCATTCTGGCTCTCATACTCTTACATTGAGTAGTGACTTCCAACTCGCCCAGCAAACACTGAACCGATCTGGCAGATCACGAACTGCTGGAGACCGACTGGGGTGATGGTGATAACAGAAGAAGATGATGGTGGCTGCTAAATATGGGATTAGGGGCAGGAAACTCATATTAGTGGCACCACTCCAGCTTTTTGAAGTGGTGCTTTTCACTGCAAGCGTACTCAGCAATTTTTGGAACTCTCATACCAATGACTGGAGCGATACACACATGTATGGCCACCTCTCAATTTACAGCTGCATAAATGTGGCCTAGTCTTCAGATAGATGCAGTTTCTAGAATTAGTTTATATCCACGTCTGTACATATAAGAAGGGGCAGCGCCTTTAGGAGACTAGAGTTTCAAATCAATGTTGATTTTGTAGTAGGCCGTGACTTGTAATAAAACAGAATTGTAAGACAGGAGCTGTGGAGTGGTATTTCCGTCTGTTGCTGATGCTATTGGAAGCTGAAGGGTATAAAGCAGTGTTTCCCAAACTCCAGTCCTCATGGACCGCATGGGTCATGTTTTCAGGATTTCCTTAGTATTGCGCAAGTAGTGGAAGTATCATCAAGGCATCAGGAATTGTCTCACCTGTGCAACACTATGGAAATCCTGAAAACATGACCCGTGCAGTCCGTGAGGACTGGAGTTTGGGAAACACTGGTATAAAGGAATGCTGATAGTATGGTATTTGCTGGTATAAGGTATGCAGCAATGCTGAAAATTTTTAACCCACAATGGTCCAACAGTAAGCCATTAAAGAGATTTTACCAAAAAAACTGACTGCTGCATCGCCCAGTGATCCCAAAAATTAGTTTATGGTTGAAAAAGGCGATGACAATGCTCTGCTATTTCCAGCACTCCCATTGACAATGAATGGAGCGGAGTCTTAACATGAGCACTTCCATTCATGATGGTGCTCTGCATTCTCGGTTGGATAGGGGATGATTTGCGATATTGGGAAAACCCCTTTATAATTAGACAATTTGTTTTTCTTTTGACTTTCAGTCACAAAAGGAACATGATGACACAGAATTCTGCAAAGGGGGAGTCCTGACAAGTTAATTCACCGGTGATCTGATCAATTGGGACATTACTGGAGATAATTATCCATGTTCGCAAAACCCAATGGTTCCTAAGAAGTTTAAAGTAAATGACATAAATCCTCCTACCTATATTATCTAATGCCGTCCGAAAAGACAGCAGTGCACAGATAGGACGGAGGCAGAATGGGATCATTGTGTTCCATCAGATAAGATACCCAAGACAGAACTTACTCAATAAAGAAATCATTTATACACGGGGCCCATTCACCCGCCTGGCTCAGAGGTTAAACTGAAGCTGCCATTGATTTAGAGAATCAGAAGTGGATGTAGCTTTGCGTCTTACTAAATGAAATAACTACAGGTTCCTCAACTCTTTGTCAATCCGATAAATTATCTACTTTTAATTTTTAAAAATCCATGATACTTCACAGCATTGTCTAAACCTTAAGATTTTAGGTCTAAATTTACATAATCACAGTGGACAAGTCACTGCTTACCACAAAAGCAGCACACTCATATACTGCCGCTTGCCTTATTTGCCATCTAATTTGGTTAATTGTTCCCAGTTTACTTCATAGAAATGATTTTGTCCCTTTTTTTGATAATACAATCATATAACCTGTTAGGTCACTTTCTTCCGCAAGATCAACACACTCCTCTGCTTCTGCTGTAATCATTCTAATGGTCTGGTTACAACACATTCATGACACTACCACTGTCGGATGCTTTTGCGTGAGGCCTGACGACAAGGTTGTGACGTCTGCTTGGTACCCACTTAACAGACAAAAACTGTATGTAGTTGATGACATGCGTTTTTTGTAAAAAAAAATAAAAATGGCCTTGATTTTGCCTGTTGAATTTGAATTTGTTGATTTTGCCTGTTGAATTCTTTGATTTTCGTTTCTGTACGTTAAAAATTTTCAATAAAGTTTACATTTGAAAAAAAGCACCATCAGAGAATGTTTTTCTCTGATGGTGCTTTTTTTTCAAATTTAAATTTTATTGAAAATTTTTAACGTACAGAAACGAAAATCAAAGAATTCAACAGGCAAAATCAAGGCCATTAGTAGCATAGGAGACCTGACAAGGTCTTACCTACCCAAATATACTGTATAGGAGTCCTCGCATCACAGTCCAGGAATTATTATACAATCAATATTTGAAAGTAACAAAGAAGTGGTCACAACAGGACTAGGAAGGATGATTGTGGAATAGCACAACCCTTAGGCCAATTTCACACATCCTGATATTTCCAGTACCGGAAAAAAACGGTACTGGAAGTGTCAGTGTCCATTTCTGTAATACTTGCGGCAGTTGTGTGGCATCTGTGTGCCACATCAGTACCACATGGATGGTTCCAGGGAAGAAGCAGTACAGTAAGCACTGTTCCCCCGCGAGAGCAGGGGAGAATGATGAGAGTTCTATTAAAGTGATAACTATGACAGCAGGCAGTGGCTGATGGGACCATTACTCCCATCAGCCTATACCTGCTGCTGCTAATAAGATGAGATGAGAGGCTGATGGGAGTATTCCTCACCCGTCGCCTGTTCTAAAAATAAATAAATGAAAAATACTGCATGGGTCCCCTTGTATTTTTTATAACCAGCCAGGCAAAACTCACAGCTGTGGACTGCTACCCTCAGCTATCAGCTTCATCAAGGCTGGTTATCAAGAATATAGGGGTCCCCACTCTGTTTTTTTAAATTATTTAAATAAATAATTTAAAAAAACTGGCATGGGGTCCCCCCATTTTTGACAACCAGCCTTGCTAAAGCTGACAGCTGGGGACTGGTGTTCTCAGGCTGGTAGGGGCCCATTGATATAGGCCCCCCAGCCTAAAAATAGCATCCCACAGCCACCCAGAAAAGGTGCATCTATTAGATGCCCCAATTCTGGCACTTTGCCCTGCTCTTCCCACTTGCCATGTAGTGGTGGCAAGCAGGGTTTATATTTGTGTGGTTGATGTCACCATTCTATTGTCTGGTGACATCAAGCCCACAGATTAGTAATAGAAACGCATCACCTATCCATTACTAATCCTATAGTTATATGGTAAATAAAGACACAGCCAGAATAAAGTATTTTATTAGAAATAAAACAAAAGACACGTTTCCATTTTTATTTAAAAATAACAAACACAGTTATGCTCACCTAATGCCTAATTCCGCTGAATCCCTCGTCTCCTGTAATAAACCAAAAATAAACAATATCCCTCACCTGTCCGTCGTTCTGACAGACACTGTAATCCATGTCTGGGGGATAAATAGTTTTTCAACGTGGATGGTGCCAAGATGCGACCGTCCAGACTGCGAACCACTGGTAACTGAGCTGCTGCGAGAGCAGCATCATTGACCAGCGGTGACGTCATTGAGGTTACCTTTGGTCACCGAGACTGCGTTCCCAGGCAGGCTGAACTACGGTGACCTCAGCACCGTGGGAAAAAGCCAGTCATGAGATCACCGCAGTTCAAGCTCAGTGATTTCACAGCAGATCATGGTGCAGATAAAGACCCCCCACAGTCCCGCCCCGGAGCACGAGAATCTATTTAACTGAAAACTACAACTACAGATTAAACAACAACCGCAAGATGCATTAAATCAACCAACGTATCATGTTAGTCAGTATAACAACGTCAACCTGACACTGTCTGTAGGTTACTCAGTACAATCTTCCTGACCGATTCACTTTATAAGCGATTTTATAAAAGTAGGTCCCGACATGGGAAACATGAATAATAGGGTTGCTTCAGGTTTATTGGGGATTGCTATTGCTGTGACTTAAAAAATCACTTTAAGAACACCCTCCCAGAACGCCACAAGGGCCGGACAAGACCACCAGATGTGGACTAATGTTCCTTCACAATCCTCACAGCGCCAGCGCAAGTTATAGGTACCTGGGAACCATTTGTGCAAAACCGAAGGAACTCGGTACTTGATAGTGCATGTTTTACTTCACCACCCAAATTTAATATTCACATTTACATCAACTTTGATCACCTGTAGTAATGACCCTGCTAAAAGAAAATACAGGTCAAGCTTTTTTGTGTATGTAAAAACCTCATGCAGCCAAGGAGTTATTGACCGCGTCACGGCCGTGTCACAACTTGACCGTGTGGCGTTTCCCTTCTAGTTCTTTTAATACCTTTAAAGAATTTGTCTAAACTTCTTTCTTCAGGAGCGCAAGATTGATAGATTAAACGAGTGACATGGTCTGAACTATGTGCTTCCGATGCTGCTATATGAGGAGGCTTTGCCTCTGCAACATCTAGAAAACACAGAAGGACTGAAAGCGGCCAGGTCTAGCGATTCGGACTGCTTCATAGCTGCGTTTTGAACAGCTTGCAAATGCACACTCATTGCCTAGGAAACAGACCACCCTTGATAGACTACAGAACAGGCTAGTAACCTAAACAATAAGCAGTAAACTATAAAATTAAAATCTTCTTAATTCTCAAGAACTTATGACTATAATTTAGGTATAAATTGCAAATTCACCCATTAAAGAAGCAGAGAAAGTGGTCAGGTCACTGTCCTTCAAGATCAGCACACTCTCCTTCTGTTGCTGTCATCTGTCTTATTGTATTTGGGATTTTTTATCTTCATACATTTAAAATCAAATGATCTCATTGTTAACAGTGTGTTCATCTACAGGATAAGGCATCACTTACTGGGGGCGTACAACCACAAGGACCTTAATGATTCTGAGATTGGGGCTCTGGAATCCGGAATTGGTCTCTGCAGAGTCCCGTATTGAATGCAGCGGAAAGCTACTCTTGGCTTTCTCCAGCAGTCCCATAGACCCAGGAATGTTCTTTGCGGAGCCAGGTTTGAATCTTGGATTTCTCTGACAGTCTCATAAACCGGGAACTGTTCTCTGCAGTCTAATCTTGAATCTTGGCTTTCTTCGACGGTCCAGTAGAGCGGGGACTGATCTTTACAGAGCCACATCTTGAATCTTGGCTTTCTCCAACAGTCCCATAGACCCAGGACTGTTCTCTGCAGAGCCCCGTCTTGAATCTTGGCTTTCTCCGACAATCCCGTAGAGCGGGGACTGTTCTTTGCAGAGCCTCATCTTGAATCTTGGCTTTCTTCAACAATCTCATATACCCAGGATTGTTCTCTGCACAGCCCCATCTTGAATCTTGGCTTTCTCCAACAGTCCTGTAGACCCAGCACTGTGCTCTGCAGAGCCCCATCTTGAATATTGGCTTTCTCCAACAGTCCCATAGACCCGGGACTGTTCTCTGCAGAGCCCCATCTTGAATCTTGGCTTTCTCCAACAGTCCCATAGACCCGGACTGTTCTGTGCAGAGCCCCGTCTTGAATCTTGGCTTTCTCTAACAGTCCCATAGACCCAGGAATGTTCTCTGCAGACGGGGGTCTTGAATCTTGGCTTTCTCCAACAGTCCCATAGACAATTAATGGAGCATAGTTGGAGAATGTGCACCTCCGATCCATTCAAGAAAGGGTTCTGTTGAGACCATTTCTCAGGTTCCATAGCCTTGATCTTGGAACCATGGTGGGTTCCAGTTGGTTTATAGGGGATAACCTAATATTTTGGAAATAACCCTTTAGAATAATCTAATCAGTGTGCCCAATAAGGTCAGCACATTTCTCTCCCAACTGCTGTAATTATTTTCAGGACCTGATTGCCTACAGATTGTTTTTTGACAATCCCTTCCAGACAAAGCCCCTTGTCCTCACTAACTTAGGCACTTTAGTGAACAGGTCAGTGTTTCCCGCACAATCAACCCACTCTTCTCCTGCTGCTGTCCCCCGTGTTTATTGGATAGAATGTGTTTCTTTGTCAATCACTTTAAATCTGGGAATCTTATATCAAACAGGTGCTCGGAAAATGAAATGGTGACTTCCAATTTTGCTCACATACTGGTTTCGGGACATGGCGCTCGTCCAACAGTAAACAATGAAAGAGTTAAAAAGCTGCCCATCTAAGGAAGACAGTAGGATTTCAATCCTTTTACCAATATCTCTGCTTGACTCCAGGCTGTTTCAGTTCACAGGATCAGTATCTCCTCCATAATGAAGGATTGGAGACAGATCTGCAGCTTCTAGTCAGGCTGAGATTTTCTGAGATTCCGGAGCCACCGAGCTGCATCACAACACAGCCTTGTGCTTTCATCAGGATTGCCTCCACTTTTCCTCTGATCTCACAACAGCATAAACCTTCCGCTGTTATTTCGCCAGAAACGTCTATTATTTAACCCATGAAAGATGTATTTATTTCTACGGGTAAACTACAGTCGAAGAAGATATCTATTCTAGTTTGTTACTAATGTATGGGTATGATATATAAAACATAAATATAAAAAGCAATAACATAAAGCGCAATAGATTGTGGCCCGCACAATAAATTACCGTTAATTTCTGAAATCGTAATAACAGATAATATTAGAGAATTGCCTTGATTTAGCTAGTAAAAATTATACTCTCGGGGGTTTTACTGGTTGTCATCCAGCTTTATTGATATTAGTAGTTGAGGTTTTCTGCCTATGGTGGTGAGACTATGGTGCTAATGCTGGTGAGATTATGCTACAAATGCTGGTGAGATTATGCTACAAATGCTGGTGAGACTGGTATGCCAATGCTGATGAGACTATGCTACAAATGCTGATAAGACTATGCTGCCAATGCTGGTGGTGAGACAATGCTGGTGAGACTGGTCTGCCAATGCTGGTGAGACAGATCTGGTAATGCTGGTGAGACAGGTCTGGCAATGCTGGTGAGACTGGTCTGGCAATGCTGGTGAGACTGGTCTGGCAATGCTGGTGAGACTGGTCTGGCAATGCTGGTGAGACAGGTCGTGCAATGCTGGTGAGACTGGTCTGCCAATGCTGGTGAGACAGCTGCCAATTCTGGTGGGACTGATCTGCCAATGCTGGTGAGACAGGTCTGGTAATGTTGGTGAGACAGGTCTGGCAATGCTGGTGAGACTGGTCTGGCAATGCTGGTGAGACTGGTCTGGCAATGCTGGTGAGACTGGTCTGGCAATGCTGGTGAGACAGAGCTGCTAATTCTGGTGAGACTGGTCTGCCAATGCTGGTGAGACAGGTCTGGTAATGCTGGTGAGACAGGTCTGGCAATGCTGGTGAGACTGGTCTGCCAATGCTGCTGAGACTGGTCTGGCAATGCTGGTGAGACTGGTCTGGCAATGCTGGTGAGACTGGTCTGGCAATGCTGGTGAGACAGGGCTGCCAATGCTGGTGAGACAGGGCTGCCAATGCTGGTAAGACTGGTTTGCCAGTTCTGGTGTAACTGGGCTGCCAATGCTGGTAAGACTGATCTGCCAATGATAGTGAGACAGGGCTGCCAATTGTGGTGAGACTGATCTGCCAATGATAGTGAGACAGGGCTGCCAATGCTGGTAAGACTGGTCTGCCAATGCTGGTGAGACTGGTCTGCTGATGCTGGTGAGAATGGTCTGCCGATGCTGGTGAGATAGGGCTGCCAATGCTGGTGAGAATGGTCTGCCGATGCTGGTGAGACAGGGCTGCTAATGCTGGTGAGAATGGTCTGCCGATGCTGGTGAGATAGGGCTGCCGATGCTGGTGAGACTGGTCTGCCGATGCTGGTGAGACAGGGCTGCCGATGCTGGTGAGACAGGGCTGCCGATGCTGGTGAGATTTGTCTGCCGATGCTGGTGAGACAGGGCTGCCAATGCTGGTGAGACAGGTCTGGCAATGCTGGTGAGACAGGTCTGGCAATGCTGGTGAGACTGGTCTGGCAATGCTGGTGAGACTGGTCTGGCAATGCTGGTGAGACTGGTCTGGCAATGCTGGTGAGACAGGTCGTGCAATGCTGGTGAGACTGGTCTGCCAATGCTGGTGAGACACGTCTGGTAATGTTGGTGAGACAGGTCTGGCAATGCTGGTGAGACTGGTCTGGCAATGCTGGTGAGACTGGTCTGGCAATGCTGATAAGACTATGCTGCCAATGCTGGTGGTGAGACAATGCTGGTGAGACTGGTCTGCCAATGCTGGTGAGACAGATCTGGTAATGCTGGTGAGACAGGTCTGGCAATGCTGGTGAGACTGGTCTGGCAATGCTGGTGAGACTGGTCTGGCAATGCTGGTGAGACAGGTCGTGCAATGCTGGTGAGACTGGTCTGCCAATGCTGGTGAGACAGCTGCCAATTCTGGTGGGACTGATCTGCCAATGCTGGTGAGACAGGTCTGGTAATGTTGGTGAGACAGGTCTGGCAATGCTGGTGAGACTGGTCTGGCAATGCTGGTGAGACTGGTCTGGCAATGCTGGTGAGACAGAGCTGCTAATTCTGGTGAGACTGGTCTGCCAATGCTGGTGAGACAGGTCTGGTAATGCTGGTGAGACAGGTCTGGCAATGCTGGTGAGACTGGTCTGCCAATGCTGCTGAGACTGGTCTGGCAATGCTGGTGAGACTGGTCTGGCAATGCTGGTGAGACTGGTCTGGCAATGCTGGTGAGACAGGGCTGCCAATGCTGGTGAGACAGGGCTGCCAATGCTGGTAAGACTGGTTTGCCAGTTCTGGTGAGACTGGGCTGCCAATGCTGGTAAGACTGATCTGCCAATGATAGTGAGACAGGGCTGCCAATTGTGGTGAGACTGATCTGCCAATGATAGTGAGACAGGGCTGCCAATGCTGGTAAGACTGGTCTGCCAATGCTGGTGAGACTGGTCTGCTGATGCTGGTGAGAATGGTCTGCCGATGCTGGTGAGATAGGGCTGCCAATGCTGGTGAGAATGGTCTGCCGATGCTGGTGAGACAGGGCTGCTAATGCTGGTGAGAATGGTCTGCCGATGCTGGTGAGATAGGGCTGCCAATGCTGGTGAGACTGGTCTGCCGATGCTGGTGAGATAGGGCTGCCAATGCTGGTGAGACTGGTCTGCCGATGCTGGTGAGACAGGGCTGCCGATGCTGGTGAGACAGGGCTGCCGATGCTGGTGAGATTTGTCTGCCGATGCTGGTGAGACAGGGCTGCCAATGCTGGTGAGACAGGGCTGCCAATGCTGGTGAGACAGGGCTGCCAATGCTGGTGAGACTGGTCTGCCGATGTTGGTGAGACATGGTAAGCTGGATGCATCAGAAAAGATAGAAGGTATAGATAGAGGACTAGACGGTTAATGTAATTATTATTACTCAGATATACTGTCACTCACATGATTGTGTTTTCTTTTTTATCTTCCTTTGACCTTTTTTTAACGACATAGACCTGATGTTTGACAGGAGCCATATCTCTCCAGCAAGGAGGAAGAGTGTCTGTCAAACACCTTTAGTATTGCTAATCTCTAGGGAAAACAATATAGCTCCATGGGTAATAACTGTTAGAAAGTATGTCTAAAATGTAATGGCCATGTGTTGGAGTAAGGAAGGTGTTAATAGTCTGCCAAATCTCTTAGGGTGTGATGAGAAAACACCGAAACAAAGACTTGTATAGAGGTGTGACTATGCTGTGTGGACACGGAGCGTCTTTACTTATTATGCAGCTATGTATTCTGTTACTAGCTATCATGTAAGAAATGTCTGAATTTATAAACATAATTCATATATTCATGAAGCCTATAAATTAAACGGACACTCAAAAACTTGTCGGAGATTCTAGAAAATCCTAAGCTGTGCATTTCTTATTCTCACTGGCCGTAAATTGAATCCCAGGAACTTCTCTGAGTTAAAGCTGATTATACAGTGTGGTAGTAGCAGAACTCAAAGTTCCTGAACTCCAATGCAAGATCTGTATCAGGGCCTCCATTTATTGGTGACATTTATAATACTAGTGCCCTCCCTTGTGTTAGAGGGATGTAGGGATGGGCATACCACTGGTGCAATCCCAAGAGGTAAAGGGGCCACATCCACCTTCAAAGCAGTAAGCACCTTCTGTCACAGAAACAAAGTGGGGCCCATATACCATTCTTGCACATGGGCCTTCTTCCGTCTATGTCTGCCACTGGAAAGATGTCCACTTAGGCACCAGGGCTGTTACCACTGTACCTCATATAGGTCCATGCTTATCCCTTCAATGACTATTATACACCTTTTTGTAGATTTGCCTATGGTATTAGTTTAAAACTATATTTTATTTTTTTTAAGGGAATTAAGGACATTTCGCTTGACAGATTTATGCACGGTGGAGCCAATGTTACAGGATTCCAATTGGTTGATTTTAATACTCCAATAGTAACAGAATTAATGCAGCGGTGGAAGACGTTGGACCAACGGGAATATCCAGGATCGGAATCTCCACCAAAGGTATTTTTTTTCCTAAATCGATAAAACATGATGCCAATAGGTACGGTCAATTCATGACATAATAGGTTACTCCCACTAGATAAAGGAGATAAATGGAGAGCTTCATGATATACCCCAAAAAGAAAGGGACTATTCCTTATTTTAAGGTAGTAGGTTGTTATGATCCTAGTGGCAAGGATCGCAGGTCGGACTAGCTAAGAAACTGAACAGACTACTAGCTCTGGGGAAGTGGTAACTAGATTGACCGCAACCTGATCCTATCCGCAAACAACTATAGGCAGCCGTGGAACGTTACCTAAAAATCCTAGACGTCTCTTCAAGGCCTGAGATACTGACTATTCCTGGAGGGAAAGAAAGTCCTCTCTTGCCTCAGTGGAATGACCCTAAAGATATAGAATAGCCCCCCACAAATATTAACGGTGAGTTAAGGGGAAAGCACAAACGCAGAGATGAAATCAGATTTAGCAAATGAGGCCCGCTAATACTAGATAGCAGAAAATAGGAAGGGAACTGTGCGGTCAATAAAAAACCCTATTCAAAATATCCACGCAGAGATTGCTCGAGCCCCCGCACCAACTAACGGTGCGGGGGAAGCAACTCTGTACCCCAGAGCTTACCAGCAAAAAGAAATCACATATTAGCAAGCTGGACTAGACTCATCATACACAGAAATCATATTGCAGGCAGATGAGCAAAAAATATTCAAACAGAACTTAGCTTATCCTGAAGAGGCAGAAAAAGAGATAATCAGGAATAATCAGAATAGCACTGAATAAATTGACAGCTGGCAACAAGTGGAAGTGAAGCAGAGCTAAATAGGAGCCTCCCTGGTGAATAACGAGGCAGCTGATCCAGCCAGACCCGCAGGATAATAAACCAAACCACCAGGGGGAGCCAAAAAACCAAAGTCACACAATACCATCTGTGACCACAAGAGGGAGCCTGAAAACGGAGTTCACAACAGTACCCCCCCCCTTGAGGAGGGGTCACTGAACCCTCATCAAAACCCCCAGGGCGATCAGGGTGAGCCACATGGAAGGCACGAACCAAATCGGCCGCATGAACATCAGAGGCGACAACCCAGGAATAATCCTCCTGACCATAGCCTTTCCACTTAACCAAATACTGAAGCCTCCGTCTAGAAATACGAGAATCCAAGATCTCCACCACGTATTCCAATTCTCCCTCAACCAGCACAGGGGCAGGAGGCTCAACCGAAGGAACCACAGGCACCACATACCTCCGCAACAACGACCGATGGAACACATTATGAATAGCAAACGATGCCGGGAGGTCCAAACGAAATGACACAGGGTTAAGGACTTCCAAAATCTTATAAGGACCGATAAACCGAGACTTAAACTTAGGAGAGGAGACCTTCATAGGAACAAAGCGAGAAGACAACCACACCAAATCCCCAACGCGAAGTCGGGGACCCACACAGTGACGGCGGTTGGCAAAGCGCTGAGCCTTCTCTTGTGACAGCTTCAAATTGTCCACCACATGATTCCAAATCTGATGCAACCTATCCACCACAACATCCACTCCAGGACAGTCAGAAGGCTCCACCTGACCCGAGGAAAAACGAGGATGAAACCCTGAATTACAAAAAAAAGGCGAAACCAAAGTAGCAGAACTAGCCCGATTATTAAGGGCAAACTCGGCCAATGGCAAAAAAGTCACCCAGTCGTCCTGATCAGCAGAAACAAAACATCTTAAATAGGTTTCCAAAGTCTGATTAGTGCGCTCGGTTTGGCCATTCGTCTGAGGATGGAAGGCCGACGAAAAAGACAAATTAATGCCCATCTTAGCACAAAAGGTCCGCCAAAATCTAGACACAAACTGGGATCCTTTGTCGGAAACAATATTTTCAGGGATCCCGTGCAAACGAACCACATTTTGAAAAAACAGAGGAACCAACTCGGAGGAGGAAGGCAACTTAGGCAAGGGCACCAAATGGACCATTTTAGAAAAACGATCACTCACCACCCAAATGACCGACATTCTCTGAGAGACAGGGAGATCTGAAATAAAATCCATGGAAATGTGCATCCAAGGCCTCTTCGGGACAGGCAAAGGCAACAACAAGCCACTGGCACGAGAACAGCAAGGCTTAGCCCGAGCACAAATTCCACAAGACTGCACAAAGAAACGCACATTCCGCGACAAGGAAGGCCACCAGAAGGACCTAGCCACCAAATCTCTGGTACCAAAAATCCCAGGATGGCCTGCCAACACCGAAGAATGAACCTCGGAAATAACTCTGCTGGTCCATCTATCCGGGACAAACAGTCTCTCCGGTGGACAACGGTCAGGTCTATCCGCCTGAAACTCCTGCAGCACTCATCGCAAATCTGGGGAGATGGCAAACAAAATCACCCCTTCTCTGAGGATACCAGCTGGCTCTGAATCACTAGGAGAGTCAGGCACAAAACTCCTAGAAAGAGCATCAGCCTTCACATTCTTCGAACCAGGCAGGTATGAGACCACAAAATCAAAACGAGCGAAAAACAACGACCAACGAGCCTGTCTAGGATTCAGCCGCTTGGCCGACTCGAGATAAATCAAATTCTTGTGATCAGTCAAGACCACCACACGATGCTTAGCTCCCTCGAGCCAATGTCGCCACTCCTCAAATGCCCACTTCATAGCCAACAACTCCCGATTACCAACATCATAATTCCGCTCGGCAGGCGAAAACTTTCTTGAAAAGAAAGCACATGGCTTCATCACAGAGCCATCAGAGCTTCTCTGCGACAAAACAGCCCCCGCTCCAATCTCAGAAGCATCAACCTCGACCTGGAAAGGAAGGGAGACGTCTGGCTGACATAAGACCGGAACCGAAGAAAACCGGCTCTTCAGCTCCCGAAAGGCCTCCACAGCCGCAGGAGACCAATTAGTAACATCAGAACCCTTCTTGGTCAAATCCGTCAATGGCTTAACAACACCAGAAAAATTAGCGATGAAGCGACGGTAAAAATTAGCAAAACCCAAGAACTTCTGAAGACTCTTAACAGATGTAGGCTGAGTCCAGTCATGAATAGCCTGAACCTTGACTGGGTCCATCTCAATAGCAGAAGGAGAAAAAATGAAACCCAAAAAAGAGACCTTCTGGACTCAAAAAAGACATTTTGAGCCCTTCACAAATAAAGCATTGGCACGCAGGACCTGAAACACCATCCTGACCTGCTTAACATGGGACTTCCAATCATCCGAAAAAACCAGAATATCATCCAGATACACAATCATAAATTTATCCAGATATTCGCGGAAGATGTCGTGCATAAAGGACTGAAAGACAGAAGGAGCGTTAGAAAGTCCAAAAGGCATCACCAAGTACTCAAAATGGCCTTCGGGCGTATTAAATGCAGTTTTCCATTCATCACCCTGCTTAATACGCACAAGGTTATAAGCACCACGAAGATCTATCTTGGTGAACCAACTAGACCCCCTAATGCGAGCAAACAGATCAGATAACAATGGCAAAGGATACTGAAATTTGACCGTGATTTTGTTTAGAAGGCGATAAACAATACAAGGTCTCAAGGAACCATCCTTCTTAGCCACAAAAAAGAACCCCGCACCAAGAGGGGAGGAGGAGGGGCGAATAAGTCCTTTCTCCAAAGACTCCTTTATATAACTCCGCATAGCAGCATGCTCCGGCACTGACAAATTGAAAAGTCGTCCCTTAGGAAACTTACTACCAGGAATCAAATTTATAGCACAATCACAATCCCTATGAGGAGGTAGAGAACTGAGTTTGGGCTCATCAAATACATCCTGGTAATCTGACAAAAACGCAGGGACCTCAGAAGGAGTGGATGAAGCAATTGACACCACCGGAGCGTCGCCATGAATTCCCTGACAACCCCAACTTGACACAGACATTGCTTTCCAATCCAGGACTGGATTATGAGTCTGCAACCATGGCAGGCCCAACACGACAACATCATGCAAATTATGCAATACAAGAAAGCGAATCACCTCCTGATGAACAGGAGTCATGCACATGGTCACTTGTGTCCAGTACTGAGGTTTATTCGTAGCCAATGGTGTAGCATCAATTCCCCTTAGTGGAATAGGGAATTTTAAAGGCTCCAAAACAAAACCACAGCGCCTGGCAAATGACAAATCCATCAGACTCAGGGCAGCACCTGAATCCACAAAAGCCATAACCGGGTAAGATGACAGGGAACAAATCAGGGTAACAGACAAAATAAACTTAGGCTGTAAAGTACCGATGGTGACAGATTTATCAATCTTTTTTGTGCGCTTAGAGCATGCTGAGATAACATGAGCTGAGTCACCACAGTAAAAGCACAACCCATTTTGCCGTCTATAATTTTGCCGTTCACTTCTGGTCAGAATTCTATCACATTGCATAGACTCAGGTGTCTGTTCAGAAGACACCGCCAAATGGTGCGCAGGTTTGCGCTCCCGCAAACGCCGATCAATCTGATTGGCCAGAGTCATTGACTCATTCAGACCTGCAGGCGTAGGGAACCCCACCATGACATTCTTAATGGCTTCAGAAAGACCTTTTCTGAAATTTGCAGCCAGGGCACACTCATTCCATTGAGTAAGCACCGACCATTTCCGAAATTTCTGGCAGTACACCTCTGCATCATCTTGCCCCTGAGAGAGGGCCAACAACGCTTTTTCAGCCTGGTTCTCAAGATTAGGTTCCTCATAGAGCAATCCAAGGGCCAGAAAAAACGCATCCACACTGAGCAATGCAGTATCCCCTGGAGCCAATGCAAAAGCCCAATCTTGAGGATCGCCACGCAAGAAAGAAATAATAATCTTAACTTGCTGAACAGAATCCCCAGAGGAACGAGGTTTCAAAGAAAGAAACAACTTGCAATTGTTCTTAAAATTCAGGAACCTAGATCTATCTCCAGAAAACAACTCCGGAATAGGTATTCTAGGCTCTGACATAGGACTGTGCACAGCAAAATCCTGAATACTTTGTACCCTTGCAGCAAGATGATCTACACTGGAGGCTAAACTCTGGATATCCATATCAGCAGCTGAACTCAGAGCCACACCAAGATTAAGAGGAGGAGAGAAGCTAGACACACAGCAGCTAGACACACGGCAGCAAAAAAAAAAAAAAAAAAAGAAAAAAAAAAATATCTCCAAGCTTCTTTTCTCTTGCTTCTGCCATGCAATTAACACTTTACCGGGCCGGCTGTACTGTTATGATCCTAGTGGCAAGGATCGCAGGTCGGACTAGCTAAGTTACTGAACAGACTACTAGCTCTGGGGAAGTGGTAACTAGATTGACCGCAACCTGATCCTATCCGCAAACAACTATAGGCAGCCGTGGAACGTTACCTAAAAATCCTAGACGTCTCTTCACGGCATGAGAAACTGACTATTCCTGGAGGGAAAGAAAGTCCTCTCTTGCCTCAGTGGAATGACCCCAAAGATATAGAATAGCCCCCCACAAATATTAACGGTGAGTTAAGGGGAAAGCACAAACGCAGAGATGAAATCAGATTTAGCAAATGAGGCCCGCTAATACTTGATAGCAAAAAATAGGAAGGGAACTGTGCGGTCAATAAAAAACCCTATTCAAAATATCCACGCAGAGATTGCTCGAGCCCCCGCACCAACTAACGGTGCGGGGGAAGCAACTCCGTACCCCAGAGCTTACCAGCAAAAAGAAATCACATGTTAGCAAGCTGGACTAGACTCATCATACACAGAAATCATATTGCAGGCAGATGAGCAAAAAATATTCAAACAGAACTTAGCTTATCCTGAAGAGGCAGAAAACGAGATAATCAGGAGTAATCAGAATAGCACTGAATACATTGACAGCCGGCAACAAGTGGAAGTGAAGCAGAGCTAAATAGGAGCCTCCCTGGTGAATAACGAGGCAGCTGATCCAGCCAGACCCACAGGATAATAAACCAAACCACCAGGGGGAGCCAAAAAACCAAAGTCACACAATACCATCTGTGACCACAAGAGGGAGCCTGAAAACGGAGTTCACAACAGTAGGTAGAGCCATCAAGACCATTTCTTCTTAACTTTGTGGCCAATAGGATTTAAGAACAATTGGCTAAGTGCGTCCTTGTGCCGTCGTTTCTGACTCCTGTGGCCAGATCTTTGGCACATCTGGAAAGTAGGTTAGAACGATAATCTGTGGAGGTATCAAAGTGGTAGAGCAGAAGTTGCCCCCTTTGCCCTCCATATTATGCGGCCATAACCATACTATGTGAAATAAAGTGTGTTACGGTATATGAACGTATTAGGCCTCTTTCACACTTCCGTCTTTTTGAAGACTTTGCAATGCATCGTTCTGTGCAAAAAACGCATCCTGCAAAGTTGCCCGCAGGATGCGTTTTTTTGCACATAGACTTGTATTACCGACACATCGCGACGTATGGACACACGTTCCATACGTCGTGCACTGGATGCGTCGGTAATTGGCAGACTGTCGTCACAAAAAAAGTTCAATGTAACTTTTTTTGTGCGACTGGTCCGCCATTTTCGACCGCACATGCGCAGCCGAAGCTCCGCCCCCTCCTCCCCGGACTGCAGAACGGGCAGCGGATGAGTCCATCCGCTGCCCACGTCGTGCAGAGAATTCACAATGTTCATCGGTACGTCAGCCCAACGCATTGCGACGGGCACGTACCGATGGAAATGTGAAAGAAGCCTTAAAGAAGCACTACCATCACATCTTTCTTAATATATTGCAGTCATCTTATTATATAGCACTGTGTACTTACAATTGCTCATTTTGCCTTTCTACCCAGATAATTATTCTCTTTTCCATTAGGTCTATGACTTCACGTGATTAATAACTGACTAGCTGAATCCTTCTAAGCTCTATGTAGAAAAAGGAGGTCAATTTTCCCTGCACAACTTATCAGTCACTGCAAAAGTCCCTGGCAGGGTCCAGACTTGAGCAGCTGGGTCAGAAGTTGAAAAGGGGAATGATTATTGCAGGGATAAGAGACTTCCTGTTTCTGCATAGAGCAGAGAAAAGATAAGAATTATCTGGGTAGAAAGACAAAATGAGCAATTGTAAGTACACAGTGCTATATAATATGATGACTGCAATATATTAAGAGGAGAAAAACTTTGATGGGATTGCTTTCTAAATATACAGTATGAACCAGCACTTTTACTCAGTTCATACAGCTGCAAGAAAAATGTTGGTAATGGCAAACCGCACAAATTAAAAATATATAAAAATCAGTAAACATGTATTAATGCACCCATGTGTATCTTCTGCAGCGAACCACTTAAAAACTAAATAGAAAAACACCCAAATAAAGTTTTTTTTAACTTAAAAGCATAAAAAAACTGCAATCATAAATCACCAATCGCTATAAATTTTTATAGCCTCTGTACCTAGCTGCCTTTACATGTGGATGCGGTGTGTTACTGATAATGAAGTGGAGCCTCAAATCTACTTTCTTTTCTGAGTTTACTAAAGGCTGTAGTATGATAGCTTAATAGTTTCCTCCCATGAAAAGCTAAGACCCCGATTCATCATTGTCTTTGCGCCTGTTTTGTGTCTTTTGCCTTTTTTTATTTGCACCCAATTCATGACTGTATTTGCGCCTTCTTTTAAGTCTATTTTATTTGTGCGCGACCTTTTGGTTTTTTTTGTTTTTCACTTTGTGAGTCTAGATGTTCTAGCCCGATTCATCAATTGCGATTTTGTAAGAAGTCAAAAAATTTAACACAACATCGATCCGGTCCTCTTTCCCTTGGGAATATTCTTGAAGATGCCAAAATTTGGTTGTAATTTTTACGACTTTTGGTGCCAATGAGTGACATTTCACACTCAAAGTCTCAAAAACTAGTTCAAGACAGGAAGAAAGCCCATTTTTTGTTTACTTTGTGACGAATTCATGAATTACGCACACTATTTTCATGAATTTGGCTCCAAAAGAGGCTATTAAGGCCACAAAACAAAAAAAAGAAAATGACTAAAAAATAGGTCAGATGATGAATCCCGCCAGTAGCGTCTCGTTAGTGTTCAAAGTAAGCACATTCAGCACTGCACATTGAAGTCACCTGCTCCTACAGAAGCTCCTTAAGACAAAATACAAATCCTACGCGTTTCGGAAACCAGTATTTTCCGAAATGCGTAGGGACTTTTTGTTTTGTTTATCTGGTAGAGCTATGTGAATGTTCCAAAATTGTTATTTGGGTGCGTTTAGGTTTTGTTTTTTGAGTGGTCGACTCTATTGGGTATACGTGAGCTCAGAGGCATAGTGACAAATGTTTACTGGTTTTAATATATATGATCGATTTACACCAATGACTTAAAATTCATTATATCCAGACTATGATTCCATTCTTATGGCCTTGGTGGTCTATATGACCTACATACTTGTAAACTTTTCAAATTTTTCAAACTTTCCCGAGCGATGAGATATTTTATTAGCATAGCCAGGTCCTCTTTCCTGTGGGTCATGACCTATCAACGTCTCATTCCTGCCCCTTGATGTTCTATCGGATGTTATGGCTTAGCATCATGGCCAATAGAACAGCTTCTACAGGATCCAAAAGGGTTTTGTCGCTCGCAGTAAATTTACAATTCATCCAGGAGTCGGGAGATCTTATTTTTCTGTTCCCAAGAGAGTTGTCGAGGGGGACCTACGTATGTAACATCAGAGGTGATGAAATACTATATAGTGTAAAAATTTTTGTTTCTGGAAAATTCCAGATGGAACTCTGGCCCCTTTAATTAGCTGATCTTGGAATACCTGGGTTGGATCTGATAGTGATGACCCATCCTAAGGATAGGTCATTAATATGAACGTCCTAGTAAACCCCTTTAAGTCTGTTAGACATTATTCATTTTTCTTATTTCCATCCCTGGACTTATATTCTTTCACAGTATATCTTGTGCTTAAAATTCACAGTCTTGCTTATAATCCTTCACTCAGTTCATGGGTTTTAAATCAGGAGGTCATGAATTCAGCTTGACCCAAACATTGATTATTTATTAGAAAACCTCCATAAGTGCTTCATGACCAGAAATACGTTAGTTGGGAGCCACATTTCTCGCTCTGGTATTATCAACTCATTCATTGTTGACCTAGTTCAGATATTCAGTTACAGCGTTGACCTCAGAGCTGCTATGTGAGCGACTGGATGTATTTTATCGCCTTACAGAAAGGAATTGGTCAAATTACAGCGTACAGCTCGGAGGTTCACCAGAGCCGAGTCTACTTCATCATGCCCTGCATTATATCATGAAATATAATGGGCTTTTTGACCTCTTTTTCTGGCTTGTTCTTCGCAAACCAATATCAAGATAGCATTTTGTTTTTGTTATATATGTATATATTTGTATATCATTGCTGCGATTAGATGAAATAATGTGGATTTCTAACAGTAAGTCATATAGTAATTAAAGTAGGACTATTTTCTAATAGGGAAATTTCACTATCCAGCTCTAAAAGCAAAATCTTTAAAGAGAATCTGTCAAAAGGTTTTGGCTACCCCATTGGAGAGCAGCATGGTGTAGGGTCAAAGACCCTAATTCCAGCGATGTGTTACTTTGATAAAATCACTGTTTTATCTGCTGCAGATCTAGCAGTTCTCTGAATGCTGAGCTCCGTGTAACCCCGCCCTCACCACTAATGGGAAGGTTTTTGTATACATTGTGCATAGGCAGAAAACTGCCAATCAGTGGGGAGGGCGAGGTTGGACTACTTGGCAGCATTATTTCCTTGTACATTGCACATATATGGTCATTGGTTCCCCTTTTTGGCTGTATATCTTTTCTATATAGTGGCAGGCAGATATGAAACAGTCAGGTTGAGGTCCTCCTCTGCCCCATCTATTTTGAGGCCTGCTGGCACGTAGAGAGGTTATGTAACAAAGTGGCACGGGGTGGTAGTCGTGGGCGAGTTCACTAGGTGACAGCCAGTGAGCACCCCAACCCCTTGCACATGAATAGACAGTTCTAGTAGCAGCCCCGAGTCACAGTGGGTTGCCTCAGATGTATGGCTGCTCTCCATGCTGGAACTGATACACCACACATCACAATCTTTAGGGCCCAACAGTAGCAACTGGTTTTAATAAAGGTGAGGCAAAGAAGAAGGTACATATCCTGAACTGTCCCTATTCACAGCAATGGCTGCAGCAGCGGCAAAGGCAATGGCTCCCAGTCGGCTTCCAGGAGCAAAAAGTCTCTTGTGAGGCACCTCTTCAGTCCTAGTGTCTGTTCCTACTGCCCGGCAGTCCGGTGGCAGTCCTTTCTCCCCTCCAGGGGTGTATTCTGCTCCTAGCAAGGGAGCACATCCTGCCACGGGTGAAACCTGCCCGGGCTCTGCTGAGGAGACAGGAACTTCCTGTCCCTTTGAGGCTGCAAGTCCAGCCCACCGAAATAACTCTTGCTATCCCTTACTTTAACATACAGTTTACACAATATAGAACCCAAGGAACATTACACATAGCACTGATAACACAGCAATACAATAACAGACATATACATTACAGGACAATATAAGAACATACAGATAGACCATCCGGGCACCACATGAGACAAGGTAGAGGGGGCAGATGAGGGTCCTCGCCATCTCCTTATAGTTACATAGATGGAAAAAAGACCCAGGTCCACCAAGTTCAACCTTTCTCCACCAATTGTACATTCTGTCACTAATGTAACTATAACCCACAATGTTATCTGTACTGAGAAAATCATCCAGCCCTTTCTTCAAAGCTATTATAGTGTCGGCCATTACTACCTCTTGTGGTCGGCATTCCACAGTCTGACTGCTCTAACTGTAAATAACCCTTTCCTATTTAGATGCCATAATCGCCCTTCTTCCACCCATAATGAGTACCCCCTAGTCCTTAGTATGGTCCTTGGAAGGAATAAGTCATGGGCCAGTCCTTTGCACTGACAACACATATATTTATACATGTAAATAAGATCTCCTCTGAGGCATCTTTTTTCTAAGCTAAACAAGCCCAACTTTTCCAACCTGCCATCATATGAGAGGCCTCCATCTCCTGTAATAATCTAGTTGATGCCTTTGAACTGACTCTAACTTCTAAAAATCCTTTTTAAAATGTGGAGCCCAAAATTAGATCCCATATTCTACATTTACACAAGTAATTTATAGAGGGGTAACAATACGTTGGGATCGCAGGATTTTATCTTTCTTTTTATACACCCTAAAATATGGTTTGCTTTTGCAGCTGCTACTTGACATTGAGTACTACTGCTCAGCTTACTTGTAAGGCCGGAGTTACACTACCGTTGAATACGGACGAGTGCATAGCAAATCGCATAGCACTCGTCCATCAATTACTGAGCTCAATTCCCTCAGTATTTCTGGATGAATGCCATCTAGGCTGGGGATTTGTCAACGTTCAATTTGCTCAGACGCAGGCGTACTTCTTTGTGTGTTAAACTAGTTATATCAGATGATGAACGTTGATTTTTGCCGTGTTGAAAGATCACTGGAACAGACAGGTCATTGGTGAACATTGGTGAAAAGTGCCTGTTTAGTATCTCAGCCTTTTCTTTGTCCTCTATAATTATCTTGTTATTATCATCTTTTCAGGGGCTAATACCATCTGAGTTCTCTTTTTGGCATTGATGTATTTATAACATTTCGGGGGATTTATGTTAATGTTGCTGGTGATTTGTATCTCTGTAGATAACTTTGCTAGCTTGATTTATTTTTTACATTTCTTATTTAAATCTTTATACTCATGAAATACTATTTATGTATTTTCGGCCTTCAAGATCTTAAACGCCCTTTGTTTTAGTCTTATTAAACTTTGTACTATCTTATTTATCCATAATGGTTTCTTTTTATTCCTGGACATTTTATTACCAGAGGATATAAGTTTTCTACAGGATTCTAGTAGTATATCAATAAACATGCCCCATTTATGTTCGGTATCCCCAGTTGTCATGACATGGTCCCAGTCTACACGATTAAGCTCTTCCCTTAATTTGTTGAAATCAGTTTTCAAAAAGTTCCAGGCTTTTGCATTTCCCCTTTGAAATGTTTTAATGAATATTACATTGAAACTTACCATATTATGGTTGGTGCATCCCAAATTCTCCCTGACCTTTAGATCTGACATTGTATGTGGTCTGTTTGACAGAACCAGATCCAGCAAATTACCTCCCCTGGTTGGTTCATCTACCAGCTGGGAGAGGTAATTGCCCTGAATTGTGGATAAGACATTGCTGCTTTTAGCACAGCCAGAAGATTCTACGTTCCGTTGAATGTCTGGATAGTTAAAATCCCCCCATAATAGGAACCCTATTATTATATGCTGCCTTTTTAATTTGTTGCAGCATTTTTTCCTTTACCTATTCAGCAATATTAGGAGGCTTGTAGCAAACTCCAATTGGCAGTTTTCCATTATTGCCATCCCCATGTACATTTAACCATACTGACTCTACATTGTCACAGCTCCCCCTGTTGTCGTCATACACTACCGTTCAAAAGTTTAGGATCACTTAGAAATTTCCTTATATTTGAAAGAAAAGCACAGTTTTTTTCCAATGAAGCTAACATTAAATTATTCAGAAATACACTGTATACATTGTTAATGTGGTAAATGACTATTCTAGCTGCAAACATCTGGTTTGTAATGCAATATCTTCATAGGTGTATTGAGGCCCATTGCCCATTTCCAACAACCATCACTCCAGTGCTCTTATGGTACTTTGTGTTTGCTAACTGTGTAAGAAGGCTAATGGATGGTTAGAATCCCCCTGAAAACACTTGTGCAAGTATGTTAGCACAGCTGAAAACAGATTAGCTGATAAAGAAGCTATAAACCTGACCTTCCTTTGAGCTAGTTGAGAGCATTACATATTTGTTGATTCCATTAAACTCTCAAAATAGTCAGAAAAAAGAACTTTCATGTGAAACTCGACAGTCTATTCTTGTTCTTAGAAATGAAGGCTATTCCATTCGAGAAGTTGCCAAGAAACTGAAGATTTCCTACAATGGTGTGTACTACTCCCTTCAGAGGAGAGCACAAACAGGCTCTAACCAGAGTAGAAAGAGAAGTGGGAGGCCCCACTGCACAACTGAGCAACAAGACAAGTACATTAGAGTCTGTAGTTTGAAAAAATTGACGCCTCACAGGTCCTCAACTGGCAGCTTAATTAAATAGTACACACAAAATGCCAGTGTCAACGTCTACAGTGAAGAGGCGACTCCAGGATGCTGGCCTTCAGGGCAGAGTGGTAAAGAAAAAGCCATATCCGAGACTGGCTAATAAAAGGAAAAGATTAATATGGGAAAAGAACACAGACATTGGACAGAGGAAGAGTGGAAAAAAGTGTTATGGACAGACGAATCCAAGTTTGAGGTGTTTGGATCACACAGAAGAACATTTGTGAGACATAGAACAAATGAAAAGATGCTGGAAGAGTGCCTGATGCCATCTGTCAAGCATGGTGGACGTAATGTGATGGTCTTGGGTTGCTTTGGTGCTGGTAAAGTGGGAGATTTGTACAAGGTAAAGGGATTTTGAATAAGGAAGGCTATCACTCCATTTTGCAATGCCATGCCATTCCCTGTGGAGAGCACTTGATTGGAGCTAAATTAATCCTACAACAAGACAATAACCCAAAGCACACCTCGAAATTATGCAAGAACTATTTAGAGAAGAAGCAGGCAGCTGGTATTCTATCTATAATGGAGTGGCCAGCGCAGTCAAGAGATCTCAACCCCATTGAGCTGTTGTGGGAGCAGCTTGACCGTATGGTGCGCAAAAAGTGTCCATCAGCCAAACCAACTTGTGGGAGGGACTTCTGGAAGCATGGGGTGAAATTTCTCCAGATTACGTCAGCAAATTATCTGCTAGAATGCCAAAGGTCTGCAATGCTGGAATTGCTGCAAAGGGAGCGTTATTTGATGAAAGCAAAGTTTGAAGGAGAAAATTATTATTTCAAATAAAAAAAATGTTTTCCTCTTGCATCTGTGTTCCACCTCCTGTTTCTGTTACATTGTCGGTGCCTGCGCTCTGCCAACATTTCTCACCGGATGTAAGTTCACGGGCAGCGTGCATGGCGCATGCCCGAGAAATGTTGGCAGAGCGCATGCGCCGGGCATGTAACAGGAACAGGAGGTGGTGTACAGACACCGGGGGAGAAGACATACCTCCGGGACTCAATAGAGTTATGGCAGGCCATTTATAAAAGTGATTATTTCAGTGTTCCTAGGGATTCTAAGCATAAGAGCCACCTTCACAGAATGCAGCCTTAGTGCTGCTGAAGGTGGATCTTTTACTTAAAAACGCCCTGGGGGGTGATAGATTTCCTTTAAGTTAAATTTTGATTAAAAAAAGCACACCCCTCCACTTTTTTTGTCTTTTCTGTCCTTTATAAATATAGTGTAACCCTCTACTTTGGGCACTCAGTTAAAGGGCACCTGTTACCCGGTTTTTTGAAGATGAGCTAAAAATACCGTTAAATAGGGGCAGAGCTGGGCGTTACATTAGTGTCTTTGTGTGCCTTTATAACCTACCTAAGCTGCCGAAATACCTTGGTAAAGTCGCCGTTTTCTGCTGTCACTCACGCTGGTCTGGTCATATGGGCGTGGTGACAGCGCTGTTTCTCCCCCAGAAACCTGCTCATCATTACGTTGGTGGCGTAGTGGTGTGCACATGTCCAAAGCGAAGATCCACTGCCCAGGAGATTCAAAACAGCGCGGTCTTCGCTATTCGCCGTTTACCGGTGGGCACGGCCATCTTTCCTGTGGCCGCGCGTGCGCAGATGGAGCGCTCTGCTGCCCGGGGCTTCAGGAAAATGGCCACGGGATTCCGCGTGTGCGCAGATGGAGATCGCGGCGGTAAACGGCGAATAGCGAAGACCGCGCTGTTTTGAATATATATATATATATATATATATTAGCTGTCAGGTTCCGTTAAGTATGGACAGTACGGGAGAAAACCAAAAAACCCAGAAGGAAATTATGATTGCAAAAATGTAACATGATAGAACTTGTCTTTAATATCTATGTAGTAATATGTAGATAAACTATAGCTAAGTCTTTGTATTATGTGTCCTAAGTTATTTTTCCCTATTTCAGTACACCTCCGCCCTGACTTATGATGGCGTTCTGGTGATGGCAGAAGCTTTCCGTAACTTGCGAAGACAAAAAATCGATCTTTCAAGAAGAGGAAATGCAGGCGATTGTCTGGCAAATCCAGCTGCTCCCTGGGGACAAGGAATTGATATGGAGAGAACTTTAAAACAGGTAATTACAGCTATGTTACAGCTAGGACCAAAAATTGTTTAAGTCTAACTTTTTTTTTTCTGTGACCTTTTTTAATGTCATTCTTTACCGTATCTGATATTAAAAGAAACGTCTAAGCCTAAGAAATATGGACAACCAATTCTTACACAGTTACCAATTATATCCCTGTAGGAATCAGTTAAAGTGAATTCATTTTTCTTTTTACTATCCTCCAGGCTTTGCAAATTTATGAATTTTTGTAAAATACATCATTACCATATTTTGTGCCCTTTACTCCTAAACCCTATGCTACATTGCTGTTTCAGTGCTGGTGGATGTTAGAGATCTTGTGCTCCTCCACCTTCCGTTTAGGTCTGGAGACAGGCTCTGCTTTAGTATGTCACAGACAGTACAAGTTGGCATTCATAATTCCCTCAATGAACTGTAGCTCTCCACAACCGGCAGCACTCATGCAGCCCCAAAACATAACACTCCCACCACCATGCTTGACTGTAGGCCAGACACACTTGTCTTTGTAGTCCTCACTTGTTTGCTGCCACACATACTTGACACCATCTGGACCAAATAAGTTTATCATCGTCTCATCAGATCACAGGACATGTTTCCAGTAAGCCATGTCCTTAGTCTGCGTGTCTTCAGCACAGTGTTTGTGGGCTTTCTTGTGCATCATCTTTAGAAGAGGCTTCCGTCTGGGATGACAGCCATGGAGACCAACTTGATGCAGTGTGCAGCTTTTGGACTGAGTACTGATAGGCTGGCTCTCAACCCCTTTGTTGGGAGTTGAGTTCCCGCTGCTGCACAGGGGGAATCTCGAACCATGTCTGCTGCGATCTTCTCATTCTGCATCAGCCGCAGTGGAGTCTGCTCAGCGGAGACGTCGGTCCCAGCGTCTTGTTCAGTCTCACTCTGTGCAAAGGGTTACTGCTGCTTTTCCAGCTTCTGCCATTGAAGCCAGTGCTGGGCAGCGGTGAGCAGACGCTTTTGGGACTAAGTCCTGCTTTTCCCCTTCTGAGCATGCCCAGGGCAAGATCTCGCGTTGGAGATCGAGGGTCACATGCTCAGATACTGCAGCAGATCCCATTGGTCCTCCAGGAAGGTCCTGAAGGTGCTCAACTTCTGAGGCAGCCTCCCATTGGTCCTTCTGGGAAGGTCCTGTACATGCTTCAGCTATAAAAGGTTTGCATGGCCTCACGGCCATGCTCTAGTATACTCTTGTTTATGTGTGTGTGTTGTGAGTGAAAGTCGCTCATTAATCATCCCCTCCCTTGTGTTTGAATGCTCGCGTAAGGATTGTAATCTAGCGCCCGACTTGTAACCAACACTGGTACACAAACAGCGTCTATTGCTGTGACCGGCAGTGGGGCACCGTGCACTACTATCACTGTGCTTTCCAAAGCCAAGTCTGGGTGGTTAGTGGTGTCCGCTAGTGCGGCATCGCATGCACTCTCGTGCTATTAAATTATTAGTTTTGTTACGTGCAGTACTGAGGCCCTGTGACGCAACAGGGTTCGCCTATTTCACACAGGGTGAAGCTAACTCTTGTGTATCCACATTGTACCGCCATATAGTCCGTCATTGCTTAGCAGCAGGTTCCATCTCTGCACGGTGGACCCCGGGCTGCGAACGCACCTTATTCCTTTTCTCTAATTATTTGGTGTGTTCCGCTAGCCCTAACACCCTTTAACCTCTAATATGCCAATACTGGGAGCAATCATACGTCTATTTTGAAAAGACAATGTCTGGATATGACACTGAGCAGGTGCACTCAACTTCTTTGGTCGACCATGACAAAGCCAGTTCTGAGCGGAACCTGTCTTGTTACACCGCTGTATGGTCTTGGCCACTGTGCTGCAGCTCAGAGTCAGGATGTCGGCAATCTTCTTATAGCCTAAGCCATCTTTATGTAGAGCAACAATTCTTTTTTTCAGATGCTCAGAGAGTTCTTTGCCATGGGGTGCCATGTTGAACTTCCAATAACCATTATGAGAGAGTGGGAGAGCGATAACACCAAATTTTACACGCCTCATGAGCTAACTGAATGACTTCAGTGTTTGAGTCCCCATATCTGCATTTCCCACGGTTATTTGACAGCCACAACACATGCAGGGATTGCCTGTTTCTTAGGTCCAGGGACTCAAACATATTATCTGAGCACGCCGAAGACACCAGGTTAGCACCCGAGCATGGCCGATAACACCTTATCCCAGCACGTTCGCTCATCACTATTTACTCTTACCAAACTCTCCCCGTTCCAATCTGTCCTGAATGCTGCAGCCAGGATCATATTCCTCACCAACCGTTACACCGATGCCTCTACCTTGTGCCAGTCTACCCATCCACTCCAGAATCCAGTACAAAACTACTACCCTCATCCACAAAGCACCCCATGGCTCAGCACCACCCTACATCTCCTCTCTGGTCTCAGCCTACCACCCTACCCGTGCCCTCCGCTTCACTAATGACCTCAGGTTAGCATCCTCAATAATCAGAACCTCCCCCTCCCGTCTCCAAGACTTTACACGTGCTGCGTCGATTCTTTGGAATGCACTACCCAGGTTAATACGATTAATCCCCAATCCCCACAGTTTTAAGCGTGCCCTAAAAACTCATTTGTTCAGATTGGCCTATCGCCTCAACGTATTAACCTAACTATCCCTAGGTGGCCTATTAAAAAAAAAAAAAAACATAATCCGGTTCCTCGCATCATGTTCTCATACACTTCATGCAGTTAATAGCTCTCTGTGTCTGTACTGCTACATGCTTAGGCTGTTAGCCTTACACTATGGCTGGTCCAAATAACTAAAGCAATTGTTACCATCCACCTCTCGTGTCTCCCCTTTTCCTCATAGATTGTAAGCTTGCGAGCAGGGCCCTCATTCCTCCTGGTATCTGTTTTGAACTGTGATTTCTGTTATGCTGTAATGTCTATTATCTGTACAAGTCCCCTCTATAATTTGTAAAGTGCTGCGGAATATGTTGGCGCTATATAAATAAAATTATTATTATTATTTACTGCCCCTTATTATTATAGAAGTCATTGTACACTGGACACAAGTTTAGTTGAGTTTAGTTCTAAAATGAACACGCCATCCGAAGGGACATGTGAAAGCAGAACTATTAACTGTTATAATTGAAGCTGTCAGTGTTAATGAAGACAGATTGATCCTGCCAGATCCAATGGTGTTGGTTTGTTTTTGTGTAATTACTAGTAGTTCTTCAATTTTCGTTATATTTGCAGGATTTAGAGTCAAAATCAGTCCAGTATGCCGTCTAATTTTATGTATCTGCATAGGCAAGGTTCTATTCTTATAGATGAGTAATATATTTCTGACTGTATAAACCACCACTAGGGGGAGCTGACTGTATATAGACTTATACATGCATTAATGCTGCATACATCTATATGCTATGAGCTCCTCTAATACTTGGATTACTCTTGCATTGTCTGTGTGTTTAGACTGTAGTTGTCAGAACAAGTCTAAAAAATCAGATGAGCATCAGAATATGTGTTCTTCAAAGGGTTGTCCACGGCTCACACTAGTATAAATAAAACTAAAAGATGTGATACTTATTCTCACCTCATTCTCGCTATTATTCTGATGCTTACCAGTCCGCAATGTTCTCTACCGCCTAATCAAATCTGGACACAACAGCAATGGTGTCAAACGTCATTGTAGCGGTCAGTGATTGGCTGAGTGAGCGGGCATTTCTAGAGGATTGAGACCTTCAAGGGAAAGGTAAGCACCAGAACAGAAGCTCCAAGAGATCAGTGAGGGTGAGCATTACTTACTTAATATATTTGTATCCACTAGACAATCCCTTTAAATGAGGGCCTTACACCAATTTTAGCCTGTCAAACTGGCCACATTACAGAATAATGGTTGCAGAACTGAATAAATCTTATTTTAATTTGTTTTTTATTCCTTTTCTCCATTAAGATATTAGCTTATAAAGTTTCGAATCTGTTGTATGATAAAACCAAGATGGGCGTTAGCATAGATTCATCACTGGGGGTGTGTACTTTTTCTCTTGTGTGATGCTGTCCATTCATAAGTAGGATTCGTCATGCAGGGGAAAAAAAAGCCCCCAGAATGGCTTTTCTATGTGAGATATGTAATGATGCACAGCCTTGCTCTCGTCCCTGATCTTACTGCTGGTAGCTACTGTATAGACTGACTGTCATTACAAACACTTCTAGCAACTGTCATCTCACAGCAGTCAGTGTGGGCAGAGGGGGAGTACAGCAGAGTTGACAGTGCTGTGAAACAAGAGCTGCAGAGGTGTATAATGACACACAGCCCTGTTTTCCTTCCTGATCTCCAACATCTACTATGATTACAAGTAAGGTAGTGGAGCAGGATGGGGGGCTGTATGTCATTACAAATACCTCTACATCTGCAACTCTCCTCTCACAACTCTGACAGCTCTGCTGCACCCCCCTTGCCTCACACTGACAGAACTGTGAGATGAAAGCTGCTGGAGGTGTTTGTAATGACTCACAGCTCTCCTCTACTATGCAGAGCAGGTGCAGAGATCATGGAGGAGAACAAAGTTGTGTATCATTACATGTGTTTTAATCTTTAATGGGGGTGCCTTCATTGTTGCATCCTGCGTAAAATTGGTAAACATTATGCAGGCGAAAAAATACACACCCGCATAGGTGAATCAAACTGGTAAAGGGTCCTCTTTAATGCATTTAACGGCTTGGTTTTGCTATGATTATACTAATCCAACTATATTAATATATGTATTATTATTATTTGTATTTAAAGGTTCGAATACAGGGGTTAACAGGAAACGTACAATTTGATCACTATGGTCGAAGAGTAAATTACACAATGGATGTTTTGGAGCTAAAAAGTTCAGGGCTCAGGAAGGTGAGTACATCAATTTCTCCATTGTTGTAGACCAATACATTTATGTTATATTATATGCATTACTTTATTATATACCTTGGGTATCTGCTTCTTATAGGGGTTGTCAACTAATGGACCTCCCCAGGGTACTGAAGGTGTAAAAAAATGTATAATTACTGTACCTCCCAGACTATCGCCACTCCTCCGCCCTGAGATTTGTGCGCAATGTCACATGACTGCTGCAGCCAATCAGCTGTTGCTCTCTGACCTGCAGTGTTCTAATTCCATCAGAACAAACTCCTCACAGTTAATATTCTGAAAAGAAGCAGCCATACTGTATTTTTCTAATCACGGGCAACTTTTTTAAATAGGTAGATTATTGATGTGAGTAGGTAATTAAAGATAAATCATCATAGATAAATTAAGCCAATTAAGTATACAAATTAACAATAAAGTACATTAATAACATAAATTAACCCCTTAACGCTGAAGCCTGTTTTCACATTCATGACCGGGCCAAATTTTTCAATTCTGACCAGTGTGGTAATAACTCGAGAATGCTTCAGCATATTGCAGAGATTCTGATCCTGATTTTTCGTGACATTGGACATCATATTAGTGGTAAATTTAGGTCAATATGATTTGTGGTTTTTTATGAAACATACCGAATTTTTTAAGAAAAATTTTCAATTTTTGAATTTTTATGCCCTCAAAAAAAATACTTATACCACATGAAATAATTAATAAATAACATTTACCACATGTCTATTTTACGTTGCATTATTTTTTTAAAATTTTTTGTTAGGAGGATTAAAAAGTAATCTTTCCCATGTCTACTTTACGTTAGCATTATTTCTGAAACTTTTTTTTGTTAGAATGGTTAAAAAATGATCAATAATTTTTCATTTTTACTACAAAATTTACAAATCCTATTTCTTAAAGTGACTTTTGAGGGTCCGATATGTCAGAAACCCCCCCCCCCCAAACAAGACCCCATTGTAAACATGGCACCCCTCACGGTAATCAAAACCACATTCATAATGCTTGTTAACTTTTCAGGTTCTTCACAAGAATAATACCCAAGTAAAAGAAAATTGCCTAGTTTTTACAAAAAAATGTTGCTTTAACCCCAAAGGGTAACAGGAGAAAATTTAACACCTAATTTGTTGTGCACTTTTTCCTGAGTACGCTGATGTACCATATGTGGGGGAAAACTACTGTTCAGGCACACAGTAGAGCTCCAAAGAAGTGAGTGCAGTTTTGGAAAGCAGACTTTGCTCGTATGGTTTTTGTATGGACATGATGCCGCATTTGTGGAGCCCTTATACTACCAAAAGAGCAGTAACCCAATTTTGGAAACTATACTCTTCAAGGAAATAATCTCGGGATGTAGTGAGCATACTGAACCCACATGTGCTTCACAGTATTTTATTACATTGTGACGTTAAAATGAAAATGTACTTTTTTAACCAAAAATAATGTTTTAGCCACATATATTTCATTATCACATGGAATTTTTGGAGTAAATGGACCCAAAAACTTCTAAAGCCATTTCTTCCAAATGCAGCAATATCCATTATGTGGTCGTAAACTAATATTTGTGCACACGGCATGAGGGAAGAATTGCGATTTGGCTTTTGCTGCACACATTTACAGTAATAGTTTGTGGGTGACACTTGCAGAGGCCCTGAGGTGCCAGAACAGGAGAAACCCCCCACAACTGACGAGAGTAATACATATTTTTATCCCAAAAGCGTATTACCATTTTCTTTACCCTTGGAATGTGAGAAAATGAAAAATTACATTTCTTACAATAATGCGTGGATTTAGATCTACATTTTTCATTTTTGCCATGGCTATAAAAAAAAAGTTCCCCATAAATTATTACGCTACATCTCCCAAGTACGGCAGTACCCTATATGTAGTCATACGCTTCATACGGCAGAGACAGAGTGCCATTTGGCTTTTAGGGAGCAGAGTTTCCTGGAGTAGTTTATAGGTACCATTTGCAGAGCCCCATAGCTTCCAAAATAGCAGAAATCTGCTCGGGAACATACACTGTTAGGATGGATCCCGAATAGTTATGAGCGAACGTGTTCCATTAAGGTGTTATCCGCCATGTTCGGGTGCTAACCGAGTGACTTAGGAATTCTCGAAAAATATGTTGAGTCCCAGTGGTTGCATGTCTCGGGGCTGTTCCACAGCCATAACACATGGAGGAATTTTTGTTTATTAGACAATCCCTCCATGTGTTGCAGCTGATGGAACAGCCCCGAGACATGCAGCCGTGGAGGCTCAACATATTTTTCGAGAATTCCTAAGTCACTCGGTTAGCACCCAAATATGGCGGATAACACCTTATTTGATCACGTTTGCTCATGTCTAATCCCGAAGGATCTGTCTACCATACGGTAGAGACCCACTGTAAGAGACTTGTATCGCATTGTATGCATCTCTCTACAGCGTCCCCATGTATGGGAAAATGCAATCCTCTGCTGTCCTTTCCGATACAGTCACATAAGTGCATGTCAGCCAGATGGAGACTGGAAAGAACACACTTTTAGCCTGCATCTGATGAAAGGTCGGCCATGGTAACGTTACACTATGCATCCAGATCGATATTTTGGCCAAGATATGCAAGCTCGCAACCCGCGACAAGGGTCCTCACTAAAAAGCAAAGCCACAAAAAAGGACTAAAAATCCTCCAAAATCTCAAAAAAACACAGCAGAAAAAAGGCAGCGATGTTGACCTGCCTAGGTCTCCAAACAAATGCACTATCAGGATGCAGCGGACTCATGTAGTTAAAATGGCAGCAACACAGGTGCAAAAATACCGATGAGACAACCACTCACGGCCTACCAATCCATGGAGGGGGTGGTTGCTTGGTATATTATTGCACAAAAGACGTCCAGAAGTATACTGTAAACTAGGTCCACGGACACAGTTTGCACCAAGCCTAAGCGGTGTACGAGCTATATACAGCAACTCTGTACATTGCTTGGTGGCCACTGCCTGAATACTTCAATGGAAGATCAAGCTCAGTACTCATCTACCCAGAAATGTGTGGCACTGCTTTGTCCCTCCCACTTCATTTCGGCCACTGCCGGAGCAGTTTTCAGCTGATAGGTGGGTGTACTGATGTTGGACCCCCACCGATCTCATATTGAAGAACTATTCAGCGGATATACAATCAATGATTAGACCCGGAGACCCCCTTTAAGTGCCTTCTCCCCATACATGTTGATGTTAAGAATAATTTTTGCACGCTGCGGGGCTCAGAAGAGGGGTCCATTTTGCTTTCCGAGCTTGGATTTTACATGACTGTATTTTGGGAGCCATGTTGCTTTTCCAACGCATCTGAACAACTAGGAACACGGGCAACCTCTATTTTTCCATTGACAGATCTGAGTAGGGACTTGTTTTTGGCAGGATGAGATGAAATAATTATTGGTGCCATTCAGTACATAACATTTTTTATTTACCGTAATTTTTTTTGAATCAGATATTTTTATTAAACCGTAAGAGTAATACATGGAAATTACGTTACTATTTTTAATTTTTAATCAATTTTTTGAGAAACAGAATGAGCAAATAAAAAGCAAGTCAGGAATTATCTTTCATTTTTTTACGCTGTTCACGGTGCAATAAAAGTGATCAGGCATCTGTACTGTTCGCAACCTTATCATAGCAGTGATACCACATTTATTTAGTGGGTTTTTGTATGTTTTGCTACTTTTGTGCACTAAAACCTATTTTTTGCAAACAATGATTTGTTTTTCCATCATCATACCGTCATAGCTGTACCTTGTTTTTTGTCAACAGAGCTACAGTATATAAGGGCTTGTTTTGTGTGGGACAAGATGAGGTTTTTATTGATACCCCCCTCTGTTTGTATGTGATTTATCGGATCATTTTTTATCATATGTTTTGTGTATCAGTATGGCTAAAAAGCAGTATTTTTGGTGCATTTTTTTGTATGGTGTTCACAAATGGGTTAAATAATGTGACAGTTTTAGACAATGGTTTATACAGTGCGCAGTTATACCGAATATGTGTACTTTTTGTTTTCTTTTGTTTGTTTTTTCAGAATAATAATTTACTTGCAAAAATTTTTCCAGTATTTTTTGTACTTTCCCTTTCATTTTTTTCATATTTTTACAAACTTTATTGCACTTTTTTTCTTACTTTTTTACTTAGTCCCACGATGGGACATCAACCTTCCTTGGTCGCATCGTCTAATACTCTACAATGCTTTTACTGAAAAGCAAAAATGGCACGTGTGAGCAAGCCTTAAGCAAATTTAACCCAGAATTCGCCTTAAAAAAATCCCCAAAAAATGAACATAATGCCCAGCAATGTGAAAATGACATGTTCCGGTGCGGTCCGGTCCAAAGGGCGTCGTGCCCCGGGTGCGGCGCCTCCCATCTTCATACGATGACGTCCTCTTCTTGTCTTCAGGCTCCGGCGCAGGCGTACTTTGTCTGCCCTTTTGAGGGAGGAGCAAAGTACTGCAGTGCGCAGACGCTGGGAAAGGTCAGAGAGACCTGGCGCCTGTGCACTGCAGTACTTTACTGGGACAATTGGTGAAATGGTGGCGCAACTAACAGAGGTGCCTGCACGCACAAATAATGAAAAATAATATTAAAACACAGTGAAGAAAGGGAAGATATAGCACTTATAGTGCTGGCAAAATGCTAATGAAGAGGAATCGTCCATTGAAAAGGAACTAATGGCAAGTTACAGAACATGAAAATCCAGATCCAGTTTCTAGACAAGCTGGACTGTGATTTGTACCAAAAGCAGTTTTAACATGTTGCTTGTGGTCAGAAAGACATGACCGAATGTTTTAACAAGTTTTAACCCACTCCCCTCCCCCATATTTCGTTGGTAGCAAAGTTGAGCTTTTGACTTTTTATTTTGCTGTATAAAGCCAAACTTGTCTTGTTGCAGATGTAGCGGAGCTGAGTTTGTCATTTTAGCCATCTTATTGCTTGGTCATAAATGCTGTTGCACAGCAGATAATATAAGAACAGTGTATTAATATAATTTCCATGGTTAATGGGGTCACCCCAACGCAAATCCAGTGGAATATTGCCAGGATTTGACACAGAGAAGATTTGACAGACTCATCTCTGCTTCATGTGCACTATGTGGTCACTATGTGGTCACTATGCGGTCACTATGTGGTCACTATGCTGTCACTATGTGGTCACTATGCGGTCACTATGTGGTCACTATGTGGTCACTATGCGGTCACTATGTGGTCACTATGCCGTCACTATGTGGTCACTATGCTGTCACTGTGCGGTCACTGTGGTCACTATGTGGTCACTATGCGGTCACTATGTGGTCACTATGCGGTCACTATGTGGTCACTATGCTGTCACTATGTGGTCACTATGCTGTCACTGTGCGGTCACTGTGGTCACTATGTGGTCACTATGTGGTCACTATGTGGTCACTATGCGGTCACTATGTGGTCACTATGCTGTCACTATGTGGTCACTATGCTGTCACTGTGCGGTCACTGTGGTCACTATGTGGTCACTATGCGGTCACTATGTGGTCACTATGCTGTCACTATGTGGTCACTATGTGGTCACTATGCTGTCACTATGCGGTCACTATGCGGTCACTATGTGGTCAGTGGCTTCAAGTACAGCTGCATGTTATTAAACTTTGCAATCACATATGTTCTACATATCTCACACCCCACCGGCATCTATCAGGTTAAATCTGGAAAACATTCAGTTATTCCCAGAATCTGCAAGAATTCGGCTCCGGTTTTAATTTCCTTATAACATGCCCCCGAGCAGCGTGTTGTTGTATTCAATCCTCATCACTGAATCAATGAAGGAAGGACTCGCGATGCCTGTGAATGTGTCACCATCAATACTTTTATGTGCATTGACAGTTGTGGCTGAGAGAGCAGGGAGCGATGGGGAAATGGCATTGATGCTGGATCTGTGATTGGGGGTTGGGCTCGACTACAGCAGCTCTCAGCTTGGATGATGACACATGGCATTTAAGAGAAAAGGGACATTTCCACTTTATATAACCGAGAGGCACTTGCATTGTAAAATAGTTAATTTTTTGTGAACATTCCGAACCTGATTAAATAATGTAGTGCAAAATATACGAAATATACAAATTCGGACGGTCTGGCCCTATGGTCGTCATTGTTACGGCTCCTGTCCTTCCTCTACCCTGCTAAACACCGTCCACTGGCTTTGATTGATGTGGATGGTGCGTTCTGCGTCCTCCAGATAGCTGAGTAAAGTCTTACACCTGCGCAGGGACATGACTAGCTCACAGGGGTTCACTTTTCTCTGCCCTCCTACGCACAGAGACAAACCTAACTGCGCATGCGCCGGCACACGTCTTTCCGGCTCCTGCTTCCCAGAACCATTACTCCCATATTGTTTTGTTCCCTGATGCCAGAATTAAACTCCTCTTCTGCCATTTCTGACGACAGGGAACAAAACAATATGGGCAAACAATATGGGCAAAATGGTGCTGGTTAGCAGGAGCTGGAAAGACGTGTTCCCGCTCGTGCGCAGTTTGGTTTTTAAGGGCAGAGCAAAGTGCGCCTGCGCGAGTCAGCAATGTCCCTGCACAGATCTTGGTCAGCTATGTGGGTGACTCAGGACACACCGTCCTCCTGCTGTGATTGATGTGGATGACGTGCCCTACGTCATCCACAGCAGGGAAGAGGAGGGACAGGCAATGAGACCCATTGGACTGGACTGTCTAAATTTGCATACCTCTCTGAAGCATTTCAAAAGTTTTTTTGGGGAGATACAGAGGGGAGTCTGGACATAATGTCCAAATGGATTGCAACACAAGCGCTGAGGAAGGTGGTGGTATTGGTTCATATGGAAAAACTGGTGACAGGTTCCCTTCAGGGTGTTAGAGGATTGCAAACAGCATGTCTGACCCTGTTTAGTTGCCCCAATAACAGCCCCCCTACAGTGGATGCAATGGCTCTTTTTGCTTTGTGCTTCATGAGCTCGTTTTTTGATAACATGATGTTACTTGCTTCTGGGAATAGGTGGACGTGTGTCGGGGGCTACTGAGAGTAGTCATGGGGCCGCACACACTATTTGGGTCAAAGTTAAGTATAAGCTTTTTTATTTTAATTGGGCCAAACATCTGGAATGACAAGGGGGTTATTTTAGTAGTGGACAACCCTTTAAGGTGTGACAAATTGAGAGTCTGTGAACACGGGCAAAGAACAAAGCTGTCCGTGCAGTAGACCAAGTGTGAGAAGGTCCTGCTGGGGTGGGCTGTAATCCCGAGAAGATCTAAGAATGAGACTGTAAATATTCTCTGAAATTTTTAAGAGAAAAAGCCTCATAAAAGTCAAGTCCTAAGAGCTGTCTGGTGTTTCTGATATGCTTCTACCTGCAAAGGAAATCCCCAGTGCAAGGAACGACCTGCAGATGTCCAGAAGCTTCACCACACTCTGTCCCGTGGGTCCCTTAAATAACTAATATCTCAATACGGTTGTATCTGCTCCGTTTTTATACCTTTTGTCTGGTTCTTGGTTAAAGTTAAGAAAACCCTAAAGATCTGATTAATCATTTGGATTTTTTCTTCACTTTTCCATTTTTTTGGGATTGTGCTATTCATCGACATTTTTTGTCTCAAATTCTTCAAAATGGTTCCTAAATTTTGTGCAAAATCCAAAAATACTATTTATATTTGTCTTTACCCTTTTTTGTGACAAGGTCACGTGAAATATCTAACATACAGTGCCTTGGGAAAATATTTGGCCCCCTGAAACTTTTCAACCTTTTCCCACATATCATGCTTCAAACATAAAGATACCAAATGTAAATTTTTGGTGAATAATCAACAACAAGTGGAACACAATTGTGAAGTTGAAAAAACATTTATTGGTTATTTTACATTTTTGTGGAAATTCAAAAACTGAAAAGTGGGGCGTGCAATATTATTCGGCCCCTGTAACTTAATACTTTGTTGCGCCACCTTTTGCTGCGATTACAGCTGCAAGTCGCTTGGGGTATGTCTCTATCAGGTTTGTACATCGAGAGACTGAAATTCTTGCCCATTCTTCCTTGGCAAACAGCTCGAGCTCAGTGAGGTTTGATGGAGATCGTTTGTGAACAGCAGTTTTCAGCTCTTTCCACAGATTCTCGATTGGATTGAGGTCTGGACTCTGACTTGGCCATTCTATCACCTGGATACGTTTATTTGTGAACCATTCCATTGTAGATTTTGCTTTATGTTTGGGATCATTGTCTTGTTGGAAGACAAATCTCCGTCCCAGTCTCAGGTTTTTGCAGACTCCAACAGGTTTTCTTCAAGAATGGTCCTGTATTTGGCTCCATCCATCTTCCCATCAATTTTAACCATCTTCCCTGTCCCTGCTGAAGAAAAGCAGGCCCAAACCATGATGCTGCCACCACCATGTTTGACAGTGGCGATGGTGTGTTCAGCTGTGTTGCCTTTACGCCAAACATATTGTTTGGCATTGTTGCCAAAAAGTTCTATTTTGCTTTCATCTGACCAGAGCACCTTCTTCCACATGTTTGGTGTGTCTCCCAGGTGGCTTGTTGCAAACTTTAAACAACACTTTTTATGGATATCTTTGAGAAATGACTTTCTTCTTGCCACTCTTCCATAAAGGCCAGATTTGTGCAGTGTGCGACTGATTGTTGTCCTATGGACAGACTGTCCCACCTCAGCTGTAGACCTCTGCAGTTCATCCAGAGTGATCATGGGCCTCTTGGCTGCATCTCTGATAAGTCTTCTCCTTGTTTGAGATGAAAGTTTAGAGGGACGGCCGGGTCTTGGTAGATTTGCCGTGGTATGATACTCCTTCCATTTCAATATGATCGCTTGCACAGTGCTCCTTGGGATGTTTAAAGTTTTAGAAATCATTTTGTATCCAAATCCAGCTTTAAACCTCTCCGCAACAGTATCACGGATCTGCCAGATGTGTTCCTTGGTCTTCATGATGCTCTCTGTGCTTCAATCAGAACCCTGAGACTATCACAGAGCAGGTGCATTTATACGGAGACTTGATTACACACATGTGGATTATATTTATCATCATTAGGCATTTAGGACAACATTGGATCATTCAGAGATCCACAATGAACTTCTGGAGTGAGTTTGCTGCGCTGAAAGTAAAGGGGCCGAATAATATTGCACGCCCCACTTTTCAGTTTTTGAATTTCCACAAAAATTTTAAATAACCAATAAATTTCGTTCAACTTCACAATTGTGTTCCTCTTGTTGTTGATTCTTCACCAAAAATTTACATTTGGTATCTTTATGTTTGAAGCATGATATGTGGGAAAGGTTGAAAAGTTCCAGGGGGCCGAATACTTTCGCAAGGCACTGTACATAAAATCACTCCAGAGGGAGACAAAGGTATATTCAACGCACAAACATTTTGCAAAACATTTTAATTAAGCCCTTAATTATGAAAATGATTAAAAAAAAAAAGTTAACAAGTGTAAAATAGACTTTAAAAAAAGACACAAATTAAAAAGAAGAGTAATGGTGCAAATGAAAAAGAGGCAAAAAATGCAAAAAAAAAAAGAAATGAACAAAAAAAAGCATTAATGAATCTGGTCTCTAATTTCCAATGTTTTTCTTGTAAGACTATTTACATATAAGAATATTAAACTGGTTTTAGAGGTTCTTCTATTCAATGGAAGAACATAAAGTATGTGTTCCCTTATAGTGTTGCGAATGTGCTGGGATAATGTGTTATCCGCCAAGTGACTTTGGCGTGCTCAGAAAATATGTTCGACTCTCCGTGGCTGCATGTCTTGTGGATGTTCGACAGGCGCTACATATGTAGGGATTGTTTGTTTGTTAGACATGCAGATCGCGGGGAGTCCAACATACTATTCGAGCACGCCGAAGAGAGTCGGTTAGCACCTGAGCATTGCGGATAACACCTGATCCCAGCACGTTCGCTCATCACTATTCCTTACTACTAAGGCTCTTCAGTTTTCTTTGGCACTCGCTCATTGAATTATATTTCATGCATAATTCAGCAGCTCAAATGTGACCAAGAATTCTACCTTGTTAACTTTGCCAGGAGGAAATCCACCTTTGTCTAGAATGTCTTCATTTAAACATCCCCTTATGGAAATAAAACTGTTAGACAAGGATGTGCCCAGGGCAATGTTTTATGTATTTCATTCGTCTATTCTTTCTTCTGGGGATTAACGGCTTCCAGCAGTAAAATATCACACAGAATCTTCCTGTGACCTTGGCCACTTGACATTTTTAGGTCATTTTGTATGATAAGCAGAACTTATGTTCATCCACTGAGGGTAAGCTACAAGAAGAACAAATAATATAAATATATATATATGTTGAAATGTAGCTGAAAAGAACACAAGAATGTAACAAATCTTGGAAGAGTTGATTAAATGTAAGGGCGTTACCTTCTCTGCTCCGTGCCTGGAACCACTTAGCTGTGCAGCAGGTTTCCCGGGGGGGCAGACTTGGAGACTGGGACAGGAAAGAAGCCTGGCTGAGAGAGAAAAGAGGCACGCTTTCCAGGGCTAGAGCAGCGTGCACAGCAGAGAGAGCAGAGTGTGCCGCAGAGAGAGCAGAGTGTGCCGCAGAGAGAGCAGCGTGTGCAGCAGAGAGCAGCGTGCACAGCAGAGAGAACAGCGTGCACAGCAGAGAGAGCAGAGTGTGCAGCAGAGAGCAGCGTGCACAGCAGAGAGAGCAGAGTGTGCCGCAGAGAGAGCAGCGTGCACAGCAGAGAGAGCAGAGTGTGCAGCAGAGAGAGCAGTGGATACAGCGGACAGAACAGCACGCAGCTGCGCTCCGGGGAGGAGAGAGAGAGAGCTCCCGGTCAGAAGGACTGAGACAGTAAGAATGTCCAGCAAGACTGCATCTTGTGAGTACGTGAAAGTGGACTCTGCTGTGACTGGAGAGGTGCGCCCTGATGCCCATGCAGAGACAGTGACCCGTTCAAAGAGAGTGACCTGTGCAGAGACAGTGGCCCCTAGCACCCACGGCATTAGTGCAGAGTGCCGATTCCTGTTGGGATACCCAATAATAGACTGAGCATCATTCTCCCGAGATAGGCTGCACTGTTGAGGCAGAAGACTCAGAGCACAGGGGACCCTGTTTGCCTAGCATCTCCTCTACTCACCACAGTAACCCCTCAAACCCCAGGTTGCGGGTTCCCAGAGACTACACAGCTCACGGATAACAGAGGGACGACAAGTGCCGCTATTTCCCAGCACCTACGTTTTAGAAGACAACCCTACAAGCAAGTCCTCATCAGACTGATAAGTGTTATTTCCCAAGAACTAACGTTTACTTCTGTTATACTGCTTCCCATATATTTTGCACCGTTATTTCTGCAGTTTATATTCTACTGTTTTCTCCCTGCGAGGAGAATTAATAAACCCCCCTCAACAGTTGGTCTGTCTGTTCTGTAGTGACATAGTCTACCCTGCACTCTATTACATAAATGTGATATTATTCTAAATCCGAGTTTCAAATGTTAAAAGTAAAGATGAGCAAACCGGAAAGTTGTTTTTTAAAGGGACTCAGTCACCAGGTTTTTGCATGAGACCCTTATTCCAGCGATGTGTCACTTACTGGGCTGCTTTCTGCAGTTTTGATAAAATCACTGTGAACTGCAGCAGATCCAGCAGTTCACTAATTGCTGAGCTGTGTATAACCCTGCCTACACTACTGATTGGCTGCTTTCTGTGTACACTGTACATAGGCATAAAACTGCCAGTCAGTGGTGTGGGCGTGGTTTTACAAAGCTCATGAATATGGAGGACTGCACATCAGCTAGTTTACTTGTCCTCTAGTGATAATCTCAACTAATAAAACAGTGATTTAATAAAAATTCCAGCAAGCAGCTCAGTAAGTGACACATTGCTAGAGTCATGGTCTCTATTCTCTACATTATGCTGCTCTCAGATTAGCTGTCAAAAATCTGACCGATTTCCTTTAAAAATAGTTTGATCTTTTGCCAATAGCTGAATTTCCTATTGCTCAGACTTATTTCCCTTATATAGATGGTTGAAATGCTTTAAAGGGGGTTTCAAGAACTTCATAATCAGATAGATCTGGTACAACTCCCATCATCCCCGCTGATTAGCTCATCAAAGGTTCTATAGTGCACCAGAAGTCACACAGTTCCATACAATGTAATAGCCATTAAGGGGGAATCTGTCAGCCCGTTTTTCCTGCTTAGTCTGAGAGCAACATAATATAGGTCAAGAGACCCTGATTCCAGAGATGTGTCACTTATTAAGCTGTGTGTTGCAGTTTCAATACAATCAGTGTTTTATCAGCAGGAAATTATCACTGCAGGACTAAGTCTCAGGTGCAGGCAAGTCCAGCTAATCTGTATCCCCGCGCCCCCCACTACTGACTGGCAGCTTCCTGACAATGTATACAGGAAGCTGTCAATCGGTTCTGGACGGGGTTATACATAGCTCAGAATTCTGTCCACTGCTACATCTATAACAGAGAAAACAGGGATCGTATCAAAACTGCAACAAGCATTCCAGTAAGTGATACATCCCTGGAATCTGGCTCCCTGCTCCCACATCATACTGCTCTCAGATTGCATGGTAAAACCTGCTGAAAGCTCTAACCCATACAAATGAATGAGAATGAGCTTGCAATACCAAAAATGGCCACTACACAATAGATGGTTCTGTGAGTTTATCGATGAAGGGTCCTACCCCCAAAATGAGACCTACCCCCAAAATGGAAACATAGTCAAAAATTAACTAAATATCAGATGACCCTGCATATTAATGCAAAAAATGGTAATGTGAGATAACTATAGATGGGTGAGATAATTACAGTGGATTTGAATTTTATTTAAATTTTACAAAAATTTATAAGCTGGGTCTTCCAGCGATTTTGTAACATGGTTTCTAGGCTGGGACTTCCCCCATGACTAGGCCCGGGACGTCAATGATAATGCTTAGTCGTCCCGGGAAGTTCCACCCTAGCATGAAGATGCCCAGTGTTTCACCCCATTGCGGCTTTTAGAAGAGGTGTTGATGACTGTACGTAGGACCTTGAGCAGTGGAGGTATTACGTGTTTTTTTACTCCTTTTTTCTTCCTTTGTTTATCATGTCCAGGGGTCTTTTCAGAACCCAGATCATAATAAGGGACATTAAATTCCCAGAGAATAAATCCGCTGTTAATCGAATTTTCTGTTAAAATCTGGAGGATTTGGTAAATTCAAATCTTGTCAAATCCGCTCAATCTTTAGACATAACCAAAAGCTCGTTAGTCTGTGATTACATGATATAAAATCAGCTGCATCATTTTTCATAGATTAGTTCGGGGTTCGTACCAGACACTCAGTGTCCAGTGCTAAACTCTCAACACTGACTTCTCTCGGAATGTTCCGAGTTCCAGGAGGAGAGGGCTTTGGACTAAAGTTCGGTCAGGTACAAGAACCCAAACTTCCTTGGGTCGACTCATCCCTACTTGTAAGACATTTTTGTGTGTATATGACATGACTGAGACAATTTTCCATTTAGAAATTGGGCATTAAACTCCTTTGTGCACGATCCATAAAGCTCTTACCAGTTACACTGCATCCTAACCAGCTGCAAACGTATCGTAACATATCAGATTTTTTAAGTTTTTGTTTTAGCTACATTTTTAATGTCAATGTCAGATGAATGAATCAATCCACAAAGAATCGAATTTTGGTAGGGAAATGCTATACCTGCATAATTAGTGTGACTGTGAACTCATGGATCTGAGATAGAGATCGATTCCGAAGGATTGAGTTTCTTTTGAATTTCGTAAAAATCGCGGTTTCACACGAATTCGAACATTTGAACCTTGTTGGCACCATCTCCCACCCTGCTCAGTCATCAGAAAGCAGCAAATGTCATTTTGTAATTCGCTCGGGCGTCCTCATAATACCCTACATCTATGACAACAAACAAACTTATTATAACCGGTACAGTGGTGGTCAATACAAGGCCATCACAGCCCTGGGTAAGTTTTGCATTTCTTTTTCCTGTAGAGTGTAAGTTCTTATGGTCAGCGGGGTCCTGTCTGTCTCTCCTATAGAGAGTGTAAGCTCTTATGGTCTCTGGGGTCCTCTCTCTCTCATCTAAAACTTGTAAGCTCTTATGGTCAGCAGGTCTTCTCTCTTTCTTGTCTGTAAAATGTAAGTTCTTATGGTCAGTGGTGTCCTCTCTCTTCTGTAGAGTGTAAGTTCTTATGGTTAGCGGGGTCCTCTCTCTCCTGTAGAGTGTAATCTTTAATGGTCAGCGGGGTCCTGTCTCTCATAGAGTGTAAGAAATCATGGTTACTGGGATCGTCTCTCTCTTTCTTCTATAAAGTATAAGCTCTTTTGGTCAGCGGGGTCCTCTTTCTCTCTTTCTTGTTTGGACTTGTGTCACATGCAGAGAAGCCATAATTTATTTATTTTTACCGTAATTTATTTATTTTATCAACTTCGTAACTCACAATACATGCTTGAAATTAAAAATGTTAGAATTTTCGCACACTTCTTTGTTGTAGTACTGCCATATTAAACCTTAAGGCTATGTTCACACAGTGCAGATTATTTGCGGTTTTTTAGCGTTTTTGCGCTATAAAAACGCTATAAAACCGCAAATAATCTGCATACATTAAGCATCCTATCATTTTTAATGAAATCCGCAATTTCTGTGCACATGATGTGCGTTTTTCCGCATGAAAAACGCATTGCGGTAAAAAACCGGACATGCTCATTAATTTTGCGGTTTTTTCGCGGTTTTCCCACTGTCTAATGCATTGGGAAATGTTTGGGAAAAACCGCGTCAAAAACGCGTCAAAACCGCGTCAAAAACGCACAAAAAACGCGCAAAAAAACGCATGCGGTTTTTATGCGGAAATCTGGCAGAAATGTCCGGATTTTCACAGGAATTTTCTGCATCAATTCCTGAACGTGTGTATGGGGCCTTACACTCCACCTGGACACAGTGGCCCTTTGCAAAAGGTTACATTGGTTTGTGAAACTAACAAGCTTTAGTTGTCCCTTGTTTTTTTGTGAAAGAACTAAGGGTGCATTTTTTAAAAATTCTTTATTATAATGCACACATTTAAATTTCTTGAATACTTCTTAATAGTCAAATTTATCAACTGTACTCCCCATGAGCATACTGTACACTGTTGCTATATTTTTCTTTCCAGGTGTGAACTTAAAGGGAAAAACTCTATTATCCTGCAGATATGAGGTTAATCTGCAGGCTAGTAGTGTTCAGAACCTTCTCGGCACCCGCACTTAGACACCAAATGCTGGAATCGAATTAGCTTTATTTTTACCAGCGACATTCAGTTTTCAGTCACAGGGGCGGTGCTGGTTTAGTCAGCTGTCACGACTCAGTTGTCGGGTAACCCGGGACGAGGTGCTTCTTCCTTGTCCCTAACACTAGGGGCGCCCTAGCTTGCCCTATTCCCCGGGATACTTCTGAAGGTGACGATGCCGGGGCTTCCACCCTTGCCTTATCTCCAGAATCAGCCCTCCATCTGTTCCGTTCCCCCACCCAAGGAAGAGGGGAGCTGCCGTACACCGCAGTACACCAACCTGATGAACAAGGCAACATGAACAAAGGTAAATGAAAATATCAGGCATACAGATATTAACTTACATATAACAAAGGAATGCGCTAGGGAGTGGAGGACAAGGAAAAACCAAAGTAAGATTAGAGAAGGGAATTATCACACTTGCACCCCACGTAACAGTCACAGATAACTCCTCCAAACTCCTCATATAAGCACCTAAACACCTCTCCTCCAAGCCATGCAGCATAAGCTACTCTGAGGATATGTGTCAGTCAGGACCCAGATTATATAGGGTTATATAGGGGATAGGAGTGGCTAACCCGAGCTCAGCTGAGAGCTCAGACTCCCAGAGCTCCCAATATGGTCAAAAAACCCCTGTTTTGCCAAGAGAAGTAAACACCATTTAAAAAGAAGGTGAAGTGCTTCTGTTCAGTGCAGGAGTAGGAGCAATCAAATGCTGCTGTCTTCTGGCTTCTCTCTGTTGCGGTAACCCTGTGACAGTACCCCTCCTTCTAAAAGGGACCTCCAGAACCTCAGGACCGGGTTACCGGGGTGTGCCATGTGAAAAGACCGGATCAGTCTGGCCATATGGACATCAGATGCTGGTGCCAACATCCTCTCCTCAGGACGTACCCCTTCCAATGTACCAGATACTGAAGCAACCGATGATCTAAACAAGAATTCATGATTTTCACTGTCTGAAATTCTAAGTTTCTATCGACAATGACAGGAAATGGTGGTAGTGATGATGGTACCGAACATTCAACGTATTTTTTCAAGAGAGATCGATGAAATACATTATGGATTCTAAAAGTAGGCGGCATGGAAGGTGGAATGCTACAGGACTGATGATGGCTTTGATCTTAAAAGAACCGATAAACCTGGGACCGAGTTTCCTAGATGGAACCTTCAACTTAATGTTCCTAGAGGACAACCACTCCAAATAGTGACCAAAAGTCACCAACACACAGGTTCCAACCCACCAAATATCTCCGATCATCCACACTCTTATATTTGGACCCCATCTTCCTCAAATTATTATTAACCCTTGCCACATGGATGTAATAGATAATGAAAACCGTTCCTCTTCAGGTAATCCAGAAGAAACATTCTTATTAAATGAGCTGAACTGAGAATGAAACACACACATCCCGAGAAATGGGGACTTACCAGTAGATTCATTACGACTATTATTTACTGCGAATTTATTGATTGGTAAGTAGGTGACCCAATCCTCCTGATTCTCAGACACAAAACACCTAAGATAAGCCTCTAGATTATGGTTAACCCGTTCAGTCTACCCATTAGAGTGCGAGTGAAATGCAGAAGAAAATGAAAGATGGATCCCCAGATGAGTGCAAAATGCCCTCTAAATTTCCCTGACAAAACTTTGCACCAAGAACTTGGCATTCATTAAAGCTGGTAGAGGAATAAAATGACACATCTTACTGAATCTATACACGACCACCATAATTACCGTATTCCCAACCTACACTTATATATCTGTGATAAAATCGTTAGACAAGTGAGTCCAAGATCTACAGGGAATCTCCATTGGTTGGAGAGCCCCTGACGGATGAGTATGAGAGGTCTTAGAACGTGCACAGACATTGCAAGAGGCTACATACTCCCGGAAATCCTGATGAACCCCTTGCCACCAAAAATGCAGAGTAAGTAGATCAATGTTGACTTTATTGCGAGAATGTCCGGTCAAGACCGAATCATGATGTTTACTAAGGACTCTTAGACGAAGATTCACAGGAACAAACAGTTTACCTAGCAGACAGGCAGCAGAGGCATCCCCCTGAGCGTCAACAACCTCTCTTTCAAGATAGGAGGATATAGACACCATAATCACCCCTTTTTGTAGAATAGGTGCTGGTTCACAATTATTTCCTCCCCCAGGAAAACAACGAGATAAGGCATCTGCATTAATGTTTTTGTTCCCCGGCCTATATGTAACAAAAAAAGTTAAACCTGGTGAAGAACAATGCCCATCTTGTTGTTGAGGAGTTAGACATTTCGCCGATTCCAAATAGGCAACATTCTTAAGATCTGTGATCACCATAACCGGATGAATCGCTCCCTCCAAAAAATGATGCCACTCTTCAAAAGCCCACTTGATTGCCAAGAGTTCTCTGTTACCGATGTCATAATTTTTCTTTCCAGACCACAGTTTTTTTGGAAAATATGCACATGCACACCATTTATCAGGAAACACACCCAGCGACAATACAGCCCCTACCTCAGATGTGTCAACCTCGACGATAAAAGGCTGAGAGATGTCAGGCTGTATGAGGATCGGTGCAGATGAGAAACAGCTCTTCAAAGTATCAAATGCCTCCCTGGCCTGACTGGACCACTTGGAAAAGTCCATCCCCTTCCTAGTCATATCCGTCGGAAGGTTTGGCTACTACCGAAAAGTTTTTGATGAACTTACGGTAGTAGTTGGCGAAACCTAAAAACCTTTGTAACGCCTTCAAATCCTCCGGACGATCCCAGTCCACTACTGTCTGGACTTTCACTGAATTCATGCGAAAACCGATGGATGACAACACATATCCTAGGAAAGGGATCTCCTTAACCGAGAAAATACATTTCTACGGTTTGACAAATAATTTATTGTCTCTGAGCACATGTAAGAACTGCTGACATGTACCTGATGTGACTCAAGGTCAGGTGAATAAATTAATATGTGATCCAGATAGATAACTACCAATCTGCCTACCAGGCAACTAAAGATGTTATTTATAAAGTGCTGAAAGATGGCGGGTGCAGTCGTCAACCCAAATGGCATCACCAGGTTTTTATAGTGTACCTCAGGTGTATTGAATCTTGTTTTCCACTCATCCCCATCTTTAATGTGACTGAGATTATATGCCCCCCTGAAGTCCACTTTTGAAAACCATTTTGCTCCTGCAATTTGAGTAAAGAGGTCCGGGATGAAAGGATTTAGACCGGGATTATACTGAGTTCGTGGAAATCTAGGCAAGGGTGTAACCCCCATCTTTCTTCTTTACAAATAAGAACTCCGTGGCAATGGGGGATGAGGATGGTCTGATATAACCCTTTGCCAAACTTTCCACAATATAGTCCTTCATGACTTGCCTCTCTGGACCAGAGATATTATACAGACTGCTCTTAGGCAGCTTGGCCCCACGAACAAGATGGCGCAGCCATAAAGATGATAGGGAGGAAGATCTTGGCGCCCCTGCTGTGAGAACACATAGTCAAAGTCAGACAGAAATTTCGGCACAGCACCCTGGCAAGTTGGGTACCCAAGAAGTGTCCTTGACAATACTCACTCCACTTTACCACTTCCTGAGTCTGCCAATCTACCACAGGATTGTGCAGAGTGAGCCAAGGAAGTCCAAGAGCCACAGGTGAGGGCAGACCTTCTAGCACAAACAGTGTATTACCTCAGAGTGCATGGCTCCTACCTGAAGTTGTAAACCTCGGACGACTTGAGTAAAATACCCCTATCTCAAAGGGGCGGAGTATATGGCGATTATGGCTATGGGTCTGGACAGAGTATGTGGATTGAGGCCTCGGACCGGGACGATCCTATCATCGATCAAGTTAAATCCCGCCCCACTGTCCAGAAATGCAGACATGTCTACCTTAATTTCACCTAGGTTAATTTCAGCTGGCAGAAAAAATTGTGTCCTACCCACAGAGGTGATGAGTACACCCGGGTTGCTAACCTCGCCGCAACCCAGGCCTCTTATTTTTCTGGCTGTTTTACTGTGAGTTCCGGAAGGACACATGCCCACGAAATGGCCCTTTTTACCACAGTGAAAACACACTCCGTTGCCACCGAACAGCAGACAGTTTTCCAGAGTGAGCTGCCGCACCCACCTGCATGAGTTCCTCAGATGAGTCATTCCCGATCTCCATTGGCCCCAGACTTCCCGCATACAGGCTTGTCTCCCTATGTCTCTGGTGAAAACGGCGATCAACCTGGATCGCCAGAGTCATGGCCAACTCAAGAGAGATTGAAGTCTGAAACAGGGCTAAGGCATCCTTATCTAGATAGGTTGAGGTCAATTGGACATTAATAAGGCTCTGTTTGTATTACAGAGCTCAAAAGTTGTTCAATACAATCGTAGGAGACTTTCTAGTATTATACACCTATCGTCTTGGCAATTAGAGGCTTTGCAGTATTTATACACAACAAATCTAATTCTTTGGAAACATTTAGTGAATTGAAATGTCAAACTGTTCGATCACAGTCTGGTCAATGTTAATTTTCAATATTGCAGAAAATGGATAATAAAGCACCCCCTAGAAAAAAAAATCCTAGGAAGACTCCCCCAAAACAGTCACTTATAAGTGAAGTCTGCATAAAAGACCATGCTTTACTAATTTTGGGCAACATCTTTAATACAGTCTAATTTTTTTTAGCCCTCATACGACCCCAACACTTTGATCCGTCTTGGTACTAATGAACCAATAATAGGTCATCCTAAAACTCTATGACCATCTAAAATTATGTGAGTAATATCCCGTCGGGTGCAAGTCTTGCATCAATATATAGTTGTGGACCATAATACTGAGGATTTTGTACCACAACTGTAAAACAACGGCTTGGGACCACATGCGGTAGGGTCATTGCTTTTTCTTGATGACGTTATTTTTTATGTTGTCTTTATTTAATGTCTGCTTTTTTCTGCTTTCCCTTTTTCAAATATATAAGGTATTTGCAATTTCTTTATTTCTAAATTTGTTTCCCGGAATGGATCTGCAGTTTTCCCCTGAGACCACGAGCCCTGTGGAGCTGCTACTTCTGCTGATTGCAGTAGGGACAAATTAGGTCAAATGTCAGAATGCTGATGGCTTGTGTGTGAGCAGGATTTGAGCTGTTGTTATGAAGACACAGCACAGAATCTGTCAAGGAGGTCTCTGATGGGTTGTAATCAGCAGCAGTTCTCCAGGTTTACTGCTTCTCGATGCAGAGAGCTCCCCTGTAATGCATGTTATTGTTCCCGGTGTATTGGATGATTAAACTGCGTTGTGTGTCGTATCCCAGACCCTATAAATGATTTTATTTTTATAAGATTGACCTCATTATATTGCATCTGCCAATGGAAAGGAAAAAAAACAACTGAAATGCAATATTGGCATTAAAAAATGTGGGATCTGCATTGTGAACTGCGAAATCCAGAACTCCGCTTATTGCCGAAAGAAACACACTCTGGATCAGTGCATAGAATTACTTGTCTATGAGATGTCTACAGAGATGACTACAGCTACACTGTGTGCAGAAATATTAGGCAAGTTGTGTTTTGATCACATGATACTTTTTATACATGTTGTCCTACTCCAAGCTGTTCAGGCTTGAGAGCCAACTACCAATTAAGTAAGGGTACCGTCACACAGTGAAATTTCCATCGCTGCGACGGCACGATTCGTGACGTCGCAGCGTCGTATGAGTATCGCTCCAGCGTCGTAGACTGCGGTCACACGTTGCAATCACGGCGCTGGAGCGATGCCGAAGTCCCCAGGTAACCAGGGTAAACATCGGGTTACTAAGCGCAGGGCCGCGCTTAGTAACCCGATGTTTACCGTGGTTACCAGCATAAAAGTTAAAAAAAACAAACAGTACATACTCACCATCTGATGTCCGTCAGGTCCCTTGCCGTCTGCTTCCTGCTCTGACTGAGATCCGGCCGTACAGTGAGAGCAGAGCGCAGCGGCGACGTCACCGCTGTGATCTGCTCTCACTTTCCGGCCGGCAGACAGTCAGAGCAGGAAGCAGACGGCAAGGGACCTGACGGACATCAGATGGTGTGTATGTACTGTTTGTTTTTTTTAACTTTTACGCTGGTAACCACGGTAAACATCGGGTTACTAAGTGCGGCCCTGCGCTTAGTAACCCGATGTTTACCCTGGTTACCAGCGAACGCATCGCTGGATCGCTGTCACACACAACGATCCAGCGATGACAGCGGGAGATCCAGCGACGAAAGAAAGTTTCAAACGATGTGCTACGACGTACGATTCTCAGCAGGGTCCCTGATCGCAGTAGCGTGTCAGACACTGCGAGATCGTAACGATATCGCTAGAACGTCACGAATCGTGCCGTCGTAGCGATAAAAATGCCACTGTGTGACAGTACCCTTAGTCAGGTGATGTGCATCTCCGTAATGAGGAGGGGTGGTGTCTAATGACATCAAAACCCTATATAAGGTGTGCTTAATTATTAGGCAACTTCCTTTGCTTTGGCAAAATGGGTCAGAAGAGAGATTTGGCGGGCTCTGAAAAGTCCAAAATTGTGAGATGTCTTGCAGAGGGATGCAGTAGTATGAACAAAGAGCTAGCACTCGACTGTAGATGGAGTTTGACGGTGCAAATGAACGGAATCCGAAGACCCACACGTAATACAAGAAAATTAAATCACTGCACTCATCTTAGTTCAAGTCAATTTTGCTGAGGTGAATATTTTTATTGAGGTGAGGTAGAGTAAATAAGGCAAAAAATTTTTTAACGTTTCGGCCACACTGTGGCCTTGGTCACAAATGATGCTGTAAAAAAATAGAAAAAACAGTGTATAAACATGTCATATATACAGTGGTTAAATGTACAATATATACAAGATATACAAAGAGCTATCCATAGAATTATGGACAAAATGGACAACATGTCAAGAACCCCCTATTGGTAGACAAAAACAAATGTTTCTTCCAAAGGCAGAATGACCTATATTCCAGTGCAAAGACATACAAGCAAAGAATGGGTTTATAGAGGACAGTACATACACATATATAACATCAGAGGAGGGATACTGCGGTAAGTGAAGGCTGAGATGACGTACCCTTAGTGGTTTGTTCGTATAGCGTCTTATTATAATAGGATGGTATACTCAAAATTAGAGGTGGCCCAGATTTCTCCTGTTTGGAGGCAATAGGAGAACATGATGTAGTATAGAAACATGTGATCTCATATTGGAATGCATATCCAAGCGGTTATCCTATAGAGGTGCATATAGACACATATGGTATGTGAAATTATTGTGGAGATCTGTACAGGTGGATTTAAAGCACATAGAGCGGTATTTACCCAGATAGTGGAGGAAAAGGCCCTCACTTTTAATGGTGACTGTCCAGAACAGTATGTCTATGGTTCTGAGACATCTGTCGTACGTTGGACTGGCTGGAAATATAGATAAACATATGTAGGGTGAGCATAGCACTAGAGTTGTTCATACGGCCACCTGTTGTGTATGTCAAGGGTATTTATACCTTAATCTTTACATATATCATATGATACCGCGGGACCCGGACGTAAATAGTGGAAGCAAAGATTTCCACACCGGATTAATTATTTAGTACGGGGTAGGCGTGCCTGTAAAGAACCATGAATGGGATATATTATAAAGACGTATAATAGCCTGTAGTACTTATCTTGTAGTGCGTCAGTAGTCTCACTAAGATTGGTGGCACAGTGTGCGCGCAATCCGGGGTTGAGGAGTCCGTATGGCTGGTCCGATGCGAAACGCCGACACAAGCTGTGTCCTGGCGGTGGGAGCGGCATTTCCATGTCAGGGGAGCCCCGTTATAAATAGAGCACTGATCGGTCCTTAGACCGGAACTCAGTGCAGACGCCGGCACCTGCGCAGTATCCAGGGGCAGCGTGTGTTGCCGGCGCCTGCGCATAATGGAGGAGACCGGCGCATGCGCTGTGTAAAATTGAAGAGAGCGGAGCCGGCGCAGTGTAATGGGTGACCAGTGTGTACGGTGCTTGCGTAAAGGGGACGCAGTTAGCGTAGGTGCTGAAAAAGGGATCCGGCTGGGGTTGTCTGATTGTTGAAAACAGGTATAACGATACCGTGACTTAATGGGGCTCACTGTATATATTGGCATAAGGCCCTGATGGGTATAGCACGACAATACATGGTGGGTACTGGAAAGTGTGTCAGAGTTGTAGCCTAGTTGGAGATACTAGACAGTTGACAGGCAGATTGAAAAAAAAGGGCGTTATACATTTATCAATATACCACAATGCCCCTATTTAATGCTGGGGGGGAAAAAAAATTTCACAATATCTAAGGCAAGACATGTTAGTAATATAGTAGGAGTTCAAACTGTAGTTGATTATTCGCAGTAATGAAGGCACCTTGAGTTGAATGGGTAAAAGGAAGACCATATAATTACATACCAAATGAAATAGATGAATATCATGTTAGTAGATTTTGTCCATAATTCTATGGATAGCTCTTTGTATATCTTGTATATATTGTACATTTAACCACTGTATATATGACATGTTTATACACTGTTTTTTCTATTTTTTTACAGCATCATTTGTGACCAAGGCCACAGTGTGGCCGAAACGTTAAATTTTTTTTTGCCTTATTTACTCTACCTCACCTCAATAAAAATATTCACCTCAGCAAAATTGACTTGAACTAAGATGAGTGCAGTGATTTAATTTTCTTGCAGAGGGATGCAGCAGTCTTAAAATTGCCAAACTTTTGAAGCGTTGAAACAATCAAGCGTTTCATGGCAAATAGCCAACAGGGTCGCAAGAAGCGTGTTGGGCAAAAAAGGTGCAAAATTGCTACCCATGAATTGAGGAAAATCAAGCTTGAAGCTGCCAAGATGCCATTTGCCACCAGTTTTGCCATATTTCAGAGCTGCAACGTTACTGGAGTAACAAAAAGCACAAGGTGTGAGATACTCAGGGACATGGCCAAGGTAAGGAAGGCTGAAAAACGACCACCTTTGAACAAGAAACATAATGCAATGCTCGCGCACGCTGCACAACGTATGTAGATACCCCCCTGATGAACTTAAAGATGAAACGCGTCGGGAGACATAAGCACTAGAAAGGGTCAGAGGACGGAATGTTATGACTCATTGCCGAGTATGAGATCCTGAACACTCTGAGAAGGCACCGCTTATAGACCCGGTCCCATAGATGAGTGTAAACTTTGATTTTTAAGAAAAAGTACCCATTTGAATCACTCACTGAACTTATGCCATTGTGTGTAGCCCCTCTTTGGGAGGCATATATGTATTCTGGTGTAACCTGTGGGTAGGATAAAATGAGATGGAGAATTGCCCTCTCTATGTTATGTTGAGCTTGCTGCTGAATTGTAACACCATATGTTGTTAAGATAACGGAGGTTATGTCCACTGGTTACACTCATACCAACTGATAGGATAAGACGCATCTCTGTTGGTTTAATCAGACGGATATTGTTGTGGCTTCTGAGTATATATGGAATATTTAAAATGAGGGATGTTGCCATACTAATGGAACAGGCATTAATAAATATCCCATTAAGGATATAAGCAGTAGTAGGGGGGACCAATTCATAATTTTGAGTGGTCTCTACAAACTGCTATACCCGTTTACTTTCTTCTCTGGGGGTGGCGGTATTAACTACCTCCAGGTTTAGGCATGTGTGTTGTTTACAAATATTGTACATTTGGTTTTACTTGCACTTTTTTGGTATAATCACTGGCACTTTATGCACTTGTGGTCACTTTAGATATTTTAGTAACTAGGATTAAAAGTTAAGTTTTATAATTTATTCTTTAACCAGCTGCGAAAATTAGGAATACACAGGTTAATTGGAGTACTGTCCTTGCTGATTAAGAAACATAATATAAAACGTCAAGACTGGGTCAAGAAATATCTATGACCATTCAAAGGTTTTATGGACTGATGAAATGAGAGTGACTCTTAATGGGCCAGATAGATGGGCCAGAGGCTGGATCAGTAAAGGGCAGAGAGCTCCACTCCGACTCAGACGCCAGCCAGATGGAGGTGGGGTACTGGTATGGGCTGGTATCATCAAAGATGAACTTGTGGGACCTTTTCGGGTTGAGGATGGAGTGAAGCTCAACTCCCAGACCTACTGCCAGTTTCTGGAAGACAACTTCTTCAAGCACTGGTACAGGAAGAAGTTGGTATCGTTCAAGAAAAATATGATTTTCATGCAGGACAATGCTCCATCACATGCCTCCAACTACTCCACAGCGTGGCTGGCCAGTAAAGGTCTCAACGAAGAAAAAATAATGACATGGCCCCCTTGTTCACCTGATCTGAGCCCCATAGAGAACCTGTAGTCCCTCATAAAATGTGAGATCTACAGGGAGGGAAAACAGTCCACCTCTCGGAACAGTGTCTGGTAGGCTGTGGTGGCTGCTGCACCCAATGTTCATCGTAAACAGATCAAGCAGCTGACAGAATCTATGGATGGAAGGCTGCTGAGTGTCAGCATATAGAAAGGTGGCTATATTGGTCAATAATTTTTGGGGGGTTTGTTTTTGCATGTCAGAAATGTTTATTTCTAAGTTTTGTGCAGTTATATTGGTTTACCTGGTGAAAATAAACAAGTGTGATGGTGAATATATTTGGTTTTTATTACGTTGCCTAATAATTCTGCACAGTAATAGTTACCTGCACAAACAGATATCCTCCTAAGATAGCCAAATCTAAAAAAAAAAACACTCCAACTTCCAAAAATATTAAGCTTTGATATTTATGAGTCTTTTGGGTTGATTGAAAACATAGTTGTTGATCAATAATAAAGATAATCCTCTAAAAAACAACTTGCCTAATAATTCTGCACACAGTGTATGTCCATCAAAGAATATTGGACCGACAATCCTTGTAGCCATATCCGTGGTCATTTTTGGTTCATGCAGGTTCTCTTGGTGCAGCTTATATGTCACCGAGATACCACGACAGAGAGGGGCCAGAAGATCGTGGCGTCTGGTTACCTGAACTCCTGCACTGGTTAGAATTGTTTCACCATCATACTAAACAGTGCAGGTTTTCTTTCCTCTGACATTGCTCGGGCTAATCAGTTAAGTTTATTTCCTGGAGCTCTCCATCATGGATTACCTCAGCTGTTCTGTGTTAAACACTCCCCTCTAGTATATACAGTTGTGCTCAAAGGTTTACATACCCGGGTAGAATTTTTGCTTTCTTGGCCTTTTTTCAGAGAATATGAATGATAACACCAAAACTTTTTCTCCACTCATGGTTGCTGGTTGGTTGAAGCCATTTATTGTCAAACTACTGTGTTTTCTCTTGTTTAAATCATAATGACAACCCAAAACATCCAAATGACCCTGTGGTTTATGGTTGTGGCCACAACTGTATGCTTGCCACTGGCATTTGGGAATTGCCAGTGATAGTTAATTCTGCCTGGTTTGGAGTTGGAGGAGTTGTTCGGTGCTTGGAATTGGCATTTGGAGAGGTTGTTCTTGCGATATCTGCGTGGAGTTTGTTTGCATATTCATCCTTATCCTTTCCTATTTGGTTTCACCTACCTTATCCTCCCCTGTGTTCCACTCAGTTGTTTGGTGAGTTTATTTTGTATGATTCCAGTTTTCACTCATCCCTGTTCGTCTTCCTTTTTCTGTCTGGTTAGTATAATCCTATACAGGTAAGGGTAAGTCAGGAGCATAGCAAGGCACGTGACCCCGGCATCTCCACCTGCAGGGGTAATCCAGGGGACAGGGATAGATTAGGGTGCCTCCTAGCGTGAGGGATAGGGAAGGAGCCCCTTTCCCTAAAAAATCCTCCAACAGTGCCGTGACATTATATCAATTTTCTGTGTGCCATTATCTATTGCTCTGTAATGACCACTCCTGATATGGAACTACATTTGATCGGATCACATATGGTTTATAGAAACATGTCGAAATGATCGTCTGCGTTCCGGTGGCAAACTGCAATACTCCACAAGCTTTTGGTTATACCTTTCCTTAAACCCAAAACTCTACATGTCGGACATATCCTTCATGAATAAATGTCACTTAGTGCTCCAAGATGGATATGTATGTCATGCTGAGCTTCTGTACCTGGGCAGTCGGCTGTAGTGGATTTACTATTATGCACAGCTGGGCTCCTACAGTAACTGCTGAGATCAGTGATTACACTGATCCCAGCAGTTTGATCCATCATATTCCAATATTAATAGTGATAGCGGCACATGAGGAGTTTTGCTCTATCTCTCAGCCCATTCTCAGCACAATCGTAGGGTGCTGACGGGTTTTTATGGCAAATAGAGGCCTTTGTCAGGCCATACAATATGCCTACCAGATGCTGCTGAAGGAAGGGTCCGATAGGCTGTCAGTGAAGCACTTTCTATGTAGTATAATACTCAGCACTGCCAGAGTAGTACTGTGTACTTATAATGCAATCACAATATTGAATGCTCAAATTATCTGGAAGGACTAAAAAATATAAAAATATATGTAACTGTCTAAAAAAAGTAAAAACTCCCTTAAAGAAAATATGCTTAATATGGAAAAAATATAAATACCTTAAATACATAACATTTTTGGAATTGATACCTTACTACAACCCCTGGCAAAAATTATCGAATCACCGGCCTTGGAGGATGTTCATTCAGTTGTTTAATTTTGTAGAAAAAAAGAAGATCACAGACATGGCACAAAACTAAAGTCATTTCAAATGGCAACTTTCTGGCTTTAAGAAACACTAAAAGAAATCAAGAACAAAAAATGTGGCACTCAGCAATGGTTACTTTTTTAATGAAGCGTAGGGGAAAAATTATGGAATCACTCAATTCTGAGGAAAAAATTATGGAATCATGAAAAACAAACAAAAAACACTCCAAAACATCACTAGTATTTTGTTGCACTACCTCTGGCTTTTATTACAGCTTGCAGTCTCTGAGGCATGGACTTAATGAGTGTCACACAGGACTCTGCATCAATCTGGCTCCAACTTTCTCTGATTGCTGTTGCCAGATCAGCTTTGCAGGTTGAAGCCTTGTCATGGACCATTTTCTTCAACTTCCACAAAGATTTTCAATTGGTTTGAGATCCGGACTATTTGCAGGCCGTGACATTGATCTTATGTGTCTTTTTTCAAGGAATGTTTTTACAGTTTTTGCTCTATGGCAGGATGCATTATCATCTTGAAAAATGATTTCATCATCCCTGTTATGAACTGGTGGTTTAGGAGCAACATGGGACGTGCTCTGGAGGAGGTGGTACCTTTACTGACCGCAGACCCTGAACTTAACACAACAACTAGAAGTAGCCGTGGGATGTTCCTGTTACTCCCTAGACACCTCGTCACAGCCGGAGGACTAAATACCCCTAAAGATAGAAACAGGAAAGCTATCTTGCCTCAGAGAAAATCCCCAAAGGATAGACAGCCCCCCACAAATATTGACTGTGAGTGGAGAGGGAAATGACATACACAGAATGAAACCAGGATGTAGCAAAGGAGGCCACTTCTAGCTAGATAGATAGAACAGGACAGAATACTGTGCAGTCTGTATTAAAATACTAGAAAAATCCACCACAGAGTTTACAAAAATCTCCACCACCTGACTAAAGGTGTGGAGGATAAATCTGCTTCTCCAGAACTTCCAGCTTAACTGAATAAATCCATACTGACAAGCTGGACTAGAAAAAACATAGAATGTACTGAACTATTAAGTCCACAACATATGGACTGCAAAGAACCAAGCCAGGACTTATCTTTGATGATCTGGTCAGAATAGCAGAGAAATCCAAGAAGAGATGTGAATTCAACCAGGAACATTGACAACTGGCACTAACTGAAGGACAGAGCCAGGCTAAATAGCCGAGCCCGAATAGACAATCAGTGGAAGCAGCTGCAGACTGCTAAATCCAAGGAGCAGCCGTACCACTTACTGTATAACCTCCGGAGGGAGCCCAAGAACAGAACTCACAATAGTGCCACTTACAGCCACCGGAGGGAGCCCAAGAGCGGAATTCACAACAGTACCCCCCCTTGAGGAGGGGTCACCGAACCCTCACCAGAGCCCCCAGGCCCATCAGGACGAGCCAAATGAAAGGCACGAACCAAATCGGCAGCATGAACATTGGAGGCAACAACCCAAGAATTATCCTCCTGGCCATAACCCTTCCACTTGACAAGATACTGAAGCCTCCGTCTTGAAAAACGAGAATCCAAAATTTTCTCAACCACATATTCCAACTCCCCCTCAACCAACACCGGGGCAGGAGGATCAACAGAGGGAACAACGGGCACCACATATCTCCGCAACAAAGATCTATGGAAAACATTATGGATGGCAAAAGAGGCTGGAAGGGCCAAACGAAAAGACACCGGATTGATAATCTCAGAGATATTATAAGGACCAATAAATCGAGGCTTGAACTTAGGGGAAGAAACCTTGATAGGAACATGACGAGAAGATAACCAGACTAAATCCCCAACCCGAAGCCGGGGACCAACACACCGACGGTGGTTAGCAAAACGTTGAGCCTTTTCCTGAGACAACGTCAAATTGTCCACTACATGAGTCCAAATCTGCTGTAACCTGTCCACCACAGAATCCACACCAGGACAATCAGAAGGCTCAACCTGCCCTGAAGAAAAACAAGGATGAAAACCAAAATTACAAAAGAAAGGCGAAACCAAAGTAGCCGAACTAGCCCGATTATTAAGGGCAAACTTGGCCAACGGCAAGAAAGCCACCCAATCATCCTGATCAGCAAACACAAAGCATCTCAAATAGGTTTCCAAGGTCTGATTAGTTCGCTCAGTTTGGCCATTTGTCTGAGGATGAAACGCCAAAGAAAAAGACAAATCAATGCCCTTCCTAGCACAAAAGGACCGCCAAAACCTAGAAACAAACTGGGAACCTCTGTCAGACACAATATTCTCCGGAATGCCATGCAAACGAACCACATGCTGAAAAAACAACGGAACCAAATCAGAGGAGGAAGGCAATTTAGGCAAAGGTACCAAATGGACCATCTTAGAAAACCGATCACAAACCACCCAGATAACAGACATCTTCTGGGAAACAGGAAGATCCGAAATAAAATCCATGGAAATATGCGTCCAAGGCCTCTCAGGGACCGGCAAAGGCAAAAGCAACCCACTAGCGCGGGAACAGCAAGGCTTGGCCCGCGCACAAGTCCCACAGGACTGCACAAAAGAACGCACATCCCGCGACAAGGAAGGCCACCAAAAGGACCTAGCAACCAAATCTCTGGTACCAAAAATCCCAGGATGGCCAGCCAACACCGAACAATGAACCTCAGAAATTACCTTACTAGTCCATCTAACAGGAACAAACAGTTTCCCCACTGGACAGCGGTCCGGTTTATCAGCCTGAAATTCCTGAAGCACCCGCCTTAAATCAGGGGAGATGGCAGAAAGAATCACCCCCTCCTTGAGAATGCCAACCGGCTCAAGGACTCCTGGAGAATCAGGCAAAAAACTCCTAGAGAGGGCATCAGCCTTAACATTCTTAGATCCCAGAAGATACGAGACCACAAAATCAAAACGGGAGAAAAGCAGGGACCATCGAGCCTGTCTAGGATTCAACCGCTTGGCAGACTCGAGGTGAATCAGATTCTTATGATCAGTCAAGACCACAACGTGGTTCTTGGCTCCCTCAAGCCAATGTCGCCACTCCTCAAATGCCCACTTCATAGCCAACAACTCCCGATTGCCGACATCATAATTGCCCTCCGCAGGCGAAAACTTTCTGGAAAAGAAGGCACACGGTTTCATCAAAGAACCATCAGAATTCCTCTGAGACAAAATGGCCCCTGCCCCAATCTCAGAAGCGTCAACCTCAACCTGAAAAGGAGGAGAAACATCCGACTGACGCAACACAGGGGCAGAAGTAAATTGGCATTTAAGCTCCTGAAAGGCGTTAACCGCCGCAGAGGACCAATTCGTCACATCAGCGCCTTTCTTCGTCAAATCGGTCAGAGGCTTAACCACACTAGAAAAGTTGGCAATGAAACGGCGATAAAAATTAGCAAAGCCCAAAAATTTCTGAAGGCTCTTCACAGATGTGGGTTGAATCCAATCATGAATGGCTTGGACCTTAACAAGATCCATTTCTATAGACGATGGAGAAAAAATGAAACCCAAAAAAGAAACCTTCTGAACTCCAAATAGGCATTTAGACCCCTTCACAAATAAAGCATTATCACGAAGGATCTGAAATACCATCCTGACCTGCTTCATATGAGACTCCCAATCATCGGAAAAAATCAAAATATCATCCAAATATACAATCATGAATTTAGCAAGATAATTGCGAAAAATATCATGCATGAAGGACTGAAATACAGATGGAGCATTAGAAAGCCCGAAAGGCATCACAAGGTATTCAAAATGGCCTTCGGGCGTATTAAATGCAGTTTTCCATTTGTCACCCTGTTTAATACGAACAAGATTATACGCCCCTCGAAGGTCAATCTTAGTAAACCAACTAGCCCCCTTAATCCTAGCAAACAAATCCGAAAGCAAAGGCAAAGGGTATTGAAATTTGACCGTGATCTTATTAAGAAGGCGATAATCAATACACGGTCTCAAGGAGCCATCCTTCTTGGCAACAAAAAAGAATCCCGCTCCCAATGGTGACGAAGATGGCCGAATATGCCCTTTCTCCAAAGACTCCTTAACATAACTCCGCATGGCGGCATGTTCTGGCACAGACAGATTGAAAAGTCGGCCCTTAGGGAACTTACAGCCAGGAATCAAGTTAATAGCACAATCACAGTCCCTATGTGGAGGAAGGGAACTGGACTTGGGCTCATCAAATACATCCTGGAAATCCGACAAAAACTCAGGAACTTCTGAAGAGGGGGAAGAGGAAATTGACATCAAAGGAACGTCACTATGAACCCCTTGACAACCCCAGCTAGTCACAGACATAGATTTCCAATCGAGCACCGGATTATGTACCTGTAACCATGGAAAACCCAGTACAACAACATCATGCAAATTATGCAACACCAGCCATGCACATGGTCAGCTGTGTCCAGTACTGAGGTTTATCCTTGGCCAACGGTGTAGTATCAATGCCCCTCAAAGGAATAGGGCTCTGCAAAGGCTGCAAGGAGAAACCACAACGCTTGGCGAATTCTAAGTCCATTAAGTTCAGGGCAGCGCCTGAATCCACAAATGCCATGACAGAAAAGGACGATAATGAGCAAATCAGGGTCACAGATAAGAGAAATTTAGGCTGTACAGTACTGATGGTAACAGACCTAGCGACCCTCTTAGTACGCTTAGGGCAATCAGAAATAACATGAGCAGAATCACCACAGTAAAAACACAGCCCATTCTGACGTCTGAATCCCTGCCGTTCTGCTCTGGTCAAAATCCTATCACATTGCGTAGGCTCAGGACTCTGCTCAGAGGACAATGCCATATTGTGCACAACTCTGCGCTCGCGCAGGCGCCGATCAATCTGAATGGCCAGAGACATAGAATCTCTCAGACCAGCAGTCGTGGGGAACCCCACCATAACATCTTTATCGGCTTCAGAAAGACCCTTTCTGAAAATTGCTGCCAGAGCATCCTCATTCCATTTAGTGAGCACAGACCATTTTCTAAATTTCTGACAGTATAATTCTGCCACTTCCAGACCCTGACACAGGGTTAACAAAGTTTTTTCTGCATCATCCACTGAATTAGGTTCGTCATACAATAATCCTAGCGCTTGAAAAAAATGCGTCTACATTAAGCAATGCCGGATTCCCTGATTCAAGGGAGAATGCCCAGTCCTGAGGATCGCCACGCAGCAGAGAGATGACAATTTTAACCTGCTGAATGGGATCACCAGAGGAACGGGGTTTCAAAGCAAAAAACAATTTGCAGTTATTTTTAAAGTTCAAAAACTTGGATCTGTCCCCAAAAAACAGGTCAGGAGTTGGAATTCTAGGCTCTAAAGCCGGAGTCTGGACGACATAATCTTGAATACTCTGTACTCTTGCAGCAAGTTGATCCACACGAGAAAACAAACCCTGAACATCCGTGCCAGCGCCAAAATCCTGAACCACCCAGAGATTAAGAGGAAAAAAAAGACATAACAAACTGCAGAAAAAAAAATGGCTCAGAACTTTTTTTCCTTCTTTGGAGATGCATTTAACTCATTGCTGGCCAGTTGTACTGTTATGAACTGGTGGTTTAGGAGCAACATGGGACGTGCTCTGGAGGAGGTGGTACCTTTACTGACCGCAGACCCTGAACTTAACACAACAACTAGAAGTAGCCGTGGGATGTTCCTGTTACTCCCTAGACACCTCGTCACAGCCGGAGGACTAAATACCCCTAAAGATAGAAACAGGAAAGCTATCTTGCCTCAGAGAAAATCCCCAAAGGATAGACGGCCCCCCACAAATATTGACTGTGAGTGGAGAGGGAAATGACATACACAGAATGAAACCAGGATGTAGCAAAGGAGGCCACTTCTAGCTAGATAGATAGAACAGGACAGAATACTGTGCAGTCTGTATTAAAATACTAGAAAAATCCACCACAGAGTTTACAAAAATCTCCACCACCTGACTAAAGGTGTGGAGGATAAATCTGCTTCTCCAGAGCTTCCAGCTTAACTGAATAAATCCATACTGACAAGCTGGACTAGAAAAAACATAGAATGTACTGAACTATTAAATCCACAACATATGGACTGCAAAGAACCAAGCCAGGACTTCTCTTTAATGATCTGGTCAGAATAGCAGAGAAATCCAAGAAGAGATGTGAATCCAACCAGGAACATTGACAACTGGCACTAACTGAAGGACAGAGCCAGGCTAAATAGCCGAGCCCGAATAGACAATCAGTGGAAGCAGCTGCAGACTGCTAAATCCAAGGAGCAGCCGTACCACTTATAACCACCGGAGGGAGCCCAAGAACAGAACTCACAATAGTGCCACTTACAGCCACCGGAGGGAGCCCAAGAGCGGAATTCACAACACATCCCCAAACATCCTTTTAATTGATGGGATAAAAAAAAGTGTCCAAAATATCAACATAAACTTGTGCATTTATTGAAGATGTAATGACAGCCGTCTCCCCAGTGCCTTTACCTGACATGCAGCCCCATATCATCAATGACTGTAGAAATTTGCATGTTCTCTTCAGGCAGTCATCTTTATAAATCTCATTGGAACGGCACCAAACTAAAGTTCCAGCATCATCACCTTGCCCAATGCAGATTTGAGATTCATCACTGAATATGACTTTCATCCATTCATCCACAGTCCACGATTGCTTTTCCTTAGCACATTGTCACCTTGTTTTTTTCTGTTTAGGTGTTAATAATGGCTCTCGTTTAGCTTTTCTGTATGTAAATCCCATTTCCTTTAGGTGGTTTCTTATAGTTCGGTCACAGACATTGACTCCAGTTTCCTCAGATTCGTTCCTCATTTGTTTTGTTGTGCATTTCCTGTTTTGGAGACATATTGCTTTAAGATTTTCGGTCTTGACGCTTTGATGTCTTCCTTGGTCTACCAGTATGTTTGCCTTTAACAACCTTCCCATGTTGTTTGTATTTGGTCCAGATTTTAGACACAGCTGACTGTGAACAACCAACATCTTTTGCAACATTGCGTGATGATTTACCCTCTTTTAAGAGTTTGATAATCCTCTCCTTTGTTTCATTTGACATCTCTCAGGTTGGAGCCATGATTCTTGTCAGTTCACTTGGTGCAACAGCTCTCCAAGGTCTGATCACTGCTTTTTAGATGCAGACTAACGGGCAGATCTAATTTGATGCAGGTGTTAGTTTTGGGAATGAAAATTTACAGGGTGATTCCATAATTTTTTCCTCAGAATTGAGTGATTCCATAATTTTTCCCCTATGCTTCGTTAAAAAAAAGTAACCATTACTGACTATTACATTTTTTGCTCTTGATTTCTTTTACGGATTTTTAAAGCCAGAAAGCTGCCATTTGAAATGACTTTAGTTTTGTGCCATGTCTGTGATCTGCTTTTTTTCTACAAAATTAAACAACTGAATGAACATCCTCCAAGGCCGGTGATTCCATAATTTTTGCCAGGGGTTGTATATAATGTATTATCCTATATGTTGTGCGCTGCAAAAATAGGACAACCCCCCAAGAAAAAAACTAAATTAAAAGTAATCAAAAAGGTGTATGTATCCCAAGATGGTACCAATAAATACTACCACTGGTTACACAAAAACAAAACCCGAAAGATAAAATGAAAAAGTTAGAAAAAGTTATAGGTCTCAGAGTACAATGCAAGAAACAAATTATACAGTATTTTTTTTTCCCGTGTAAAAAATTATTTTTTTTATAAAAAAAAAAATGTAAAAAAAAATATATATACAGTATATATATGATATAACTATAATTGTGCTAAAACTATATAATTAGTTATTTTTAATTACAGCTTGTGACCCAAAAAATTATCCCTCTTGCAATTCTGTCTTTAGAAAAATAAAAAATGCATATGCCTTGGTATATGGCGAACCCTCAAGAAATTATTTCAGAAAAAAATATGTTCTTTTGTGATTGTAAAATGTAAAAAAAAACTATGAAAACTGTTTGTTGTATCATTATTGTAGTGATCTGCTGAACAAATTTAAAGGCAAACCTTGTGCAGCATGGATCTAAGCTTGGCTGCACCACTGTAGCCAGGTCCTATTTTCTCTGAAATGCTCCGTCAGCCTGTGCGTACATAAGCTTCAGTATCGTGCATGTACTATGCCACCTGTTAGACTCACCTGGTAAGGTGGAGTCACTTAGCTGCAGGTCAGGGTGGACACCTGGACCCAGCAAGCTGGAAGCCTGGGGAACAGTAGAACACGGCAAACTAGTTATGCTGGGAAGCAGAAAAACAGGCGAGGTAGGAAACACTGGAAGCCACAGAACCAGGATGGCAGATGAAGAGGATAATTGCAGGTCTGAAGCAGGGCATAGATTGCTGATACGCTTATGTGAACCGTTTCTGATATCAGTTTTGTGATGTTCATAGCAAACGATGGGTTGATGTGCATAGAGCCAGCAGAGGGTTAACTAGCAGGTGAGAGGGTTTGTAGATGTCACAGGAGTTTGCAAAGACAAACTGCAGCATAGTGATTAGCCTAGAAATGAGAGTAGATGGCGCTTACTGCAAACGATGGGTTAACCAGCTGGCCTTGGGGAGCCATAGATACTAGATGCAAAATAAGAGAAATCTGTGGAAATATTAACCCCTTTCTACCATTGGACGGAATAGTATGTCCAGTGGCAAAACCCCCGCTTTGATGCAGGCTCCAGCGGTGAGCCCGCATCAAAGCTGGGACATGTCAGCTGTTTTCAACAACTGACATGTGCCCGCAATAGGCGCGGGCTGAATAACAATGCCTATTAACTAGTTAAATGCCGCTGTCAAACTTTGACAGTGGCATTTAACAAGTTCTTCCGGCCAATGGGTTGGAAATGCGCGCACCGCTGACCCCCTCACGTGATCGGGGGTCTGCAGTGCGTCGCCATGACAACCAGAGGTCTCCTTGAGACATCTATGGTTGTTGATGTCGGATTGCAGTGAGCGCCACCCTGTGGTCAGCACTCATAGCAATGCTGTTATTCTGCTACATGGGGCGCACTCGGTACAACTCGTCCCGCAAAAAAATAAGGCTTCACATGGCCATATTGACGGAAAAATAAAAAAGTTTTGGCTCTGGGAAGGAGGGGAGTGGAAAAAAAACGCAAAAGCGAAAAAAGCTCCTGGGGTTAAGGGGTTAACAGCAGTAGAAGATGGATATTGAGTCCAAATGAACAACAGCCAAAGACAGTACTATCTGAACACTCAGATTCAGTGATGTGTCCATCTGGGCTGTAAGAGGTCTGGGGAGATGATGTCACTGAGACACCCAACTTGTAAAACCCAACTTGAGCACAGCAAAGGGTGACAGCTATAGGGGAAGGGAGCGGAGCCCAGCCCACCTGAGACAGGCGCAGAACACCTCCTCTATCGCTAATCTTGGACATATTCAACATAATAGGAAATGTTTACACGTTACACTACCTCCCTGGTATCCAAGGGGTAATGTTTCCCTTTGCGGAGGGTGATACGTCATGTCTGACATCCCAAGGTGAGGAGACTTTTAAGCCTTGCAATGCTCCTTTGGGAAATATGCAAATTGTCTCTTCAGAGAGGAAGGAGGACTGTTGCAAATTGTTATTTCCCAGAGGAGCGTTGCTTTCCTCATCTTGGCATGTCAAGCATGACATGTCACTCTCCACAAAGAGAAATGTTATCCCTTGGATCCTGGTCAGATGCCTCTCACCCAGCCAATCCAGATGTCACACTTTGCACTGACAAGGGGCAGTACCCCGAAACACGGTGTCTGCAAGGAGAAACGATACTTCTTGGATATTGGTCGGACGCCTCTCACACAGCCAAACCAGATCTCCACTTTGCACTGACGAGGGGCAGTACCCCGAAACACAGTGTCTGCAAATTGAGATTCTGGTTTGGCTATTATCCTAAGTCATGTGACAAGGCTCATTAAAGGATTGACATAGACCTGTAGGATTGCTACCTTCCAATAGGTGGCACTAGAGTTCTAGTTCTCTTCCTCTCTGAAAAGACAATTTGCATAATTAACATATTTCCCAGAGGAGCATTGCGGCTTTAAGTCTCCTCATCTCGGCATGCTAAGCATGTCAATCTCTGCAAGGAGAAACGATACTTCTCTTATATTTTAACTCCCACTAAGTGAAGGTATTTATTTGGTCAGTACAGTGTTTAGATATTCTAGGTATATATATCAAAGAAACATTCATGTGAACATTTCTCTTTGTGTCACACTATCTCCCCATGCTTGCTTTCTTCCAAAGGTGCACTTTGGTGCCTTCTCATCGCCAGATAAAATTAGGTGCCCACACGGTGTAAATGAAAACGTGAAAAAGTTCTGAAACTCACATGAAACTATCTTCCACAACCTCACCTTTGTAGCAAAGTTTGGCTGTTCCTCACCCAGTTTTAAGCTGTTTCTGTTACACCCATTATCTGAATCTCAACCTACATATGAAAATGATGATCATTAGCTGATGATATAATTAGTTACTTCATACACCGGACTATAATCCTACAAAATCCTTGGCTCTGTGAAGTGTGCCTAGAAGAATTAATACAAAGTGGCGGTCGTAAAAAATATTTATTTGATTTAGATTTCTCTTTTGTTCATTCTCTTTGCATTTTGTTAATTGATAAAATAAATTGCTAACACTTCTCAGTTTGAAAGCATTCTTACTTTGCAACATTTTTGACACCTCCGCCTAATCCTGTTGAGTAACATATATATACATGTGCTTCTGCTTCTCAATGAATTAGAACATCATCAAAAAGTTAATTTATTTCAGTTCTTTAATACAAAAAGTAAAACTCATATATTGTATAGTCATTACAACTGATTAAAAAAAAAGCTTAGCTTTCAAAACTTTTTTTTTCATTCTAAAACCAAACCTAAAACCTAATTTTGTGAGAAGCACTTGTGTATATATATATATAGAGAGAGAGAGAGAGAGATATCTATCTATCTATCGATATAGATATATAGTTAACCGAGGGACCAAAACATATAGAATCTCAAAAAATGGCAGCGCTCCAGTTATCTATGAAAAAAAAGGGTTGTTTTATGCTCAAAACTGTTGAGCATTATATTCAGGCCTCATCCATATTGTGACGCTCTTCTTGATTAACGAGAAAAAAAGACATATGATAGATCCAGCACTCCTACCAGCAGCTTCTTTTCAGGAATGAACTAATTACCTTACCCAGATCACTTAACTAGTATTCATTTTTCAAGGTCCTATGACAAGAAATCTATGTGAGAGGGGGTTGATGAGAATTAATTACATACTATACATCTAAATGTCAAGTAAATTGTTTGGGGTGGAGCAGCTTAATAAAAGAAAACTATGAGGGATGAGTAACATTAAAGTTTTGCTTGCCTGGCTAGAGGAAACCTAAGGGTATAAAAGGATTAGCTAATAAAAAGTATTGCTTTAACTGCAAAATGTAAAAAGATCCAATTAGTTTGTACTATTTCATAATCAAGTTGTTCCAAACACCATTTCTGAAAACACCGAAGCCTCTTCACTTGTACTATAATCAGTACAAAAAATTTGACAAGAGGATATTGACAAGTTACTGATAGTCTTAAGAAGTTCTTCTCCATTTTATTACTTTCTCAGCCACATTCCCTTGTCTTTGAACTATGTTCCCATGTCATCCATATCTTCTACCCTGACATCCTTTCCAACCCTTCCTTTTAAATTCACTGTTCTTGCTTTCTAGTGCGTAAGCACAAATGCAAGGTTGGTATGATACCTTTATCTGCTCTTCAATATTACGTGTTGTTGGAAAGAGTCGCGTCATCGGGCATCTCCATCTGTGACCATGTTCAAGAACGTAGTAGAGGGACTGTGAGGAGAGGAGACTTAAATGGATTATACACATTAGATATCTGTCGGCCAAAAGATCTTCAGCTGACTTCCCCATACACAGGTGCACTCATTTGGCCGAGCGCTCCTGTGTTCTCTATGAGAAAGCTGATGACTCTGGCAGCTTATCCCAAGGAGAACAATGCAATCGGCAGTTCGAAATCAGACATGAGCAATCAACATCACGTCCGTCCATCGTTTTGCCGGCGCCCCACATTAAACCATCAGCCAAACCTGTCGATGCCGGCGGGTTCGGTCAATATAAGTCTTATCTATATGGCCAACTTTAGATTACATTAGGATGTTGCTTCTCAAAGAGAGAAAATTGTGCAGTTTTTCTAAAGACTATGGGGCCTATTCATTTCAGACCATGTAATATCCCGAAATTGTCTGAAGAAATGAGTTTTGTTCCAGTTGAAGGATTAAAGGATTGGAGAATGCTGAAGGAAATGACAGAGGAATTTTCAGAAGAGGGGAAGCATGAGAGAAGTCTTGTATGTCCAGAATGTGAGGAGGAGACTAGAATGATTGAGATAAACTTACCATGACCGTGCATACAGATACAGCTGTCAATCACTAGTAGCACCACCCTCTGGACTCCCGCATACAACCACCAGGGATTTCATTGAGTAAAATACATGTTATACTGAATCTTTTTATATAAATCTATATATCATTCTGCTCAGCTTTATCTAGTCTGTACCATGCCAACCCCATATCGGACGGCATGCTCAACGTGACAAGCCTCCTTCCAAGAGTTATTCTTATCTTCTAAGATTTGCAAAATATTCATAAAAACAAACAAAAGTTTGCAGTTTATTTTTGTTCAAAATTAACCTCGTTCTCCCAAAATTTCGAATTTTGAAGTAGGTCCTCCTGCTATGAACAGGTAATTATCACAGGTAGACCTTATGAGAACCAGCCAAAAAGCCTTAGATTCTCATATTCAGAAGTACAGAGGCTTCCTCCGTTCCATTGAATCAGCTTCCTCTGTTCAAAGAAATCTCAGGCTCGCTCGAGCCAGTTGTCAGTGATGAATATTGGAGTTTGCATCGATACGATACCCCGCAGCAATGCCCACGATTGGCACTAGCGCCGATCGTGGGCATTTAACCCCTCTGATGCCACTGTCAGTAGTGACAGCGGCACAGAGAACAATCGCGCAGGGAGCGGGCTCTCTGCGCTCTCCCACCAGAACAACTTGATGCGAACGCGTTGTTCCGGTGATCTCCATGGAGACCCCGGATCCCAAATGGCTGCGTGTTTCCTTCCAGGTCCTTCACTGTGGTGGCTAGCTGGCACCTTCTGAGAGCAGGCGCCGGAAAGCCTCCTACACTGCCTGTCAGATATCTGATCTGACACAGTGCTATGCAAAGTGTCAGATCAGCGATCTGACTTTATATAGTAATTTCCCAACCTGGGACAATGTAATAAAGTTAAAAAAAAAAAATATATATATATATGATGTGTAAAAATATATATAAAAAAAATTCCCAAATAAATAAATATTTTTCCAGTAAATCCATTTATCTATGTAAATTTCAAAAAACAATAAAAGTACACATATTTGGTATCGCCGCGTCCATAACGACCCACTCTATAAAACTATTCCACTAGTTAACCCCTTCAGTGCACACCGTAAAAAAAAAAACGAGGCACAAAACAATGCTTTATCATCATACTGCCGAACAAAAAGCGCAATAAAACACGATCAAAAAGACGGATATAAATAAACATGGTACTGCTGAAAACGTCATCTTGTCCCACAAAAAAAAAGCCACCATACAGCTCCATAAGCAGGAAAATAAAAAAGTTATAGCTCTCAGAATAAAGTGATGAAAAAAAAATAATTTTCTATATAAAATAGATTTTATTGTTTAAAAAAGGGCCAAAACATAAGAAAATGATATAAATGAGGTATCACTGTAATTGTACTGACCCGAAGAATAAAACTGCTTTATCTATTGTACCACACGTGGAACGGTATAAACGCCCCCCCCCCCCCCCCCGAAAAAAAAGAAATTCAGTAATTGCTGGTTTCTCTTCATTCTGCCTCCCAAAAATCGGAATAAAAAGCGATCAAAAAATGTCATGTACCCGAAAATGGTAAACAAAAAAAAAAAACAAGACCTCACATGACTCTGTGTTAGGAGTCGAGTTTCCTCTGCTGCACAGGGGGAATCTCGATCCGTGTCTGCTGCGGTCTCCCATTCTGCATCAGCCGCAGTGGAGCCTGCGTCGGTCCCAGCGTCTCACTGAGTCTGATTCTGTGCAAAGGGTTACTGCTGCCTCTCCCAGCTCTGCTATTGTACCCTGCACTGATCTGCAGCGAGCAGGCTTTTCTGGGACTAAGTCCTGCTTTGCTCACACTGAGCATGCCCAGGGTAAGATCTCTCAGTGGAGATCAAGGGTCACATGCTCAGGTACTGCAGCCAAATCTATTGGTCTTTCTAGGAAGGTCCTGTAGTTGCGCAGGCTCTGTAGCAGTCTCTCATTGGTCCTCTTCTTTAAGGTCCTGTACGTGCTGCAGCTATTTAAGGCTCGCATGGCCGCACGGCCATGCGCTAGTATCTTCCAAAGTTACGTGCTTTGCGCCATGTGGTCATGTGCTTGAATGTGTTCAGGGACCCGGCTGAAATAAGCCCCTAGAATGCTGGCACCTCCGGCGAGGAGATTGTGTATGTGTGTATTCAAGGACCTGGCTGAAATAAGCCCCTAGAATGCTGGCACCTCCAGCGAAGAGTGTTGTGTGCATGCATGACCACTGACTACTCTCATCTGGGTAGTTAGCCTGTGCCTCTGTGAGAGTCTAACAGGGCACAGAGCTTTGCTTTCTTGGCCGCTCTGTGAAGCCAACAGAGCTGGTTCATACCGCCATATTGTGCCGCCATTCACTTAGCAGCAGGATCTTTCCTGCACGGTGGATCTCGGGTTGCGAACGCACCAATCCCATCAATAAATATATTCGGTGCATTCCGCAAACCCTAACACTCTGTAGGCCAAAATATGGACAAATCATAGCTCTCAAAATGTGATGCAAAAACTATGTTTTGCAATAAAAAGAGTCTTTTAGTTTGTTACAGCTGTCAAACATAAAAACCCGCTATAAAAACCTGCTATAAATAGTAAATCAAAGCCCCCTTTATCACCCTCTTAGTTAGGGAAAAATAATAAAATAAAAAGTATTTATTTACATTTTCCCATTAGGGTTAGTGTTGGGTTTGGGGCTAAAGTTAAGGTTAGGGTTGGGGCTAATGGTAGGGTTGGGGCTAAAGTTAGGGCTAGGGTTGGGGCTAGAGTTGCAGTTAGGGTCTAGATTATGTTTACGGTTGGGGTTAGGGTTGGGATTAGGGTTAGGATTAGGGTTAGGGGTGTGTTGGGTTTAGGGTTAGGGGTGTGTTGGGGTTAGGGGTGTGGTTAGGGTTATGGTTAGGGGTGTGTTCGGGTTAGTGGTGAGGTTAGGGTTGGGATTAGGATTAGGGATGTGTTGGAGTTAGGGTTGGAGTTAGAATTGGGGGGTTTCCACTGTTTAGGCACATCAGGGGCTCTCCAAACGCGACATGACGTCCGATCTCAATTCCAGCCAATTCTGTGTTGAAAAAGTAAAACGGTGCTCCTTCCCTTCCCTCTGCCGTGCGCCCAAACAGTGGTTTACTCCCACATATGTGGTATCAGCGTACTCAGGACAAATTGCACAACAACTTTTGCCATCCAGTTTCTCCTGTTACCTTTGCGAAAATAAAAATTTGGGGGCTAAAAAATCATTTTTGTGGAAAATATTTTTTATTTTCATGGCTCTGCGTTATAAACTTTAGTGAAACACTTGGGGGTTGAAAGTTATCACAACACATCTAGATAAGTTCATTGTGGGGTCTAGTTTCCAATATGGGGTCACTTGTTGGGGGTTTCTACTGTTTAGGTACATCAGGGCCTCTGCAAACGCAATGTGATGCTCGCAGACCATTCCATCAAAGTCTGCATTCCAAAACAGCTCTCCTTCCCTTCCGAGCTCTGCCTTGCACCCAAACTTTGATTTCCCCCCCCCACTTATGGGTATCAGCGTACTCACAACAAATTGCAAAACAAATTTTGGGGTCCAATTTCTCCTGTTACCCTTGGAAAAATAAAAAAAATGCTGTCAAAAAGATCATTTTGTGGAAAAAAAAGGATTTTTTAATTTTCACGGCTCTACATTATAAACTTTAGTGAAACAATTGAGGGTTCAAAGTGCTCACCACACATCTAGATAAGTTCCATAGGGGGTCTACTTTCCAAAATGGTGTTAACTTGTGTTGTGTTTCCACTGTTTAGGCACATCAGGGGCTCTCCAAATGCGACATGGTGTCCGATCTCAATTCCAGCCAATTTTGCATTGAAAAGTGAAACGGCGCTCCTTCCCTTCCGAGCTCTGCCGTGCACCCAAACAGTGGTTTACCCCTACATATGGGGTATCAGCGTACTCAGGACAAATTGCACGACAACTTTTGTGGTCACATTTCTCCTGTTACCCTTGGGAAAATAAAAAATTTGGGGTGAAAAGATAATTTTTGTGAAAAAAAATATGATTTTTATTTTTACGGCTCTACATTATAAACTTCTGTGAAGCACTTGGGGGTTCAAATTGCTCACCACACATCTAGATTAGTTTTTTAGGAGGTCTACTTTCCAAAATGGTCTAACTTGTGGGGGTTTTCCACTGTTTAGGCACATCAGAGGCTCTCCAAACTCGACATGGTGTCCGATCTCAATTCCAGCAAATTTTGCATTGAATAGTCAAATGGTGTTCCTTCTCTTCCGAGTTCTGCCATGCGCCCAATCAGTGGTTTACCCCCACATATGAGGTATCGGCGTACTCAGGACAAATTGTACAACAACTTTTGGGGTCTAATTTCTCCTGTTACCCTTGGTAAAATAAAACAAATTGCATCTGAAGTAACATTTTTGTGAAAAAAAGTTAAATGTTCCTTTTTTTAAAAAAAAAAAATTCCAAAAATTCCTGTGAAGTACCTGAAGGGTTAATAAACTTCTTGAATGTGGTTTTGAGTACCCCTTGAGGGGTGCAGTTTTTAGAATGGTGTCACCTTTGTGCATTTTCTGTCATATAGGCCCCTTAAAGTCATTTCAAGTGTGTGGTAAAAAAATAGTTTTGCAAATTTTGTTGTAAAAATGAGAAATCGCTGGTCAACTTTTAACCCTTATAACTTCCTAACAAAAAAATTTATGTTTCCAAAATTGTGCTAATGTAAAGCATAAATGTGGTGAATGTTATTTATTAACTATTTTGTGAGATATGACTCTAATTTAAGGGCATAAAAACTAATAAAAGTTTGAAAATTGCAAAATTTCCAAACTTTTTGCCAAATTTCCATTTTTTTCACAAATAAACGCAAGTCATATCGAAGAAATTTTACCACTATCATAAAGTACAATATGTCGCGAGAAAACAGTCTCAGATCACCAGGATCCGTTGGAAGCGTTTCAGAGTTATGAACTCATAAAATGACAGTGGTAATTTATTTATGGATAAGGGGTTATCTGAGCATTCTCGTGTGCTAACCAAGTGTGCTCGAAAAATATATTTGACTCCCTGCGGCTGCATGTCCCACGGCTGTTCGACAGCTGCAACACATGAAGGGACTTCCTGGCAAACAGGAAATTCCTGCATGTGTTGCGCCTGTCGAACAGCTGCAAGGACTCTAGCATATTTTTCGAGCACGCTGGTCAGCACACGAGCATGCTCCGATAACGCATTATCCGAGCACGTTCGTTCATCAATAGTAAATTCTCTTTTTTGTAAGTTTTTATACAAACTTCACACTTTTTCTTTGTACAGATTGGTTACTGGAATGATATGGATAAACTGGTTTTGCTCCAGCATGAACCTTCCTTTAGAAACGATTCATCAGCCATTGAAAACAGGACAGTTGTTGTGACAACAATTCTGGTAAGTTTCTTTTTTTTAATATATATTTTTTTAAATTCTTTGATATTTAGATTATTCTCATGTGGCTAAGATCTAAAAGTATAACATCTTTTAAATTCACTTGTAATTTATAAAGCATTAATGTAGCCTCAAGTCAAAGAGTGTCCTAGTTTTCTTGGGACAGCCTGAGGTTTTGCCATTGGAAATCTTTTGAGTGAAGCTTTTTAATACGAGCAGTCAGGCTTCAGTTACCAACAAATTTCTATAATTAGTGGAAATTGCTTAAAATATAACTTTTTATGGCAAAATACCACCCACGTAAATGATGTGCGAGTTCTTTTTAAACCAAGTGAAATATATATTATTATTATCATTTTTATTTTAGGTTTCATTACTTATAATTTGCCACTTTAAATATTTTTTTTATAAAGGAATTTCGACAAAATTGATAGTTATTATAGGAAAATTGAAAAAAACCAATGGACAATAACTTGCTCTATTTTCATGTACCAGATTTTTTATTAGAATATTTGAATATAATATCTAAAATTTAAACTATTTTATTACGTAGAGAATATTATATATTTTATATTATTAGTTTTTTTTAATAGAAACATTATTATATATAAAAAATAAAACATTATAGTTATTATAACTATTCTTTATATTTTTTATTATTTGCCATTATTATATTTATTATTTGCCATTATTTTTTATTGTTATTTGTTTTCAACAGAGCTTAGTGTTAATCTAGACAGATTTTTTAAAGGGAACCTGTTACATAGGAAAACGCTTTTTACCAGCAGATATGGGGTTAATCTGCAAGTAAATAGTGTTCCAATGCTTTACGGCCATTTTACTAAAAATGCGGCCACTGGAAGAAACTGAACGTACTGTATTTCTTCCCAGGAGGTGCCAGCTTTCAGTCATGGAGGTGGTCCTTGGTTTGTAGGGTTGCCATCTTTATTTTTTTGTTTATATTTCTGGACAGCTTCGTAAAAAAAAAGTTGACTGTCCGAGATTTTTTGAGAACACATTGGATGACCATAATAAATTATTAAGATGATAAGTGATACATGTCTATGCCCCATAAATCCTATATGAAGATATTAGCTGCATTCACTATGATTTGTAAAAGTGTGATAAATGGGGATTAGTGGATGGTCGAGTTCGACCACCCATGAGTCCAAAATTCGGTTTGGGTACCAGAACTGTACCCGAACTTGAACCGGAACCCCATAGAACTCAATGGGGACCCGAACTTTAGTGCTGTAAATCTCTCTCTATCTTGCTCTGCGCATCCGAACTCCAAATACTAAAACACACTTCCGGGAGAAGTCTGTGTTTGGAATTCATCACCAGAAACTAGGTGTCCTGTAAGAAACCCAAACTTTACAGTTCGGATTTGCACATCTCTAGTGATAAATACAGTTACAAAAATCTGTACACGTCACCCTAGCTTCAAAACAATCATGGACATATCACTTTTTTATGGTCAGGGGATAAAGTGCCCTATTTTTATGGACTGTCCAGAAATTTCTTGATGGTTGGCAACCCTAATGGAGCAGCTCCAGTACCGCTCACTATACTGTAAACATGGCCGGCACTTGGATTCACAGCTGACTCTGTAGCGCATCTGTGCAGAGCAAGCTGTCAATCAAAGTGCACGGGCATGTTTATAGCCGCCACTCACAGCATAGTGTGCAGGAAAGAGAGCGGTGCTGTGACCGATGACTGTAGCTGTTCCCTACACTTCCCCCATGACTGAAAGCCGGCGGCTCTTGGGAAGGAATAAGTTCATTTTCTCCCAGTAACCGCCCTTCAGTAAAGCGACCAAACAACATTATAGCGCTATTAACCTGCAGATTAACCTGCTTGGGCATGTTTATAGCTGCCGCTCACAGTATAGTGTGCAGGAAAGAGAGCGGTGCTGTGACCGATGACTGTAGCTGTTCCCTACACTTCCCCCATGACTGAAAGCCGGCGGCTCTTGGGAAGGAATACGTTCATTTTCTCCCAGTAACCGCCCTTTCAAGTAAACCGACCAAAAAGCATTATAGCGCTATTAACCTGCAGATTAACCCTATATCTGCAGGTAATTAGCAGTTTCTTAAGTGAAAGCTTCCCTTAATGCCAATGGCCTACAATTTATTGCTATTTGAAAAGTGGACCTTCAGCAAAAGTTATAGTTTGGGGTTTTTTTTTTTTAGCAAAACTGGGAAAGACAATGGACAATAATTTACTAAGTTTTGGTAAAAAAATAATTAAATGGGATTGGATGAAAAAAAAAAAACACGTAAGTTCATTATTAAATAAAATTCATTTAGGTAATTGTTAATTAAAATTCATTATTTTTTGGCATCATGTTTCCCATTGCGTTTGTTCTTTATGTGGGAAATATGACCGGTCATCTAAACAAATGCATGCCCTATAAAATGATATTATCACATTCTAAGGAGAAGGAGGGTAATATATTCCTGATTTTAAAAATCTTTTTATATTGCAGATATATAATATTATTATTTATATGTCTCTGTTTAGCTTCTTTTTTTTTTCACTTCCAAATTTCCTTCCAGAATAAATTTGATATTTTTTTCAGCACCAGGGACAGCTATTTGTCAGTAGTTATTGATGTCAATGTGATTCATTAATTTTTCCCCGCACGGTACATTTGGAATTTAATACATTGACTTCTAAGTGACTAAAGGAAAGATGAGAAAATCCTTATGTTTCATTGTAGAATGGTGGAACATAAATCACGTTTCTTTATTGCCACAGTTACATCAAGTGCATTTGTCAGCTTCCAAAGTCAGCCCTTCAACTCTGCCCTTTAAATCAGTTGTCAAAAAAGGCGGGTGGAGGGTAACCTTTACTGTCTGGACTTTCCACTACACTTCCCTGCACTTTTCACCCGCTCTGTTACACTTGACATTAAAAGTGATGAAATAAAGAAATGTCTTTTCAATGGGAGTTACATGTTTAGAACACTATTTTTTATATATATTTTTTTTTCAATTTTTACTATAATTGTAAAGTCTAAAAACTGGTTAAAAAAATTGAAAAAATTTCAATCTTAATCCAGGAACTATTAGATGACATTTGCATGATGCTTTGTATAAACTCTGTGAGCTTTTTGTACGGTGAATATTTTTTTTTTCCTAAAAGATTGAGTAAATGGAAATCATACTTCAGTACAGTCCTCCTCTTTTCAGCCTCTGATGAAGAATCCTATTTTAAGAAATTGATCAAGAACGACACAGATTTTCAAGATCCAGCGACCATTCCTTGCTATGGCTCAAGTATAAATCACCAATGTAGTCCAAATAGTAAAAACTTTTTGTTTTTTCGTTTTGTTTTTTTTCCTTCAATCTGTCATGTGGATCATTATCGTCCTGACTTTATAATCACCCCCTATAACTACTATTAGAAATTACTTCCATGTTATGGTAGGATAGTGCCAGCAGAATGTACAAATATATCCCCACCCCCAAGGTTATTGAATATATTAAATGATTATGAAAGCTGAGGTTTTCTTTAAAGTTTGATGTGATATCAATAAAATTTTATGTATGAGTTAAAAGGCGTTTCCGGGACTTTAACATTGGTGGTCTAGCCTTAGGATAGCTCATAGATGGCTGATCGACACGCGGCACTCGCACTGATCAGCTGTTCCTGGTGTCGCCAGGGGGCGGAACTGTTCAGTTCCGAAGCTGTACAGCACAGCTCCGTCGATGGAATAGTGGTCGCGGCTGGGTACTGCACATCCACCCCCTATTAATTTGAATAGAGGGCGGATGTGCAAAATCCAGCCGCGGACATTTTTCTGTTAACAGAGCTGTACTGTACAGCTCCGTAAGCAGTTCCGTCCGCCACCAACACCAGGGACAGCTGATCAACAAGGGTGTCACACTCCCACTGATCAGACATGTCAGACATCTTAATGATAGGTCATCAATGTAAAGTCCCAGACAACTATTTTAAAACTACTACTCCCATACAGGTAAATATCTATTTTAGGCCCCCTTCACATGTCCGCGTTTCCAGTGCATATGGCATCCGTCCTATTCACGGATTACACATATAGCCATTATAATCTATGGTGCTGCACACATGTCCATCTTTTACCAGCAGCACGGATGTCTAGAGCCAATACAAGCCTATGGGCCCGTGTAAAACACGTACAGCAAACGGATGGCATCCGTGTACCATTTGTTTGCTGTATGTTTTTAACATTGCAAAGTATAGGAGAAAAGTTGGAATTGATTTTTCTTAAAGGGAACCTGTCAGCAGGATTGTGCACAGTAACCTACAGACAGTGTCAGGTCGGCGCCGTTATACTGATTACAACGATACCTTGGTTGATGAAATCCGTCTTGTGGTTGTTGTTTAATCTTTATTTTCAGTTTTGAGTTAATGAGATTCTCGTGCTGTGGGGCAGCCTGTGGGCGGGGCTGTGGGCAGGATGTGGGTGTGGCTGTGGGTGGGGCTCTGCTTACATAGTCATCTGTATGGCTTATGACAGGTCACTGATCCCTCATTAACCTGCCCCCTATTTTACATACTGAATATATGTATTGAAAAAAAAATTACATTCAACGGCAGCAATGCCTGCGCTGTAGCATGAACGCATCTATAATATACATTAAATTATTTTATTTAGTGATACACATTTATTCTGAAAAAAAAAAATTCTGTCTTAAAATTGTGCTAGATACTACTCCGCAGGCGCCATTTTGCTTAAGGAAAAAAAATTGGTCTCCTCCAAGATGGCACCAGTAAAATCTATTGGATTGTCTATAGATGCTTCTGCACAGGCTCGGCCGGCGCCATTTTGAGAGATTTTTTTCAGAATCAATATATCTCACTAAATACAATAATTTAATGCATATTATAGATGCGATCATGCTGCAGCGCAGGCGCCGCCTGCCTGCTGAACGTGATTTTTGTTTCCAATACATATCATATTCAGTATGTAAAATAGACAGGTCAGTGAGGGATCAGTGACCTGTCATAACCAAACAGATCAAATGTAAGCAGAGCACTACAGAGGCCCACCCACAGCCTTGCACACAGCCCCTCTCACAGCCTGCCCACAGGCCACCCCAGAGCATGAGAATCTCATTAATTGAAAACTGAAAATAAGGATTAAACAACAACCACAAGACAGATTTCATCAAAAAAGTATCTATGTATCAATGTAATCAGTATGACGGCGCCAACCTGACACTGTCTTTAGGTTACTGTGTACAATCCTACTGACAGGTTCCCTTTAAGCTATACCAGAAAAATCAGATGGCACACTGATCCAAAACACTGATGACACCGGTAGCGGTTCTTTCCGGTACCAGTATTATATGGACGTTTGAATGGGGCCATACGTTGTATTTCTGAAAAGAATTTATATTATTCTAAAATATTTTGATTCCACAATTTGATTTTTATTTGACAATTTTGGAAAGCAACAATGACATACGGTAAATATAATGATTATTTGAAGTGAACATACACCTTTGATTAACACTAATTCTAAACCTTAAAGGGTGTTAGTCAGCAGATTTCTGCAATTTAATCTGAGAGCAACATAATCTAGGGCAAGTGACCCTGATTCCAGGGATGTGTCACTTATCAGGCTGTGTGTTGTAGTTTCATTACAATCAGTGAATTATCAGTAGGAGATTATCACTGCAGGACTAGGTCTCATGTGTTCAGCAGTCAGGCTGATCTGTGTAACCCCGCCCCACCACTGATTGGCAGCTTGCTGGCAATATACAAAGGAAATTGTTAGTCATTGATGGGGTGGGGTTAGAAGCAGCTCAGAATTGTGAGCACTGCTGTATTTAAAGCAAAAAATATGGGGATTCTATCAAAACTGCACCAAGCAGCCCAGTAAGTGACACATCGCTGGAATCAGGGTCTCAGCTCCTACGTCATGCTGCTCTCAAATTACACAGCAAAAACCTGCTGACAGTTACCCTTTATAGAGTGTATGACCTATATGACTAACATCTTGATACTACCACTGTTTTCATATACTCATAGGTATGGCAGGTTAGGAAGCTGCTGTTGCTGACAGATTTTTGTTATGAACTTTCAATTAAGGCAGTTAAATTTTTTGGATCATAAATCATCCAAATTCTTTTTTAATATATTTTTATAGTTGTCAGGGCTTTGTCAAAGATTTTCCACCAGGAAACTAGTGTAAAAGCTTTGAAAGGTGTCCGAATTTTTGCTTAACATGAACTTGTGCAAAAAGGTTACAACTTTTGGCATTTTTACTGCAGTTTGAATCAGCTCAACCTAAAAGGGAGGAGCTGTAGAGGAGCCTCGGCAAGTTGAAACGTGGCCATGCCTCTCCGTCCAATTCTCTAAAAGTGTGAATGTTTTGCACGCCCGAAATGTAGAAGGAGCACAGCACTCAAAACATGTCCAAATTAATGAATTTGGCAGCTTGTACTCCAGCAAGCCTGGGGCAGCCCGAGTGAGCATGCACTATGCATGTATTTATGTGTGTTTACAAGCTTAGATCTAGGTCATGTGCCTGTGTGAATGAACAGGACTGATGGGAATATTCAGGTTTTAATGAGCTAATCAGAACCAAAATACAAAACGAATGGTCAATCCTTGTGCCCAGTAGATGCAGGTAAGATCTCTCAGCAGCAGCAGCAACAATAACCTGAATTTTCATAACTTCCATGTAGTAACAAGATAACCACAACATTAAAGAGGACCTATCATCAGTTTTAGCATCTTAAAGGGACTCTGTCAGTGGGATCAATCATTTATAGACGCCTTCCCACCTGCTTGGTTTCCATCTATCTCCACCCTTCCATATCTTTATGAAGCCAGAGCTGTCAATCAATTAAGGGGGGGGGTCGAGATTGAAGGAAAACAAGCAGGTGGGAAGGTGTATTTATATGATTGACCCCAGCGTGAAGCACCAAGTGGTAAGACTTCTTTTGAACAGTCATTCTGTGCTGACCATGTCCATTTAAGGTGGCCACATCATGACATAGTTGAATAAAATAGCATTTTCATTTTTTATTTCTCATCTCCGTTGCCTAGATATTAACTTGTATTATGTAGATTTTAATTTATGCTAATACACAATAGGCAAAGATTTTTTTTCTTTTGGGGTGTGAACTTTTTCCCCTGAATGATGTTCACCAATCATAAGCAGGAGGTCTCATGCAGGGGACAAAAAAAGCACATGCACCCAGAGAAGGACACAACATAATTTCTACTATGAGACATGTAATGACAGACAGCCCTGCTCTCCTCTGTGATCTCTGCAACTACTGTGTAGTATAAAGCAGAGCTTAATGTCATTCCAAAAACCACTTGCAGCTTTCATCTCAAGGCAATGCAAAGGGAAGGGAAAGTAGAGCAGAGCTGACAGTGCCCGGAGATGAAAGCTGCAAGACATTTTTGTTACGATAAATAGCTCTGCTCTACTCTACACAGTAGATTCCAGCAGTCAGATAACGGAGAAGAGCAGGGTCATTACATGTTTCACATGAGAAAGTCTATTTTGACCTTTTCGGGGGCCGTGTTCTTTTTTTATTCCGCCACATGACATCACCTGCTTATGATTGGTCAACATCAAGCAGAGGAAAAAGTACACACCCCCTTAAAAGAATCTCCAACGACCTCTTAACCTTAGCATTTATTAAAATGTCATCTTTATAATATAATTTCTCCGCAATGAAGAGGAAAAATTAAAAAAATAAAATTGATGTTTTATTCACCTCTGCAGCACTATTCCAGAATGTGGTCAGTTTAGCTTGCTAAAACTCTAAAACTGGTGGAAAGACCTCATGAAGGCCAAAAAAAAATGTGTGGATAAAAAAAAGTCATCAGAATATATCAGAAAAATGTTATATCCCTCTAATTCTGTTTCTTCTAATTTAATGTGTGTACAAGAGTGGCAATCTCTTTTCAAAAGTGTGATGCGGTGACTCGGAAATATGGCCGCTAATGGAGAGCCATGGGACCCGACCTGACCATTGGTAGCGTCCATTGAATAACTTTGCACACCGCACTGCGCATGCGCCAGTTTCTATTGCCATGTGCAATATTTGTGTTACTATTGGCAATGTTGTGTCCTGTAAAGCCGCACTGTATCAGGGATTTACTTTTGAAAAGAGGGCATTGCCACTTCTCTAATGATTACATTATATTAATTATTTGATTAAACGAATTGGTTGATGCACATCATACGCTAGGTCTCTATGGCAATTTTTAAAGGGGTTCGCCGGTTGTAATGATTTTTAAATCATAACAACCGGCGAACCCCTTTAAAAATTGCCATAGAGACCTTGCGTAATCTAAATTTAAATTAAAGTGTCCCAATCAAGGTTTCACTTCATTTTATTATTATAGTGGTCTGCAATAACCTATAGCTCATTATAATATGAACAATAAAGTTGGAATAAAATATATACGGTAATTGTTACATATATATCATTTCCATTCTGTTAATGATATGGACACCTTCGGAAGGCTGTTTTGTTTGTTTTTTACTGAAATTATTTTTGCATTTGAGTTTCATTAAAGTTTTGCTGTCTGCAGAACGAGTTAACAGAGAATCTGCCAGTGAGCGTTTATAATTCTTATCCTTGATCGTCTAAATTCTTCTCAGCTGACTAATAACCCCAAAAGTTCAGCTTAACTTTCACGTGGTCATAAATCATTTGAGAGGAGCATAGAAGAACTCTCCTGTTAGAGCCTACCCACTCATTCTCAGTTGACTCATTCTGCAGCCAGCAATAGACAATAATAAAGTAGAATAAAATAATCAGTAAAAACAATAGATAAAGCTATAGAATCAGTGCAAAATGTTTAATTAAATCCAACTGCGAAATTTAAAGGGATAAAAAATGTCCCTGAAAGTGTTCACATCCTTTAGGTTACCTTTGACATTTCTCTACGGCTGTGTCTTTAACCTAGTAAAACGTGACTAGTGCTTAGCATACATGGCATGCGCCACAGACGAACGCCGCCGACGAGTTCCTGCTTCAAAGCTTTTATCGTATAGTACATGCAAAATGTCAGTGTAAGGTTTGCATTGTGTGCCAGCTTTTATTTGTTTGGCCTGATATCCCAATAAGACTTTTTTGTTATTCAATTTATTCAATTTTTTGGACAGTTTAGTGAAAATTCTGTTTGTTTGGTTTTTTTTGGAAAATACAAATATATATGCAAATACAGTAACCAGAAAGCAGAATATCGACATTTAGGCACCTCCAATTATGTTTCATGACGAAAAGATCAAATTGTGAAATGGCTTATGCAGGACCAGAGAAGGTAGCCATTTTTCCGCCAATGTAGAGACAGGCGCTAGTGTACAGCTGACACATTGGGAGACTTTTTAATGGTTAGGATAATACTGGCTAGGATGCAGAAGGAATCTATAATGTAGAGACAGAGACCCTGATTCCGGCAATGTGTCACTTACTGGGCTTCTTGCTTTAGTTTTGATAAAATCATAGGTATAATAGCGTGAGTTTATTACTTGAGAACTAGTAAACCTGCTGCCATTTATTCCTCCATATTCATGGGCTTCACATAACCCCGCCCCCACCACTGTTTGGCACATACACACAACGCTACCAATCAGTGATGGGGCGGGGTTATACAGAGTTCAGCATTCAGAGAACTGCAGCAAGCAGCCCAGTAAGTGACAGATCACCTGATTCAGGATCTCTGCCACTTCATGATGATGATCTCAGATCAGGTAGCAAAAACTGGTGACAGATTCCTTTTAAATATCTGTTCATTAAAGGATTTTCCCACTAAATTCATTCATCAGTCCCCAGTATAGGTGATCAATGTAAGCTTGCTGAGATCTAACCACCGGGATCCCCAGTGATTCCAAGAACAAGTGCTCCCCTATTTTGATCAAGCAGTAGTGATGACCTTGACCTTCCATTAACTTCTATGGTTCTATGTTACTGATGGAGATTACTGTTCAGTCAGTCCATAGAAGTGAATGCAGCTGTGGTTAAAGAGGTTACCCACTACTTTAACACTGATGAACTATCCAATGGCTGATCGGTGGGGGTGCGACACCCAACACCCCGGCTGATTAGCTGTTCTTGTTGGCAGCGGCTACCAGAACTGAACAGTTAAGGAGATACTCCGTCTACTGATAGTGGCCGCAGCTGGGTACTGCCCATCCACCCCTTATTGATTTGAATAGGGGGCGGATGTGCAGTACTTGGTCGCAGCCACGATAGAGTTGACGGAACTGTGCCATGTAGCTCAGTAACTAAGCCGTTCCGGCCACTGCCGGTACCTGGAACAGTTGATCAGCGGATGTTCTATGTGTTGCCCCACCACTGACCAGACATCGATGACCTATCCTGAGGATAGGTAGTGGACAACCTCTTTATGTATGTAAACCATGGCTCTATTTACAAAGACGACTTTAGGACACGGTTATTGGGATCGGACTACTGCACATCGGTAAACTGGCTCATGGGTGACGAGGATTTCCAGGAAGTCTTTTGTTATTGGCTAATTTCAATAACGAGCATTTTATTCCTCAGCCGATCTTTAACTAATCCAAGAGCTGCATATACAATGCTGCTGGTTCGCACTAGGACAGTTTTGGGCACTGATTTATCCAGGTGTTATTCCAGAATTTTGGTATAAAAAACCCTTCAAATTGCACAAAATTTTTGCTCAACACAAAGTTGCTAAAAAAAAAAATGCTAATTTTGGTGTTTTCACCACTTTCAGACACCTCAGCTTGAAAAAAAAGTTATGCTAATTTGCGTGAAATTTACTTAAAGGGTTATTATAAAAAAAATTCAGTTTATCCTCTAATCCTCTTTGCACAGATAGAAGATAAGTTAATGATCAGTGAGGGTCTGACTGCTTGGGGTCCCAGATAGTTGTGAGTCTCATGAAAAAGCCACCCATTCTGTTTGGAGCTGGAGTGCGAATTATCAGCACATTACTTGGCTGTTTTCATCAGATTGGAGCAGAGACCATGCATGTGCCCCTATGTGCCATGGCGTTCTCAGGTTTCAAAAGCCTGTTATTGGGATCTCCGAGGGCACCAGCAATCAGCAAGATAAGGGGATAGCTTATGTTTGGGGGAATAACCCTTTGAGAAAGCTACCCCGATCTCAAGGTCAGGATATCAGCACCACTCCCTATTCTGAGAACTTCTACTTACACTTTGTCTCATTGCTGGAGACGCCTTACTCCCTGTGTCTGACACTATGACAAGGGCTGGAGGATCGTCCCTTTTCTATAATCCAGAGAAAGGGTCAGGCTTAACTATTGAAACGTGTAAGCGGAAATTCTCCTTTGTTGAAACAAAGCCGTAAGTACAGTGGGTGTTGGGACCTGCTCAAAGAAAAGAGATGTTCTCAAGTTTGAAAGTTATTCCCCATCCATAGGGGATTACCTCCCGATCTCTGGGCGTCTGACCTTCACGGTCCCGAGTGATCTGGAGAACTGAGGCACCGAGGAGCCCCAGCTTAATTGAGCGGTATTCGATTATGCGTCCTACAACTCAATTCATTCTCAATAGGGCGCACCAGAGATTGCGGAGTGCTGCACTCAAATGGTCTTTGGTGCGCCCGTTAAACGGAATGGAGTGGTAATGCGCCATCGATCCATTCCAGTTCTCGTGACCAAAGTGGTCAGAGCCCCAGTGATGGGAAAGTTATCCCCCATTCTATGGATAGGGGATAACTTTCAGACCTAATAATGTCATTTTAATTCGAGTGACTTAAAGAGGACCTTTTGCCAAATTTTTTATTTAGAGCTGGACGCACATTGTAATACTGGCTGCAGAGGGAAATAAAACATTTTTTTAAATATTTTTCACTTCTCCGTTGCAGAGATATTAGCGATCAAAGTGTTTAGCAACTAATGATAGATAGCAACTCATGCAAGGATAAGTACACGCCCCCAGTGAAAGCTATCTGATAACACCCACTTTGACTTAACTAAAGTTAACTCATTAGGTTCCAAACACTTTGATTACTAATATCTTCGTAAAGGAGAGGAGAAATAAAACAATTTTAAAAATGTTTTATTCCGCCCTGCAGCCACTATTACTCCGTGTGTCCTGCTCAACATGTACAATTTGATTAAAGATCCTCTTCTAAAAACCTAAATCTTTTATTATTTTGCACAGATTGCAAAAACATTTTTTTTTTTTTTCATTTTTTTATTGTACCGGACAATGTACTTTTCATTTTGAAGCCTGCAGAATTGTAAATGCAGCTCTGGACTATCACACAGTATGAAACTCACAATTTGTACCAAATAAGCAATGTAATTTTTTTCCTCTACTTTTTATGCAGATTAATTATATGAGTAATCTAGAAAAAGGTAAAAAGTGTCAGTTCTATGGCCATGATGATTTCCTATAATGTAAAAAAATAATAATAAAATGTATTAAAATTAAAAAATATTGTAACTTCATGAATCCACTGCCATAAAGGTATGAATTGACTGTACATATGTGTTATACATAACTTCGATGTATGTAGTAGACGTGCTTGATATAATTGATATTCGTTTCAATGTACATTTGAGTTGTTTTTTGTTTGTTTGTTTTTTGCCTGAATCTGTAAGAGGATAATTTGTATGAATTAAAGGAATGCTTCATAAAAAAACCCATAAAATTATACCAAGGGCAGGACTTAAAGGGGCAGGGCATGACTTCCTCTTATAGTATTCCAGTCTCATGCACAGCCCCCGGGGGCTCTGTACTAGGTATAAATAAAGTTTTCCTGGAGTACATCTTTACATATTGTGGTCTTAGACCTTATGGACCATTGTACTGTATATGTGCAAAGCACACACATTCTAAAGTGTTATGGCGCTGAAAAAAAGATTGCATATTTTGTATTATTTGGTTTGTACCATAATAAAGCTGACAATTGAAAAACATATCCAATCATGTTTTCTATTTTTTTGGCATGTTCCTGAAACTACACTGCAGATTTGTACTCTCTGTTCTTAATAAGGTAAATGATATGTTACATGTACAGTTTGGACTCAGTACTGTTTCAGCACCAATGTACTTGTACCTCCTATGTTGGCTTATGTTACCGTATGTTCTTAGTTGATATTTATATATTTTTTGTCCATATATTAAAGCGGCGTGTTTCTGTGGACCATTGTGGAAAGGCTTTTGTTCTTTATTTTCAAGGAGTAGCTCAGAATTTACTGTGACATATAAAGATTTTGAATAACAAGTGGCCACATAAAGGTTTTAAAAGGGTATTCTAGTTAGAGGAAAAAAGCTTAATTACCATATTACAGGTTTGTCCAATTTTCTAATTTCTCTCTGTTTTCTACATTTAAAATTTTTGTCATACAAGGGAAACTTTAAAGGCGTTGTCCAGACTTGTGAATCTTCATAGTGTGCACAGTGCACGCTGTCCGGATTCTCTGGTACCGAGAGTAAACGAGTGGTCAAATAAAGGTTTTAAAAGGGTATTCTGGTTAGAGGAAATAAAGCTTAATTACCATATTACGGGCTTGTCCAATTTTCTAATTTCTCTCTGTTCTCTAAATTTAAAATTTTTGTCATAGAGGGGAAGCTTTAAAGGCGTTGTCCAGACTTGTGAATCTTCATAGCGCGCACAGTGCACGCTGTTTGGATTCTGTGTTACCTGGAGTAGACGGGCACGCGTCCACAAGTATACAAGTGAATTGAACGAGGCTAAACATGTCTATGACCGGAAGTATACACATTGCATTCTTGAGGTCACATGACCGCCCGTTCCTGGCACCGACATTGCTCATTTTGCCTTTCTACCCATATATTCTTCTCTTTTTTCTTCTCTATGGAGAAACAGGAAGTCTCTTGTCCCTGCATTTATCATCCCCCTCTTCAACTTTTGACCCAGCTGCTCCCTCTTCCCCCTTTATAGACTTTTGCAGTGACTGATGACTTGTGCAGGGAAAATTGACCTCCTGTTTCTACACAGAGCTTAGAAGGATTCAGTTAGTCAGTTATTAATCACTAGATGGTAGCGCATCGGGTATTCTAGAATATGTATGTAGTTTATTTATGAAGATTTTAGAATAATACATTGAATACACAGGATGCGGCCAGCCGTGACCAATTAGCGAAGCGTGGTTCAAATCCTGCCCCAATTCGCGGCTGGACTGCGCCTGTCGTTGATTGCTCGCGGCCGGCCACGTAGTATATAGCACAGCCACGTAGTATATAACAGCCCACATAGTAAATAGCACAGCCACGTAATACATAGCACAGCCACATAGTATATTGCACAGTCACGTAGTATATAGTACAGCCATGTAGTATATAGCACAGCCCACGGAGTCTATAGCACAGCCCATGGAGTATATAGCACAGCCACGTAGTATATAACACAGCCCACGGGGTATATAGCACAGCCCACGGAGTGTATAACAGCCCACATAGCATATAACACAGCCACATAGTTTATAACAGCCCATGTAGCATATAACACAGCTCATGTATTATATAACAGCTCATGCACGCAGTATATAACACAGCCCATGTAGTGTATAACACAGCCCACATAGTGTATAACACAGCCCACGTATTGTATAACAGCCCACGTAGTGTATAACACAGCCCACGTATATAGCACAGCCCACGTAGTATATAACAGCCCATGTAGTGTATAACACAGCCACGTAGTATATAGCACAGCCCACGTAGTATATAGCACAGCCACGTAGTATATTGCACAGCCACATAGTATATTGCACAGCCCACGTAGTATATTGTACAGCGCACATAGTATATTGCACAGCCCACGTAGTATATTGCACAGCCCACATAGTATATAGCAATGTGGGCATCGTATCCCTGTTTAAATAATAATTAAAATAAAAAATAGTTGTATACTCACCTTCCGAGACCGCTACGTCATCATCTTGCGAGATCGCAATGCATGGAGCGGTCACCGGAGCGTCGCAAGGAGCGGGAAAGGCCGGTTCTGGATCCGAGGGGCCAACGGACATTGAGTATATAACTATTTCTTATTTTTTTAATAATTTTTAACATTAGATCTTTTTACTATTGATGCTGCATAGGCAGCATCAATAGTAAAAAGTTGGTCACACAGGGTTAATAGCGGCATTAACGGAGTGCTTTACACCACGGCATAACGCGGTCCGTTAACGCTGCCATTAACCCTGTGTGAGCGCTGACTGGAGGGGAGTATGGAGCGGGCACTGACTGCGGGGAGTAAGGAGCGGCCATTTTGCCACCGGACTGTGACCGTCGCTGATTGGTCGTGGCTGTTTTGCCACGACCAATCAGCGACTTGGGATTTCTGTTACAGACAGACAGACAAACGGAAGTGACCCTTAGACAATTATATAGTAGATGTGATGCCATAGACCTAATGGAAAAAAGAATTATCTGGGTAGAAAGGCAAAATGAGCAATTGTAAGTGCACAGTGCTGTATAATATGATGACTGCAATATATTAAGAAGATAAAAGCTTTGATAGGAGGAGGGCTTCTTTAACTCTTTCAACATTGTATTAATCGGCTAAGACCCTATTTATTGTTGTTTATTGTTCCCCTATCTTTCCCATATGTGTTTGTAGTCTCAGTGTGCTAATATACTTTCCTAGCCATTCCAGTCCTCTTGATTTATGTCACCGCTCTTCAGACCTTCCAGTTCACGCTGAGTTCTGAGTGATCTAGAAGTGGCTTTCACAATGTAAGTTAATGGAATGTCAGAAAGAGGTTCCACAAACTTTCTATACGTGGTACACAAAAAGCCGTCCGACTCACACATACATCATAGAGTGGTCCTGATAGTCTAAAGTGCGGTGATATTACTGAGAAGAGGAGCGGAACGGCGCTCGACACTGGAGAACAGGACGGTAGGTGAGTATATTAATACACTCACACTACACTACAGTACATAGATAGATGTACAGATTTAGTGATTAAGATTTCGGAAACCTTTTGCAGATTCTTGTTTGCAGGAGTAAAATGTGAACTGGCATCCTCTTACCCCCACGCTTTACTAGATTTGGCATATTTTGGCACGTCATATTTTAGAGAAAGGTTCCCCACTTGGAATTATCGTTTCTCCCCTGCTAGATATAACCGAGTGCCATTAATAAGAGCTCATGCCATGGCGAACTCGGCTCATACAGTCATGTATTACAAAGCAACAACCCATGGAAATAAATTCAAGGATGAATTGTAGGCATTGATTGAATAGGTGGATGCTTCAATGGATTCTCATTCTTCAGAGTTCTGTATGAAAGTACTCGTAGGAAGTTTCTGAGAGTCACATTCTATTATGTGCGTGCAGCAAATTATTTATTTTCTTTTTCATTTTTTTTTCTTTCTTTACAGTGTGTTTTGTTTCTTCCTTTCAATGCAGCAGTGATTCATTGGCACAGCTGACTGCCACATCTGATGTTCATTGCTCCCAAAGTGCGGAGTAGGCTGGCAAATGGACAATGATCCTGGGGGTGTCAGAACGGCATTTCATGTAGCGTCCAAAAAGGAGTAAAACTAAATAAACCTAAAAAATAACACATTCAGAGGACAAAAGAATGGCTTCCTTGAGATAATACAGTACCACTCTTTCAGGGTGATGCCGATTAGGACTCATGATTGCATTGAACTAAGGCTTTATGGTTGGTTAGACGTTAGTGATCTTGTATATAGTATGTTGCTTTAGGTAAAAAATAGTCACAAAATGCTCATCATTTGAAAAGGCTGCCCCATCAAGATAATTTTTGTCCATCAAGGCTTAGTCAACCACATTAATGGGGGGGTACCCCAATTGGTTAGCAAATGAGGTGCATTAAGGGAGTAGATCCATAGGATCAAAAAAAAATGAATTTTTGCCATGAGGCTTCACACCCATCACAATCGTTATGTGGCAAGTGATCACTCAGTTGAAGTTAGAAGCAAGAAAAATGGGCGAGTGCTTGGATGAGAGCTTCTCCAAATAACAAGTCTTGTTGGGTGTTCCCTTTCTTCAGGGAGGAGGTGGTGATGGCGATCTCAGTTGAGGGATTCAAGAGAGGCCAGGATGACTTCCTGGAGCGTAACAATATTGTATCTTACAGTTATTAGGTTCTTTAGAAGGACGTAGATTAGGGGATTTATTCTGATGGAATATAGGCTGAACTAGATGGACAAATGTCTTTTTTCAGCCTTACTAACTAAATAAAAGTTATATATTTTAATAGTGTTTAGTAACTAATAAACAGTAGTGTAAATCTAAGCTTGTCTGCCCCATTGCAAAATCTCCAACAGGTCCCACGGGGCTTTAATAGTATTGGCTCTCTTACATGAGCCTGGGGGACCTTTTTGGGCCCCAGTGCACAGATGTGAGTGCAAGCCTTGCATCCTGCATAGTTAAAGGATGTTAGGGAACAAGGTCATGGGTGCCCCAGATTCATTGATGTGGGTGGGGAGCTAAGACTTGTCCATGTGGTCCACTCCCACAGAAAAGCTACTGTAGCACAAATTGCTGAAAAAGTTTCTCATGTCTAAGATAGTCACAATGCACAGAGTATCATAGCTTGTTGTGTAGAGGACCGTATAGACCAGTCAGAGCTCCAACAATTAACTTTGGCTGCAATAGACCTGGACCATGAGCAATGGAAAAAGATAATAATAATAATCTTTATATATATATATAGCACCAACATATTCTGCAGCGCTTTACAGTTTAACAGTTTCAAACGCAAGTCATAAGTAACAACGTTAACAATACAACAATTAAAGCACAATAAGACGACCCTGCTCGTGAGAGCTTACAATCTACAGTGAGGTGGGGGAGATACAAAGTACAGGAGCTTATTTACAATGATGTATTTACAATGATGGTCCAGCCATCTTCAGGGGGTGGGGAATAGATGGAGATAGTGAATTGGGCTACACACGCGCCCTTACACAAAAATTGACTTTTATTAGTGAATGTGATAGGCCGCTCTGAAGAAATATGTTTTGAGGGCGCGCCTAAAACTATGCAAATTGTGAATGGTCCTAATTTCTTGGGGTAGAGTATTCCAGAGGATTGGTGCAGTGCGGGAGATGTCTTGGGGACGGGAGTGGGAAGTACGGATTAGTGCAGAGGTTAGTCCGAAGTTATTTGTAGAGCGCAGCGGTCGGCTAGGCCGATAGACAGAAATAAGGGAGGAGATGTATGGGGGTGCCGCACTGTGGAGAGCTTTGTAGGTGAGAACAAGTACTTTGAATTGGATCCTATCATGAATCGGTAGCCAGTGTAACGACTGGCGAAGAGTGGCTTCATCTGAATACCGATTAGCCAAGTAGATGACCCTGGCTGCTGCATTAAGGATAGCCTGAAGAGGGGAAAGTCAAGTAACGGGGAGGCCAATTAATAGAACGTTACAGTAGTCCAGGCGGGAGTGTATCAGGGCAACAGTGAGGGTTTTTGTTGTTTCCATGGTGAGAAAAGGGCGCATTCTAGAGATGTTCTTTAGGTGTAAGCGGCAAGAGCGGGCAAGAGATTGTATATGGGATGTGAAGGAGAGATTGGTGTCAAACATAGCACCCAGACAGCGCGCCTGCTGCCGGGGTGTTGTTATGTTGCCACCCACGGAGAGGGAAATGTCAGGTTTAGGGAGGTTAGTAGACGGCGGGAGCAGAAGAAGTTCAGTTTTGGAGAGGTTGAGTTTCAGATAGAGAGCGGACATGATGTCGGAGACTGCGGACAGTCACTGGCGTCCTGTAGTACAGCGGGAGTAAGGTCAGGGGATGACGTATATAGTTGTGTGTCATCGGCATAAAGATGGTAATGAAAGCCCAATCTGCTGATGGTCTGTCCAATTGGGGCTGTGGAGAGAGAAGATAAGTGGGCCAAGGACTGAGCCCTGAGAGACCCCGACAGTGAGAGGAAGAGGGGACGAAGTGGAGCCAACGAACGATACACTGAAGGAGCCGTCAGAAAGATAGGAAGAGAACCAGGAGAGAGCAGTGTCCTAAATGCCTAGTGACTGGAGCCTAGCAAGTAGGGGATGGTGGTCAACAGTGTCAAAAGCTGCAGAGAGGTCGAGAAGAATGAACAGAGAGTGGTCACCGTTACACTTTGCTGTCAGAAGGTCATTGGTCACTTTGATGAGTGCAGTTTCTGTCGAGTGTGGGGGCGGAAGCCAGACTGTGAAGGGTCTAGAAGGGAGTGAGTGAAGAGGTAACGGGTAAGGCGGGAGTAGACCAGGTGCTCCAAGAGTTTAGAGATGAAGGGGAGGTTGGAGACTGGACTGTAGTTATTTGTGCAGGATGGATCGAGTGAGGGTTTCTTTAGTAATGGAGTAATGATTGAGTGTTTGAAGGCGGATGGGAAGATGCCCAAGGAGAAGGAGACATTAAAGATTGTAGTTAGGTGAGTTGTGATGACTGGAGAGAGCGACTGGAGGAGGTGTGAGGGAATGGGGTCAATAGTGCATGTAGTCGGACAAGAAGAGGAGAGGAGCCTGGAGATGACTTCTTCTGTGATGGGATCAAATGTGGAGAGTGAGCCAGGGGAACTGCAGGGAGGGATGGGAGTCACAGCATTTAGTGGCTGGGAGCAGATTTCCTGATGGATATTATCTATTTTCTCTATAAAGTGGGAGACCAGGTCATCAGCACAAATGTCTGTGATAGGGGCTTGTGCTTTTGGCCTGAGGAGGCAGTGAAAGGTGTCAAAAAGTTTCTTGGGGTTGTTGGATAGTGAGGAGATCGGGTGGTGAAGTAGGTCTGTTTGGCAAGGTGAAGGGCAGAATTATCGGTTCTTAACATAAATTTGAAGTGGATGAAGTATTCTGGTGTGCGAGTTTTCCTCCATAAGCGTTCAGCACTTCTAGAGTATCGCTGAAGAAATCGAGTTTGCTATGTGAGCCAGGGCTGTTTTACTCTGTGTTTTTAGGTTCTGAGGGTGAGGGGCGCTACTTGGTCCAGGGTACTTCTAAGAGTGTCATTGTAGTGATGTACAGCCAGATCAGGACAGGAAAAAGAGGAGATTGGGGACAGTGATGAGTGTAAGGAGTCTGAAAGTGTATGAGAGTTAATGGCATGTAGATTTCTGAATGTGTGATAGGTAGGAGTATGCTGGGGTGGGCGGGGCATTGTGAGCATGAAGTAGAGAATGTTGTGGTCAGAGAGGGGAAGCGTGAGTTATTTAGGTAGGAGATTGAGCAGAACTGGGCAAAGACCAGGTCAAGGGTGTTACCGTCTTTGTGTGTTTCAGAGGTTGAGAGTTGTGAGAGGCCGAGAGAAGTGGTTAGTGATAGAAGCTGGGATGCAGATGTGGAAGTGGGGCTGTTTATGGGGATGTTGAAGTCTCCCAGGATAAGGGTTGGGAGTTCTGAGGACATGAAGTGCAGCAGCCAGGCTGACAAATGGACAAGGAACTGGGTGGGCGAGCCTGGGGGCCGATATATGACCGCTACTCTGAGGGAGAGGGAACGAAAGAGCCTGATTGTGTGGACCTCAAAATAAGGGAATGAGAGTGATTGAACTGGGGGGATGGCCTGGAAGGTGCATTGTGGGGACAGGAGTATGTCGACTCCACCACCATGTCTGTTTGTGGGTCTCGGGGAATGGGAGAATTTTGTAGGCCACCATGGGAAATGGCAGCAGGGAAGACTGGGCAGAATCCTGAATCCAGGTTTCAGTGAGGGTCAACAGATTCAGAGAGTTGTTCAGAAAGTAATTGTGCAGAAAAGAAAGTTTGTTACATATAGACCGTGGATTCCAAAGGGCACAATTAAAAGAAGGATATGAAGGAGTGCAAGTAATATTAATAAGATTAGTGTGGTAATTATACGAGGTAGGATAGGGGTTGAGGTTGGGGGATGGTGGACCAGGGTTGGGGGAGATATCTCCCGAGATCAGAAGGAGTAGGAGGATAAAGATCAAGTAGTTTTTTGCAATAGTACGAAGTTTTTTTGTTCAGTGTGTTTGGGCAAAATGGGCTGAGATTTTTCAGGAAGGCAAGAAGTGCATGGGAGCTGTACATGGGAGAGGGAAGGAGAGAGGAGCTGATGTATATGAGTCGTGATGGAGGGGGATGACACGGTGAATGTAGATGGCAAGGGAACATAGGAGGATAGGAATAAAGCACATGGATAGAAGGGAGAGCAGAGTGTGGGTTACCTAACTCCTGCCCTGACTAACTGCCATGGAATAACTGCTAATCTTCGGGATGCTTTGCTTCTGGGATGCTCGCGTGCACCCCCACATGCGTGCACCCCTAAGGATGTTTCTAAATTTATAGTCTAGAATGCTGGGTCAGAAGAGATGGATTGTGAGAACTGATTAGGGATAATTTGGCAGCTGGGGCCAGCACACCAGGGGGTGGTTAGATGATCAAAGACATTGGAGCTGGCTACATCTATATGTTATAACACCTTCCACCAGATAATATCTACAGTAACCACAGTCATGGATATACATCAAACAGTGAGTAAAACGTACAATGCAACAAATGAATTATACCAATCATTAAGCAGACACATTAAAATATGTTGCTAGATGGTAAAGTGGCAGATGACAGACAGCAGACAGCCAGCAGAGGTGGGAAGTTGTACCATTAGAATCTATTGCAGCAGATGCGACAGCAAGCAGAGGTGGGAAGTTGTACCTGTGTGAAGAGAGAAGATGGATGTTAATTCCTTGCTATGGAATAACTGCTTTATCTCGATGCTTAAAAAGATGCAGACTGGTGAAGTCCAGTTGACTTTGGTTGAGGCTTTCAATGATTCTCAGCACGGAAATGTAACTCCTGCTCTTTGGGGCCAAAGATTGCATAACAAATCATCAAAGTGCCTCCACTGGCTTGTTTTCTTCACATGGTCCTTTCTGTGCCATATTTTCAACAAGGGAATAAAGAAATACACACTAAGACATCCACCCGACATAAAATAAACCATGATTCATCATTCCTGGTCATCTTTTTCCATTACAAACAGAAGATTTTCCAACCGATTTGGGATTAAAATATGTTAAAGGGAATCTGTCACCCCAAAATTCGCATATAAGCTGTGGCCACCGGCATCAGGGGCTTATCTACAGCATTCTGTAATGCTGTAGATAAGCCCCCAATGTATCCTGAAAGATGAGCAAAAAAAGAGGTTAGATTATACTCACCCAGGGGCGGTCCCGGTTCGGGTCTGATGGGTGTCGCGGTGCGGGTCTGGCGCCTCCCATCTTCATACGATGACGTCCTCTTCTTTTCTTCCTGCTGCGGCTCCTGCGCAGGCGTACTTTGTCAGCCCTGTTGAGGGCAGAGCAAAGTACTGCAGTGCGCAAGCGCCGGGAAAGGTCAGAGAGGCCCAGCACCTGCGCACTGCAGTACTTGATCCCGGTGGCCGCAGCTTATATGCAAATTTTGGGGTGACAGATTCCCTTTAATAACTTTTATTCCATATCGTAAAAATTTTCCCTTACAATAAACCCAAGTATGATTTAGCTTCCTTCGTGGGTCAGACTAAACAGAAGTCCTTAATCATGAATCAACAATTAACAATTTTTATCCATGATTAATGGGTTTTTTTAGTCTGAAATGCGTAGGAAGCTACATCATACTTGGGCTTATTCTAAGTGCACATTTTTACGATATTGAATAAAAGTTTTTGAAATATTTTAATTACGTATCCGCGCCCACTGGCCAGGAGTATGTATAACTCAAACATACCCTCTGGTCACAGGTCAGAAACCAGTGAATCCCCGTACCGCACAGTGCGTGCCCTGGGGGAATTCATAAGTCTGTAGTCACACTGAGTGATTATAAACTAATTGATTTAGACAGTCTATTTACCATTTTCGAGGATTTATATCAAACCTGTCACCAGGCTTGACTGATATGAGATATGGCCATCACCTTTCAGCCCTGATATACAGCTCTGGCAAAAATTAAGAGACCACCACATCAAAACCCTGTCATGGGCAGCCCAATCTCCAGACCTGAACCCCATTGCAAACCTCTGGAATGTAATCAAGAGGATGATGGATAGTCACAAGCCATCAAACAAAGAAGAACTGCTTACATTTTTGTGCCAGAAGCAGTGTGAAAGACTGGTGGAAAGCATGCCAAGACGCATGAAAGCTGTGATTAAAAATAATGGTTATTCCACAAAATATTGATTTCTGAACTCTTCCTGAGTTAAAACATTAGTATAGTTGTTTCTAAATGATTATGAACTTGTTGTCTTTGCATTATTTGAGGTCTGAAAGCACTGGGGTTTTTTTAAATTTTGACCATTTTCTTTATCAGAAAAAAATACAAAAAATGTATTGCTTGGAAATTCGGAGACATGTTGTCAGAAGTTTATAGAATAAAAGAACAATTTACATTTTACTCAAAAATATACTTATAAAGAGAAAACTTAGACAAACTGAACATTTTGCAGTGGTCTCAATTTTTGCCAGAGCTGTACATCATTCTAGTATATAAGCCCCCAACGTTACCTGCAAAACAAGAAAACAACTTTTATTACACTTACCTGAGGAATAGTCCAGTCTGAGGGGTGTCGCTGGTCCAGCGCCTCGCATCTTCTCATGATGCCTTCCTCCTTCTTGGTTCATGTGGATAACGTGTCCTACGTCATCCACACAGTCTCCCCGGCATCACACCCCTGCTGTGCAGGCGTACTTCTCTGCCGTGCTGACAGCATAGCGAGCTACTGCAGTGTGTATGCGCGGGAAAGGTCAAAGAGCCCCGGTGCATGCACACTGCAGTGCTTTACTCTGCCCTAGTCAGGGAGGAGAAGTACACCTGCGCAGGAGCACAATGCTGGTGATACTGTGCGGATGATGTAGGGACGCGTCATCCACATGAAGCAAGAAAGAGGAAGGCATCGCAAGAAGAAGGGAAGCACCGAACTAACACCAGCGACACCGCTCAGACCGGTGAGTATAATAAAAGGTAATTTCTTGTCTTTCAGGTCAGGTTGGGGGCAGATATACAGCATTTTAGAATGCTACACATCAGGCCTGAAAGATGGTGGCCGTATCTCATATCGGCCAAACGTGGTGACAGGTTCCCTTTAACAGATCTGCTCCAAACATCTTAGTGTGAGATACATCCGGAAGCATTCAGAGATCTTCTGCCTTGAAGGTTTAGAGCTTGGTGGCTTAAAATGAAGCTACTGTATGCAATATGAGGCACGTGTTTTAATGTGATAGATAGATAGACAGATAGACATAAAAACCTGACCATCACTTCCTAAGTGTGAATAGCTGCGGCGACTGCAAAATATGTATAAAAAAGCACAGCAGCACTCTATGAATGCCAAGATATATCATGTCAATGGAAATAACAACTTCCAACTGCATTGTCCCCCAGCAACAAAAAAAGCAATGGTTCTTAGCGCATAAATTGGCCAATTCATGTGTGCCCGTCAACCACGGCAAGGTGACACTTCTCATAACCCTTACCTATCCAACTATACATACAATACCCTGATGGTATTACATGAAGGATAAGTATCTGCCTAGATTTTTCAGCACTGAGGTCGCCATTAATCCTGACCAAATTCCCAACTCCATTTACTGAAATGTGTCTCCAAACTTGCAAGGATTCTTACCACCTAGGCTTGACCACTGACAGCAGACACAGGGAGTTTTTGAGATTTACTGAAGTTATTAAGAGTTGTCTAATTTAGGACATTTACGACACGGGATATGCTATAAATGTCTGATTCTGGTACCTTCCTACTGCTGGGATCATGCTTGATCAGTAATCTTCAGAACTCCTATACAAGTTACTGGAGAGAGCCGAGCATGAGTGACCAGCACCTCTCAGCTCCCAGTGGTGGACGATAGAACCCTGTTCTCAAGATATACCATAGTTCCAGTGTTGGGACATGCATCTGTCAGACCTGTTGGGTACGGTATGTTCTGCCGATACAGATATGCCATAGCCCTTTAAGGAAATATTGAAGTCAAATTTGAGGTGAGGACCATAGATACCTGCAGTATTTTGCAAATAATACATCATTGATTAAACCCAACCATAAATTCTCCAGGATAATGTAAAAAGTTCTCTCTGAATCCATTCAATGAGAGAGTTCTCATGTGTATATCATTTGGCGTAGCATTTATAGTGCTGATATTTAGAGGAATTGACCTGAATAGTCTGCCCTTTCGCAATATTGTCTCATCAAAACCTCTGATCCGTGGATATTTTCAGTGAATTATATTCTGGTATAACTGTCAGGTCAGATCACAGTAGGTAACATATCCATTTCCCTGTACTGTGCCTTATCTGAAAAGTCATTAATTCCAAATAGCGTTCTGGTATAGTGGCCAATATGCTTCCCGATAGATGTAGTTTGCGGATAATGCCATTTTAATGGAAGCTGTTTGATTTGTTGTTTCCTTCTCTATACCTAAGGCATAAATTCTCTATTTGTACTGACGCTAATGCTATATATTCTTAACTTTTCCCAGTGTGACTTACTTTGACTTTGTGGTGACCAACATGACCACGATTTATGTTCTCCATCAGCTATTTCCTTTGATTTAGGTAGGAGGCCTGAAGTATGACTAGAGAAGTAATAGTGTGCAAAAACTTTATATAGTAAATCTTAAAATAAGCTACATTATATAAAAGTTATTCTGTCAAATAAAATGTGGTACTTTCCAAGGGGACAGTGGAAGAGGAACAAAAAAAAGAACTCTAAAAGCAACGTAATCTTTCATATCTACAACATCTTTCTCATAACACCACATTGTGCTGTTCTTATGTTTTTCTTCCTAGAAAAATATTATTAAATTGACAACCGGGTGTTACCAGTTGGGGGTGTGTAACTTCATAGTCTCACGCTGTCCAATTAGTTCTTCCAGTGTCGGACTGTGTAGGAGCACACCCCTTTTTGACAAAAGTAATGTCAACTTCTAAATATGAGCAACTCAGTTTGTGTTGTCCTGGTCTGATACTTTGTCACAGTCAGTCTTCATCTATGTACCTAGTTTCTTTGGCCTGGCATCCTTGGCCTGGCATCCTTAGCCTGGCATCCTTGGCACCTCAATGTTTACCTGGCCTCGCGACATCATGATATCAAGCCAAGCCTTGTGACTAGGCCTCATGCAATGTCAAGATGCTGTAGGGTCAAGAAAGTCTTGAGAGATTACCAGGATAGATGCCAGACTAGAGCAGCGCAAATTAAATTGCTCATGTCTAGTAACACCATTTTGTCAGTTTATCCAAACATTTCACAATTCAGAGTTCTAAGAAAAGATGTTCCAGAAGTGTTATTTTATGGGGATTACTAGTACATACGAAGATCCACATGGTTGGAGTAGTGACAGGTCAATAAAAATCACGTCACAAGACCATCTACCCTTTGGTTAAAATGAAAAATACCTGCAATATTTTATTTTAGAACACATCCAGTAGAGAAAAGTTGTTAATCCTTAAAGAGTTTGGACTTGTCCAAAAAAGGACCAGACAATCCAATCCTCCTGTGGACTCCAGAGGTCCAGCAGAAGACAACCCAATTTGATGGTGATTTTTGAGCCAGTCACAAAATAGGGTTTATTTTCTCATGGATAATCTAGTAGATCCTACTGATGACATCCTGGGTGTGCAATAATAACGATGAGAAATAAAAAGTAATCTAATGAAGTTAAAAGTGGGTTTCAACATATTCTGATAGTCTAATGGAACTCCGTTCAACTGAACCCATGTAAGATATAATCCAGATTAATCCAACATCCAATGTTATACCTGGCATTAGATACTGTTATTAATTTCAAAAGAATAGTATTAGAGATGAACAGATCGATTGGCGGGACTCTAGTCCTGGTCAGTGGTACCTGGTCGCTAGGCAGGAGGCCTGCGAATCGCATGCATTCCGGCATCCCTGGTGCGGCCTTTAGTTGGAGAGTCAGCTGTGCGATCTCTTACCGTAAGGTAGTAGATTCACAGAACCTCAGATTTTACTGTATACTAGTTATGCATTGATCTTAACTTAGTTTTGTTTTGGAAAATCCCTGTCCCCAGGAACAGTTTGTTTAAAAAAAAACAAAAAAAAACCCACTTCACTTTAACCACCCTTTTTAGGTCCAGTGCTGAGTCTCCGTTGCTTCTACAGGTGTCTGTTATTGTCTGCAGCAGTGATGTCACATAGACAGCGCTGCAGACGATAGCTCTGAGAGGCGCGTACCTTAGTGCTTGACTCGGTGAGGATAAGTTAAGGTAGAAAAATGTTGTTTTATGTTTTTAAAGGGAATCTGTCGGCAGGTTTTGGTTATGTAATCTGAGGATAGCATGAGGTAGGGGATTAGACACAGAACTCCACAATGTGCCACGTGTCAAGCTGTGTGCTGTTGTCCTAGTGATCCTAGTGGTGGCTACAAAATGGCAGAATATTATTAGCGTTCCATTTCACTATTTCTGTTAAGAAATTCATCAGAACAAAATGTTACACCTGAAAATAATTTGGCGCTAAAAAGTTCACTTTTACAGTGACGCTCTGTGACAGGTATTTGACCTCAGCCCTATTATCCAACCTGAATACCCAAAAGTTTGGTCTCAAAGTAGATGTCAAACCATTGTGATTCTGTTGTAAAAGTAGTTTCCATGTGGATTTTCTTGGTTTTATAAAAATGTGCGCTACTTTTTATTGACTAGAAAACCCTTTGTGTAATACTTGCTGTTTTCATCCACTTCAGAAACTGTAATAAAAGACACAATAGGTAAATCAGAAATATCACAAAAGGACTAGCGCAAAAAAAAGAAGCATAAAGAAGGTGGAATTATAAGTAAGAGGCGGAAAAAGTCATTTCATAAGAAATGTGAATTTTGCTTTTTTTTAGCCTTTTTTACGTTAAATTATACAGTGTGTGCTTACTGTTCTTGTATTCTAAATATCTCTGTTGTATAATTACTATATTTTTGTATTATTTTGCTACTTTTGTATATAATGTTATCTTTACATTTCTGTTTTGTGATATAAACTATGTTCATTTTTTATTTTCAATTATTTAAAATGCACTTTCAATTTGCATTTTAAAGGGTATTTCAACCTTTATTTAATCCATTACCCATAGAAACTTCTCTAAAATATTATTGTGTATACCGGTGGCTTGCAAAAGTATATAAAGAAGCCCCTGAGTAAAGGTGGAATCCACTGCCTGTGCCAACTTATGCCATCACGACCCAACATGTTGGGACAAAACATCCCTGTTCTCATTCCTCCCCATTCCATTCCCATCCTTCGTGGGAGGACAACAAATTACTATAACCCACCGGCCACACTTTTTCCCATTTTTGGAGGATTAGGGAAGCCCAAACCATGTTCATAAAACCAATAGAAGGAGAAAGAACCAACCTCTTATGAAATTTTTTGAAAAGTGGAAATACATTTGGACATAAGGGTTATGGATAAAGGTGAGTTAAAGGTCATAATACCCATTATCTATGTCAAATTGTTGAAAATGTATCACAGTTTTTCTTTAATTTTGTAACGTAGATTACATTGTCAAACGTATTACTTTTCAAGTGTCTGAGATGTCGTTGACTCTACCAACGTCTAGTCAGCTGGTGCCCTGAAGGTCCTTCAAAGAGCGAGTTACGTATGTTTCTCCTTTAAGTTTTCTTCTTTTCATTATAGGAATCACCTTATGTAATGTACAAGAAAAACCATGAACTGTTGGAAGGAAATGATAAGTTTGAAGGATATTGTGTAGATCTGGCCTATGAAATTGCAAAACATATTGGTATCAAGTATAAAATTGCAATTGTTCCCGATGGAAAATATGGAGCGAGGGATTCAGATACAAAAATATGGAATGGAATGGTGGGAGAACTTGTGTACGGGGTAAGCTAACTGCATATCTTTTTATTTTTACTTTAAAGGAGATGTTTATTGGGGAGCTGGAGGTTAGAGAAGGTGGGTCTTTCAACCAGAGGTGATGAAGGATGGGTCTACCACATGGGGTACCCTCTATAAGTACGAATATGACAATTAAGTAGTTTAAGAATGTGTTACCACCCAAAGACTATAATCTTCTGGGTAGTCGACATTTTAATCTCCATTAACATATCCGTATGTCAATGCATAAACAAGTGTACAGATTAGGAAGCACTGACGGTGCTTCCTTCTTCAGACACAGCGGTCGTTGGATTACTGAGTGTAGGGAGAAAGCGGGAGTAACTGGGTCCTGAGAGAACCAATCAGCTCTGCTATACAACCTGGAAGTTGATTTTTGTTTCCTGTAACTGAGGCTAATATATCAGCCCCAGTGACAGAGGAAATCAAGTCTGCTATGCAAGCTCGGACTGGACAACCGGGATATCGGTGGGATCTCCAGTGGGCCCCTTACCCAGACAGTTTCTCTCTTCTCAGCATAGTGCACTTACGCTACATGCCCAATTTAGGCTCCGTCCTTCTCCGTCCATCAGAAGGGGGGAGAAAAGCTGAGCGTACGGTAACTTCCACACTGTCGGCTCCTGCATTGCCTGGTATAATGTAGGGTGGGGATCAGAGGCTCTCTCCATCCCCAGAAGTCTCTGGGTACGATGGGGGGAGGGAGACTCAGCACAGCCATCACCCCTACCTGCCCCACACAGCTGCACTCTCCCTGTCCCCTCTGCCCTTTCTACCTTCTAGTTGATGCTTTCACAATACCTTCCCACACTGCTGTCCTATGATGGTGACGGGGGTCCTCATCTTCTTCACGGCGCTTGTTGCCAGAGATCCTGCTTATTTCTGTGTGTGTATAAATGTATACACAAATCACCTACCGTATATACACTATATAAATAAGTACATTGTATATGTCTGCATTTATGTGAATAAGTGAATGTGTTGTGTATCCATGTGACATTTTTAGTACTAAAGTCAGATATTAAAAGACCTATGTTTTAGCCAAAAGCACCACAAAAAAATGCCAAAACACATGTACCTTAAAACAAAAAATAACTGGCATTTTTATATGCAGAATAAATTAATATATCTATAATGATTTTTATAACAAAAATATAATAGTAAAAAAAATTACCACCTCCCCACACTCAAAGAAGTTAATAAAAGTAAATCATTAAAAGGGTTGTCTCATTTCAAAACTTACTCCTTAACCTCTTGGTCATAAAAAAAACCACATTAAACTGAAGTTTTACTCTCTTTAATTTTATTGATTGGCTGCAGCTGTGAAATTGTCTGCAGCGCTGTAGTCAATCACCGAACTCAGGGTCTGATGTAGACGTCAGAAGCCCATAAGCTCGGTGATAGATTAGAGCACCGTAGGCATGAAGTCACCACTGCAGCCAATCAACAAAGGCGAGAGCAGTGGCAAGAGGCATCTTTGGGTAAGATTATGTACACACAGTGTCTTCTTCAGGATTATTTTGCTTGGAAAACACCTGAAAAAGTGCAAAAAATAAACACAAAAAAATAATCAAATGGTCAGAAATGTGAAGAGGACTTGTGCATAAGTTCACTCTTTCAGTTTCTCCTAACCACTTTAGGTTTTCAGAGATGAAAAATGGTTAAAAGAAGTCAGCAAGAAGCTCACTATTAACATACAATAGAAAAAAAATAGAAAAAATTGGACTCCGGCTCAACAGGACTGGATTTTCCTTTTATTTTTATTTTTTAAAAGAAAATATAATGCATGCAAAATAAAAATGTACATGGTCGACATGACCTAGTCGACGCATTTTGACTGTACTAGGCAGTCTTACTCATGAGTCCTGTTGAGCCGGACTCCAATTTTTTCTATTTTCTTGATGTGAGGCCAAGGCGAGGCCGGTGTCTGAGCCCCAGGTGGATGAGTATAGAGCAACTGGGTGAACTGGAATTAAGTTTTTATATAAAAAAAAAATGCCTGTAAATAAAATCTAAAAAAGACACTTTAGGAAAAACACCCCTGTTGTGTTCCTGAAAACTTTTCCTACAGTAATAACAATGTGTGTAGGACATGTGCGCACACCCTAGAAATTTTTTGTCTTTTGTGTCCTTGAGTCTACGGATTAATGATCTTTTAAGTGGGACAACCCCTTTAAATCTAATAAAACTTACGACTGAGACTCCTAACAAATACTACAACACAAAGGTGTCCCTACCGTGAGCATTGAAATAGAGTGGGCCCCACAGGTCAGTTCCACTGGTGGGCCCTAGGCACTCCAGTCCAACACTGCTGCTATGTAACATGGAAGCTGAATTTCTCTCCTGTAACTGGGGCTAATATACCAGCCCCAGTAACACTGGAAATGAGCAATCAAAATAATGTATTAAGATGCTCAAGTGACACCCCAAAAGTCTTTTAAGACCACCACCTGCCAAATCACTGTTAATTGCCCTGCCCCTGTTGGAAAAAATATATCCAATTTATAAAAATAATTATTGTGGAAAAGGAAGCATAATTTAAAATATTTTAGCAATCTTTTATAGTTGTAAAAAATTAAAAAATTTAGATTTATTTTCCATTTCTCTTTTTGTTTTCCCCCAGTATCAGCAAAAAAAAAAATTAGGGAAATAAAAAAATGACATAAAAATTAAGCCTTATGTATTGCGGGAAAAAAGTTATTTGAATATCTGAACAAGAAAAAAAATTATACCCTTAAAAGTACATGATACCCAAAAATGTTCCTGGTCAGGAAAGCAGGAAAATGGACCGGGTCCTGAACGGTTTAAGCACATAGAAAATTATTTAAAATTAGGTACCGTATATAGTTTTCTTCTTTTTCTTTTTTTGTGGATGTTTTATTTTTGTGGATAGAGCTCAATTTAAAGGGGATGTTTACCTAGGAAAATACTATTCATGAGACATGTCAGATCCAAAGACTGCTGAAACATCCAGTGAAGTAACGTCAAGTCAACTTGATGTAGAGAAACTATGATGTTGATATGCTCTGTTTAATTTTTAAGACCTAAATTTAAGAAGTAAATCTGCATTGATCTAATTTTATCTATATCTTACATACTAGTAGAATACCCGCGGCTTCGCTCGCGGAAAATGTTAAATTGTTGGTTATGGTAGCTAAAGTAAAATTTTCAGTGTCACCCTGAAGGAGCTCACTTCTCAGTAATGAAAACCGCCTCACAGGCAGACTTGTCTAGTTGCCCATAGCAACCAATCAGAGCTGATCTTTCACTTTACCTCAGCAGCTTCAGTGATGGAAGCTCCCTGTATAGTAAGCAATAATGACAATCTTACTGTGAGGCATTTTTCGCCTGACCAATATTGCTGCTCAGTAATGTTCATCCGTGTGCGTAGGGTGCATCCATCTGAGTGTGTTTGCATGCGTGTGGTCCTTGCTTGCGTGTGTGTGGTGTGGTGTGCATGTGGTATTTATGGGGTGGTGTTGTGGTATTTGTGGGGTGGTGTTTGTGTTGTGTGTGTCTAGAGTAGTCTGGTGTTTGTGTGGTGTGTTGTGGCATTCGTGTGGTGTTGTGCTTGTGGGTTGGTGTATGTGTGCTGTCTGTGTGATGGTTGTATGGTGCTTGTGAAATGTTTGTGTGTTGTGTGTGGTGGTGCGGCCCCTTTAGCAGCGACTCTTTGGCACCGTCGCTATAATCCGTCCCTCTCAGTCACAACTGTTGTTTTCCCCTCAGCACTTTTACTTTCACCTTCACATTTCACCATTATATGTATAGGGCCTAACTTGGGGGGCCCCAATCTCATGACGGGGGGATGCTAGCGAGATTTAACATGCGCAGTATTCTGCTCCTGTGGATGGAGAGGGGGCGTCCCAAATTTCACTAAAAATTGGGCGAGAACTGGGGATTTGTAGAGAGCGGCCTACTACAGATTTCACATTTCCCCATTATATGTATAGGGCCTAACTTTGGGGGCCCCAATCTCATGACGGGGGGACGCTAGCGAGATGTAACGTTTTCAGTATTCTGCTGCTGTGAGTGTAGAGGGGGCGTGCCAAATTTCACCCAAATCGGGCGAGAACTATGGATTTGTATAGAGCGGGCTGCTACAGAGTTCACATTTCCCCATTATATGTATAGGGCCTAATTTCAGGAGCCCCAATCTCATGACGGGGAACGCTAGCGAGATTTAATGTACGCAGTATTCTGCTGCTGTGGGTGGGGAGGGGGCGTGCCAAATTTCACCCAAATCGGGTGAGAACTATGGATTTGTATAGAGCGGGCTGCTACAGAGTTCACGTTTCCCCATTATATGTATAGGGCCTAATTTCAGGAGCCCCAATCTCATGACGGGGGGACACTAGCGAGATTTAATGAGCGCAGTATTCTGCTTCTGTGGGTTGAGAGGGGGCGTGCCAAATTTCACCAAAATCGAGTGAGAACTGTGGATTTGTATAGAGCGGGCTACTACAGATTCTGAGTTTTATATATATGTAGATTACTATAGTACAGTAGAAAAATAAATATCCTTTTAAATGAAACACGTGAATTCATTTTGTCTACTCTTGTCTTACAGAAAGCAGAGATTGCCGTAGCTCCGTTGACGATTACCTTGGTGCGAGAAGAGGTCATTGATTTTTCGAAGCCTTTCATGAGCTTAGGAATTTCTATTATGATTAAAAAACCACAAAAATCAAAACCCGGAGTCTTTTCATTTTTGGACCCATTGGCTTATGAAATCTGGATGTGCATAGTTTTTGCTTATATTGGAGTAAGTGTAGTCCTTTTCCTTGTAAGTCGATTCAGCCCTTATGAATGGCATACGGAAGAACCTGAAGATGGTAAAGATGGACCCAGTGATCAACCTCCGAATGAGTTTGGTATTTTCAACAGCCTTTGGTTTTCCCTTGGAGCCTTCATGCAACAAGGATGTGATATATCACCAAGGTTAGTTTGTACAATTCTATAATTGATTGATAGACTAATTTTTAGGGCCCAAAAATAATCTTTGTAGCATTCTAGATATTGGGAAATTTTATTTCGAAATTGAAATTTCAAATTATTCTTTAGTTACATAAAGTATTATATTAATTAAGAGTATATTTAGGGGAACCTCCAGTGTAGTGAGTAGTTGTCTATGCAGTAGACCTTTTTCAGGATGTAGGATGGAAAGAGAGAACAGGGAAGGAAGGAGAAAAGCAAGAAGAGAAAAAAGGAAAGGAAGGGATATAAATAACTTAGGAACTAAGGAAATGAGGGAAGAGAGGACAGAAGTAAAAAAAAAGGAGCTAATGACAGAAATGTGGGATAGAAAAAAGGAAGGAACGAAGAAACAGTGAGGAAAGAAGGGAGAGGTGGAAGGAAAGGAAGGATAAAATCAAGGACCAAGCAAGAGTGATAAACTAGTGACTTGAGGGACGAAAGAATGTACAGAAGCAGGAAAGACAAGAGGGGAAAAGGAAGGACTAGAGTGATGAATGAAGCTAGGCAAAGGAAAGAAGGATGTGACAAGAATGATAGAAGAGAGGATGAAAGGAAAAACAGGTGTGAATAATAATTGGAGGAAGAAAGGAAAGATGCAGTAACGAATGAATAAGGAGATGGAATAGAGGAACAAAAGACCAGAAAGAGGAAAGAAGGAGAGAAAAAAATAGGCAGGAGCGAAGGAACTGAAGAATACTATGTGCTGTAATGGTTGAAATTAAGTAGTATATCATAAAATGCTGTAATCTTGTTTTCGGTATATATTGTCATTAATTCAGAAATATTCAACATTTTGCTCAATATCCATCTAACTCTTATTTAAATAAGTAATAATGAACTATTCATGAGAACAAATGGTATCAAATATCAACCAATAAGCCTAAACACATACAGTGATTGGGGAATCGCTGATTTTGGATTTTAGATATCGTTGCCTTTTATAGGAAATCACGAAAAAATACCTACTTTTTCTAAATGTAGCAAAGATTTCTCCATTGTTGCAATAAACATGCATTTAAGGAACAAATCCCCATTGTTATCATGTCAAATGTGAATGTTCAAATAGCTACAAAAGTATAAAAACTGAAATTGTCTACCACATTCATGTTTAGATCTCTCTCAGGTCGTATTGTTGGAGGAGTGTGGTGGTTCTTTACCCTCATTATTATTTCATCTTACACGGCTAACTTGGCTGCCTTTTTAACGGTTGAGAGAATGGTGTCACCGATAGAGAGTGCAGAAGACCTTGCCAAACAAACCGAGATTGCCTATGGAACGCTCGATGCAGGGTCAACAAAAGAGTTTTTCAAAGTAAGTAAGACTACATTGTCCTTGGCCGATGTGGCTTTTTTGGTCGGTTGGCAGCTTGCAATCTTACTTCCCCCTGTCCAAAAGTCAGATGAAATTAATGTCTGCCTTTACGAACAAGACAATTGATATTACAAATAAAGTGAATATTAAAGAGGTTGCCTGATACTAAAAATATTATCCCTAATATTACATCATGATGACTACTTATGCAATGTCCTAGTAGTGACATGGAACCCCCTATCACTATTAATTCTGGTCACATAACAACCTGCTCTCAGATACATCCCACAGTTACACACCTGTCCCGGGTAACCCAGGCTCCGCTTCCTTCCCCTGGGTACGCTGCCCTCTGTCGTGCTCCATTTGGGGTTTTGCAAGCTGCCCGGTGTAGCACAATCATCTCATCTTCATATGCCCATTTATGGTCCACAATGATACACACTTTTGTCTTGAGTTTGAGACTCCAGAGTTCTGTGTTTGGTGTGCTCCACCTTCTGTGCATATTGTACTTCAACTTACTTCCATCCCTGCTGGGTTCCACTTAATCTGTCCTACTGCTCCTAAGTTTCCAGACTGTCCAAGTCCTCATGGTTCCACATGCCGTCCTACACAAATGCCCATAATCCATGTGCCCACCCGGACCTGAGGATTTGTGGATACACCTCGCCAGGTGAGCCTAACACGCACTTCCAATGATGTTCCATCTGAATCACCCATCATGCTTTGCATTGAATGGTAAATCATCGATGACATCATGTTTTTGTCAGCTACAGTTGTACAGAGCATGACGCAATCGGCTGTTCCGACCCATCGATGCATGCTTCCGACCCATCGATGCATGCTTCCGACCCATCGATGCATGCTCAGTACAACGGTAGCTCAGACCAGCCGTTAAATGTGATGTCGGTGATGAAGTTCGATTTTCATGGAACGTCATCGTAATTAGTATGAATCTAAGAGCAGGACCGGAACAATATCAGGTACATTTTTTACATAAATGTAAATTAGGAAAATACCTATGGGATAATTTTCCATGTACCCAACAATGGTGCCAAAAATTATCCCTCAAGCTGCAGGGCTGGAAATACTGTAACAAAGTAAATGTAAAAAGGAAAAAAAAATGGTTGTCTGAACGTGGAACAAAGAAAAAAAAAATATTTTCGTCCACTATGGGTTAACACTTGTCTAAAGTAATTTTTAGGATTGCCAAGCATACCACGCATGTAAGGTTCTGAACACCAGCCAATTCTCAGGGAAGTCTTGCATCCATTCCTTGCATATTAGCGCTTACTGCACAGTGGAGATAGCAAGTCACTGGCAGCTGAACACAGAGTGGGTGTGCTTCAAAAACTGCCGCGTTCCCATATCCATGCATTTAACAAATTAATGAAGGAGCTATTTGTTTATTTTGCTTCAGGCAAACGTGTATCATGTTTGTCATATGCATCACCCGTATTGATCTGGCCATAAGGGGTGTCTCTGTGTGTAAATGATTACCTATCATTCCTTGGGGATCTGAACAAAGCAACAAAAATAATTAAAAGAAAATAATATAACGCCATGCTATTGACAGAATTGCTGCTTAACGGCCACCCGGTGGGATTTTTACCTCCTATTAATAAACTATGTCCACAGATTCGCTTTGGCTCTAGTTTGTGTATCTATTTAAAAGTAATTGAAAAGGTTTAGAAAATTTGTTCTAAGTAGAATTTTTTTCCAAATCCTTAATATCAATATAATTTTCTGTTCAGCTACTTTATTCATTCCTTCTAGCCCCCTGCCTTATTGCCCTCCTCATGGCTTACCCGTGTTACATATGGCTGTGTCCTCAATTACATAACCATAGATACAAATAGGTCACTGCCTCTAACAGAATCAGTATACAGCTCTGCTGCTCCCATCTGATTGGCCAAAAGGTTATAGCTCCACCCATTTTATAAAACTGCTCTTCATGGGCAGACTCTTACTCTTCTGCTTTGATCTTTCCCATAATTTGACAGGTTATAACTAGAGATTAGCGAATCTCCCCAAATTTGCTTTGGGCAGATTTGCTCAATTCAGTAGGCAAATTGTACTGGTTGATTCACTAGAAAAGTTCAAGACAAAGAGGGCCTGGATTCCTTTCTTGATAAATATAATATTACAGGTTATGGGCACTAAATTCTGTGATGAGAAGTTGATCCAGGGAACTAGTCTGATTACCATATGTGGACTTTGGGAAGGAATTTTTCCCCTAATATGGAGCTATTAGCATTAGTGATGAGCGAGTGTACTCGTTGCTCGGGATTTTCCGAGCACGCTTGGGTGATCTCCGAGTATTTGTTAGTGTTCGGAGATTTAGTTTTTGTTGATTCAGCTGCTTGATTTACAGCTATTAGCCAGCCTAAGTACATGTGGGGGTTGCCTGGTTGCTAGGGAATCCCCACATGTAATCAAGCTGTCTAGTAGTCGCAAATCATGCAGCTGCGGCAAGGAAAACGAAATCTCCGAACACTAACAAATACTCGGAGACCACCTGAGCGTGATCGGGAAAACCCGAGCAACGAGTATATTTGCTCATCACTAATTAGCATCTGCCCAATGGGGTTTTCCCTTCCTCTGGATCAACATGTTAGGCTGTGGGTTGAACGAGATTGGCTTATGTCTACCGTCAACCTTAAAAAACTGTGAAAGCAAAAATTTGATTTAGGAAGGTGTTAAAAAATAATAAACTTATAATTACCTGTTTTAGGACCGCCACTTACTTGTCCTTAAACCACTGAAGATCTCCAGTCATCCACAATGGTCTTTGGTTTCCTTCCAGCATTGAGGCCCGTAATTGGCCCCAAGCTGTTACATGGGGGAAGGAGAGGTGAGGACAGGACTAGAACATGTAAGAATAACTTTTTTACTATATTTTTAACTTTTGCCCAGCCCTCAAGGGAAGTCAGTAAAATGGGGCTGATTAACCTTTATTTTGTTGGATTCTTGCAAATGAAAATTTCAGATTTGGCAGAACCAATAATTTTGAGAAAGTTCTTAACTATTTTGATTTGTTATGAATCGACTAGCTCATCTCTTGTTATGCAGTTTCCATCTCTGGCCTCCTCATGACACTGCACCTCTCATGTGCAACACCTTACCCACATTATTTTGGACTACCTACAAGAAACTACCAATCATGCTGCAGTCAGGGGCACAGACAAATGATCCTAAAAAATTGCCCATGCTATCCTGTCAACTGCTACTCAACCACCGGTCTCTGTCTTGGATTCCAAAGTAATTTCTCTTTTTAATCCCACATATTAACAAACTTTGGCTCCTTTACTTCATGCAACCACCAGTTGTGGACATTTGTACATCATGAGGTTGGGAGATGTATGAAGGATCCTAACGGGCTCTGCTGTTTGGAAGTCCTGCTCTATGGGCTCTGCTAAATGATGGCATAATATGAGTCTGTTATTTTTGTGTGGACTGCCGTGTGCTGGCAGGATTTCTATCTTTACTGACATCAAATTTCAAGTATTTAACGTTTTACATTATTATAATATTATAAATATTTAATAAAGAGAACCTGTCTTGTAAAAAAAATGCTATAACCTGCAGATATGGGGATATGGGGTTAATCTGCAGGTAATAGCAATCTAAAGCCTTGCGATCACTGCAGTGCAAGCTTGACTTCCGGGAGGAAATTAAGTTTATTCCTCCCGGCAGCCTCCGGTTTTCAGCCATAGAGGTGTGTGGCTTCAGTCACCACTCAGTACCTAGGGAGTGGCAGCTGTAACTACACCCTGACACTGACTGACAGCCAGCTTAACACTAATGGACTGATGAGCCGGCTGTCAGTCAGTGCCACGGCGTGGTTACAGCCACCTATATATGAACGGTAACTGAAGCCACACGGCCTCGCCTCTGTGACTGAAAGCTGGAAGCTTCTGGGAGGAGTAAAGTTAAAGTTGTTATCCACTACTAGGATAACTCCTTCTTGATCTAAATGTTTGGTGCCGATAACATAAAAAAATGCTTATACTCACTTTCTGTGCCGACGCCGTTTCACAGGTGTCTTGCCTCGATTTCCTGGGGCTCTTGTGTGGTTATTACGGTACGTGAGCCTGGCACCCAATCAGCGTTGGCATCACTGTCTCTGCCTTCGGACAAATCGAACATCAAGAGGAAGTGAAAGAGCATCCACAGCCCGGACTTCCTCTTCTTGTTCGATTTGTCTGAACGTGGGGCTGATTGAGTGCCAGAATCACGTGCCATAACAACCTCACGAGAGCCCCCTTGATAGCGAGTGCTGACAACGATTGAACGGCACCGGCATGGAAGGTGAGTATAGCTTTTTTTATTTTATCGAGGTCAAGCGTGGGGTATGAGAAGGGATTTTCTAAGTAGTGGAAAATTTCTTGAATTTCCTTTCAACACTAGGCTTTAAGTTCCATAGCCACCTGGCTTCATAACATTATTAACCTGCAGAATGACCCCATATCTGCAAGTTAATAACATTTGTGGACATGACAGGTTCACTTTAATGTTATTATGATTTTGCAAACTTTTTAATTTTTTTAAAATATTTGCAATGTTTTTGTTTGGCAGAGATCAAAAATAGCAGTTTACGAAAAGATGTGGACCTACATGAAATCAGCAGAGCCGTCAGTATTCACCAAAACAACAGCAGAAGGAGTGGCCCGTGTCCGGAAATCAAAGGGAAAATTCGCCTTCCTTTTGGAGTCCACAATGAATGAATACATCGAGCAGAGAAAACCCTGTGACACAATGAAAGTTGGAGGAAACTTGGATTCCAAGGGATACGGAGTGGCAACACCTAAGCATTCTCTATTAAGGTGGGTGGAATAGTATAACAATATATGATGTGTTGTTATAGTATTCCACCTTCCCTGATGTACCTGATATAGTACTTTTCTTGTGTTGTGTGTGGACATGTTACTTCCCTCCATTCCATTGTATGTGCAGAGTACAGGTAATTCATTCCATCTTATCCAGAACTCCTTATCAAGGCCATGTATAAAGCAGATTAATGTGACATTATGTCTAAAATCTTTAGTAGTAATTTTAATACATCCACATGACCACTGCAGCCAATCACTGGACTCAGTGATCTTTTGCTGATCGTGTAGGTATCACCGCTGAGGCCAGTGATTGGCTGCAGCAGTCATTTGGATGTACCATATGTGATTGCTATAGCAAATTAATTAGAATATATCACGAATGTCTGTACTTGCCAACACTTACTTGTGATTCATGATGCTCGAATCATGGGCTGCATGAACCAGAGCCTGATTGTATGAGCGCAGGCAGGTTTATTTTTCAATGAACCGCTATGTCATTTCAGAGAAAAAGACACCCATGACTGGTAACGAAACTTGACCGGTCATGCCCCTAGCCGACTCTGCCCAACGCTGCTGAGTGTGAATGACAGGTCTCCCCCTACATACACACAAGGGAGAGAATTGTTACTCACCTAGTGAAGGGCTGGGAAGAGCCAACTGGGGCAAAGTTGGACAAGACCCGTCACCAGCTATGGTTATCTATTCCCAGCGCCTCTGCAGATCTCGTCTCTGGTTATGGTCCCCAGCCGGATCTTTAAGCTATGTTTTCTCAGAAACACTCCAGCCAGGTTTTGATTTGGGCTTTCTGACTAAGGCTATGTGCACACGTTGCGGATTTTGCTGCGGATCTGCAGCTGCGGGTCCGCAGCAGTTTCCCATGAGTTTACAGTACAATGTAAACCTATGGGAAACCGAAAATGCTGTGCCCATGCTGCGGAAAAAAACGCACGGAAACGCAGCGGTTTACATTCCGCAGCATGTCAATTCTTTGTGCGGATTCCGCAGCGGTTTTACACCTGCTCTATAATAGAAAACCGCAGGTGTAAAACCGCAGTGGAATCTGCATAAAAACCGCAGTAAATCCGCAGGTAAAACACAGTGTCTTTTACCTGCGGATTTCTAAAATCCGCTGCGGAAAAATCCGCAGAGGTCCATTCTATGTGTGCACATAGCCTTAGGCAGCATGCATCGTGTGACAAGTTCCCTTTATGTCCTAAATTTCTGCACATTTGTAACTCACATGTCCGTTCTTACTAAAACTACACAAAATGTCCTTTTCAATGCAAAACTATATAATATCATTAACTTTTATGGATCATTTTGTGGGACAGTCCATCTAAAAAACAGAATTGTAAAAAAGCAATACTATGAGCAGTGCTCCTGGCTCAAAGGCAATATTAGGGTGTGAACCCCCAGGAGGATTGACATTCAGGTAATGCCCAAACATATGTAGCAGGAGAAAAAAATGAGAGGCAGCACTCCAAGGTTGGTGGAAAACCATACTCGAAAAGGCTAAGAAGTAGCCAAAATGTAGCACTTGGATTACATCGGACTGCTGCCTCTTGGTAATTCTACCTAGTAAAAATCAGACCATAGAGAGATATGCACTGTAGTGTAATGGAAACCTTATACAGTTGTGACCAAAAGTATTGACACCCCTGCAATTCTGTCAGATAATACTCAGTTTCTTCCTGAAAATTATTGCAAACACAAATTCTTTGGTATTATTATCTTCATTTAATTTGTCTTAAATGAAAAAACACAAAAATAATTGTCCTAAAGCCAAATTGGATATAATTCCACACCACACCAAAAGTATTGGCACTGTTCGAAAAATCATGTGATGCTTCTCTAATTTGTGTAATTAACAGCACCTGTAACTTACCTGTGGCACCTAACAGGTGTTGGCAATAACTAAATCACACTTGCAGCCAGTTGACATGGATTAAAGTTAACTCAACCTCTGTCCTGTGTCCTTGTGTGTACCACATTGAGCATGGAGACAAGAAAGAAGACCAAAGAACTGTCTGAGGGCTTGAGAAACCAAATTGTGAGGAAGCATGAGCAATCTCAAGGCTACAAGTCCATCTCCAAAGACCTGAATGTTCCTGTGTCTACCGTGCGCAGTGTCATCAAGAAGTTTAAAGCCCATGGCACTGTGGCTAACCTCCCTAGATGTGGACAGAAAAGAAAAATTGACAAGAGATTTCAACGCAAGATTGTGCGGATGTTGGATAAAGAACCTTGACTAACATCCAAACAAGTTCAAGCTGCCCTGCAGTCCAAGGGTAAAACAGAGTCAACCCGTACTATCCGTAGGCATCTGAATGAAAAGGGACTGTATGGTAGGAGACTCAGGAAGACCCCACTTCTTACCCCAAGACATAAAAAAAGCCAGGCTGGAGTTTGCCAAAACTTACCTGAAAAAGCCTAAAACGTTTTGGAAGAATGAGACAAAAGTAGACCTTTTTGGGCAAAGGCATCAACATAGAGTTTACAGGAGAAAAAAAGAGGCATTCAAAGAAAAGAACTCGGTCCCTACAGTCAAACATGGCGGAGGTTCCCTGACGTTTTGGGGTTGCTTTGCTGCCTCTGGCACTGGACTGCTTGACCGTATGCATGGCATTATGAAGTCTGAAGACTACCAACAAATTTTGCAGCATAATGTAGTGCCCAGTGTGAGAAAGCTGGGTCTCCCTCAGAGGTCATTTGTCAGCAGGACAATGACCCCAAAACACACTTCAAAAAGCACTAGAAAATGGTTTGAGAGAAAGCACTGGAGACTTCTAAGGTGGCCAGCAATGAGTCCAGACCTGAATCCCATAGAACACCTGTGGAGAGATCTAAAAATGGCAGTTTGGAGAAGGCACCCTTCAACTATCAGGGACCTGGAGCAGTTTGCAAAAGAAGAATGGTCTAAAATTCCAGCAGAGCATTGTAAGAAACTCATTGATGGTTACCAGAAGCGGTTGGTCGCAGTTATTGTGGCTAAAGGTTGTGCAACCAAGTATTAGGCTGAGGGTGCCAATACTTTTGTCTGGCCCATTTTTGGAGTTTTGTGTGAAATGATCAGTGTTTTGCTTTTTGCTTCATTCTCTTTTGTGTTTTTTCATTTAAGACAAATTAAATGAAGATAATAATAACAAAGAATTTGTGATTGCAATCATTTTAAGGAAGGAACTGAGTATTATCTGACAGAATTGCATGGGTGTCAATACTTTTGGCCACAACTGTATATAGTCATGGCCGAAAGTATTGGCTCCCTTGAAATTGTTCCAGAAAATGAAGTAGTTTTCCCAGAAAATTATTTTTTTGTTTTGTACACATGTTTATTTCCATTGTGTGTATTTTAACAAAACAAAAAAAACAGAGAAAAAAATGCAAATTGGACATAATTTACACAAAACTCCCAAAGTGGACCGGGCAAAATTGTTGGCATCCTCAACTTAATATTTGCTTGCACACCCTTTTAAATAAATAACTGCAATCAATCACTTCCTATAACAAGCAACAAGCCTCTTACACTTGTCAACGGGAATTTTGGACCACTCTTCTTTTGTAAACTGCCCCAGGGCTTTCATATGTGAAGGTTTCTTCTCCTAACAGCAATTTTAAGATCTCTCCATTGGTGTCCAATGGAATTTAGATCCGGACTTATTGCTGGCCACTTCAAAATGCTTTAACACTTTGTTTCCATCCATTTCTGGAGGGTTCTTGAAGTATGTTTGGGGTCAAGACTCTTTCCCAGAAGGATTTTGGCTTGCGTACATTTTGGCAAACTGCACTCTAGCTTTTGTACGTCTTTTTCTCTGCCGTCCATATCCAAGGAAATTAGCTCTGTAAAATTCTTGATTATGTTGTGCACTGTGGAAAAAGGAATATCAAGATCTCTGGAGATGGATTTGTAACCTTAAGATTGTTAATGTTGTTCCACAATTTTTATTCTCAAGTCCTCAGACCGTTCTCTTCTCCTCTTTCTGTTCTTCATGCTTAGTGTGGCACACACAGACACACAATGCAAAGATTGAATCAACTTCTCCCTTTTTTATCTGGTTTCATGTGTCATTTTCATATTGCCCACACCTGTTACTTGTCACAGGTGAGTTTGAACGTGCATCACATGGATGAAACAAAGTCGTTCACCCACAATTTTGGAAAGGTGCAAACAATTTTGTCCATCCCATTATGGGTGTTTTGTGTGAAATGATGTCCAGTTTGTCGTTTTTTCTCTGTTGTTCTGTGTTCTTCCAATACACACAAAGGAAATAACCATGTGTATAACAAAACGTGTACTGTATTTGCAATATTTTTTTGGAGAAATATTTCATTTTCTGGAACAATTTCAAGGTTACACTTTCAGCTATACTGTATGTAGAATTTTTGCTTCCTTGGCCTTTTTTCAGAGATTATGAATGGTAACACCAAAACTTTTTCTCCACTCATGGTTAGTGGTTGGGTGAAGCCATTTATTGTCAAACTACTGTGTTTTCTCTTCCTAAATTATAATGACAACCAAAAACATCCAAATGGCCCTGAAAAGTTCACATACCCCATTTCTTAATGTTGAGTATTGCCCCTCTAACATCAATGACAGCTTGAAGTCTTTTGTGGTAGTTGTGGATGAGGTTCTTTATTTTCTCAGATGGTAAAGCTGCCCACTCTTTTTGGCAAAAAGCCTCCAGTTCCTGTAAATTCCTGGGCTGTCCAGCATGAACCACGCGCTTGAGATCTCCCCAGAGTGTCTCAATTATATTTCCAGAACCTTCACTTTGTTCTGCTGTAGCCAATGACAGGTCGACATGGCCTTGTGTTTGGGATCATTGTCATGTTGGAACGTCCAAGTATGTCCCATGCACAGCTTCCAGACTGATGAATGCAAATTTGCCTCCAGTATTTGCTGATAATGTGCTGCATTAATTTTTCCTTCAACTTTGATCAAGTTTCCTGTGCCTTTGTAGCTCACATCCCAAAACATTAGCGATCCACCTCCATGCTTTACAGTAGGAATGGTGTTCCTTTCATCATAGGCCTTGTTGACCTCTCTCCAAATGTAACGCTTATGGTTGCGGCCAAAAAGTTCAATTTTGGTCTCATCACTCCAAATTACCTTGTGCCAGAAGTTTTGAGGTTTGTCTCTATGCTGTTTTGTGTATTGTAGGCAAGACACTTTGTGGCATTTGTGCAGTAATGGCTTTCTTCTGGCGACTCGACCATTTTTCTTCAAGTGCCTCCTTATTGTGCATCTTGAAACAACCACACCGCTAGTTTTCATAGAGTCCTGTACTTCACCTGATGTTATTTTTGGGTTTTTCTTTGCATCCCGAACAATTTTCATGCCAGTAGTGGATGACATTTTTGTTGGTCTACCTGACCGTGGTTTTGTTTTTAAAGAGCCCCTGATTTTCCATTTGCTAATCACAATTTGAACTCTGCTGACTGGCATTATCAGTTCCTTGGATATTTTTTGTATCCCTTTCCTGTTTTATACAGTTCAACTACCTTTTCCCGTAGATCTGTTGACAATTCTTTTGCTTTCCCCAAGACTCACAATCCAGAAACATCAGTAGCCGGATAAAAGATGCAAGAGTTTGTCGGGATCCTAGAAACTTACTCAGCTTTTATGCACACACACACTGATTACAAGTAAGCAGGTCACAAATGAGGATGTTACCTTTAGTAGCCATTAGTGATGAGCGAGTGTGCTCGTTACTCGAGTTTTCCGAGCATGCTCGGGTGTTATCTAAGTATCTTGGGCGTGCTTGTAGATTATGTTTGTGTCCCCACAGCTGCATGATATTTGGCTGGTAGACAACCTGAACACATGCAGGGATTGCTTGTTTGTTAGGGAATCCCCACATTTATTCAGGCTGTCTAGCAGTCGCAAATCATGCAGTTGCGAGGACTCAAACATAATCTACGAGCACACCCAAGGTACTTGGAGAACACCCGAGCATGCTCAGAAAACCCGAGTAACGAGCACACTCGCTCATCACTAGTAGCCATTCAAACCCATTTGTGTCAACTTCTGTGCATGTTATCAGGCCAAAATGACCAGGGTATGTGAACTTATGATCAGGGTCATTTGGATGTTTTGGGTTGTCATTATGATTAAAAAGAGAAAACACAGTAGTTTGACAATAACTGGCTTCACCCAACCACTAACCATGAGTGGAGAAAAAGCTTTGCTCTGAAAAAAGACCGAGAAAGCACAAATTATGCCGGAGTATATAAACACTTGAGCACAACTATATATATATATATATATATATATATATATATATATATATATATATATATTTATTTATGTTCGGTCAGCTCTCTCCAATATCTTCTCCTCTTTGTGGCAATTCAACATTTACTGACAAATGGAGGTCAGTAGAGTCCAATGCAAGGGGTGAGTGCCAATCTGTCAGAATTTTATGTATTTTTAAATGAACTGTTCAAAACAACTGTGAGGTCACTTCTTCAAAAATATGATCGGTAATGCGCATATTGTGCAGTGCCTTGCAAAAGTATTCGGCCCCCTTGAACTTTTCAACCTTTTCCCACATATCATGCTTCAAAAATAAAGATACCAAATGTAAATTTTTGGTGAAGAATCAACAACAAGTGGAACACAATTGTGAAGTTGAACAAAATTTATTTTTTATTTTAAATTTTTGTGGAGATTCAAAAACTGAAAAGTGGGGTGTGCAATATTATTCGGCCCCTTTAACTTAATACTTTGTTGCGCCACCTTTTGCTGCGATTACAAGTCGCTTGGGGTATGTCTCTATCAGTTTTGTACATTGAGAGACTGAAATTCTTGCCCATTCTTCCTTGGCAAACAGCTCGAGCTCAGTGAGGTTTGATGGAGATCGTTTGTGAGCAGCAGTTTTCAGCTCTTTCCACAGAATCTCGATTGGATTGAGGTCTGGACTCTGACTTGGCCATTCTAACACCTGGATACCTTTATTTGAAAACCATTTAATTGTAGATTTTGCTTTATGTTTGGGATCATTGTCTTGTTGGAAGACAAACCTCCGTCCCAGTCTCAGGTCTTTTGCAGACTCCAACAGGTTTTCTTCAAGAATGGTCCTGTATTTTGCTCCATCCATCGTCCCATCAATTTTAACCATCTTCCCTGTCTCTGCTGAAGAAAACCACACCCAAACCATGATGCTGCCACCACCATGTTTGACAGTGCGGATGGTGTGTTCAGGGTGATGAGCTGTGTTGTCTTTACACCAAACATATCTTTTAGTATTGTTGCCAAAAAGTTCGATTTTGGTTTCATCTGACCACAGCACCTTCTTCCACATGTTTGGTGTGTCTCTCAGGTGGCTTGTTGCAAACTTTAAACAACACTTTTTATGGATATCTTTGAGAAATGGCTTTCTTCTTGCCACTCTTCCATAAAGGCCAGATCTGTGCAGTGTACGACTGATTGTTGTCCTATGGACAGACTGTCCCACCTCAGCTGTAGATCTCTGCAGTTCATCCAGAGTGATCATGGGCCTCTTGGCTGCATCTCCGATCAGTCTTCTCGTTGTTTGAGATGAACGTTTAGATGGACGACCGGGTCTTGGTAGATTTGCAGTGGTATGATACTCCTTCCATTTCAATATAATCGCTTGCACAGTGCTCCTTGGGATGTTTAAAGTTTTGGAAATCATTTTCTATCCAAATCCGGCTTTAAACCTCTCCACAACAGTATCACGGACCTGCCTGTTGTGTTCCTTGGTCTTCATGATGCTGTTTGTGCTTCAAACAGAACCCTGAGACTATCACAGAGCAGGTGCATTTATACGGAGACTTGATTACTCACAGGTGGATTATATTTATCATCATTAGGCATTTAGGACAACATTGGATCATTCAGAGATCCACAATGAACTTCTGGAGTGAGTTTGCTGCACTGAAAGTAAAGGGGCCAAATACTATAGCACGCCCCACTTTTCAGTTTTTGAATTTCCAAAAAAAATTAAAATAATCAATAAATTTCGTTCAACTTCATAACTGTGTTCCACTTGTTGTTGATTCTTCACATTTGGTATCTTTATGTTTGAAGCATGATATGTGGAAAAAGGTTGGAAATTTCAAGGGGGCTGAATACTTTCGCAAGGCAATGTATATAGTTGAAGTTTCATGCAGTTTTATCAAAACTCTAAAAATAATATTGAGTGCATTAAAGGGAGTCTGTCAACCCTGAAATGCAAATTAAACAGTTATATTGGAGACTTAACCCCCTATAAAAAATCATGTAAGCGGTATATATTTCATTGCTGTAATTATTTTAAAACTTGTTTTATTACATATGCAAGTGAGGTGCACACTTAGTGTGGCCAAGAGCTCATCGCAACTTTACACTCCCTCAATTTTGCATATTGAGTAGATCCCCTGATTCTGATTTACAGCGTTCGCTTGGCTAGGCTCCCCTTTTATCATTCCCCCTCTGAAGCTGCTCACTACACTTTTGTCTGTATCAGGGTAGCAAGCTGCGACCATTGTCAGGAAGCAATGATGAAAGGAGGGCCTGCCCCCACACTGTGTCTATGCTGCTGACTCGTTCATTGTCAGTGTGCACACACAGCATCGTTCTTAGGGTTCAGGCAGCACTCACTCTGGCCAATCTAAGGTCAGGGGAACTGCTCAGGAAGCAAATAGAAGGGGTGTAAAATTGCAACTTTGCTATTGACAATGTAAAGGGTGCACCAATGCCCCCTCATTTACACATAGAAAAATAGTTTTAAAAGAAATTACAGCAAGGAAATATATATGATTCTCTATGATTTATGTTAAGGCTAGTTTAATTTGCTTTTTTGGGTGTGACAGACTCCCTTTAAGTACCGTATTCAGCAATGTACAGTGGGGGAAATAATTATTTGATCCCTTACTGAATTTGTAAGTTTGCCCACTGACAAAGACATGAACAGTCTATAATTTTAAGGGTAGGTTAATTTTAACAATGAGAGATAGAATATCAAAAATAAAATCCAGAAAATCACATTGTATGAATTATATAAATTTATTTGCATTTTGCAGTGAGAAATAAGTAGATGATCCCTCTGGCAAACAAGACTTAATACTTTATAAAATAAAAACACACTGGCGCTGTCCTATTTCACTGTGGTGTATAAGCCGCTGGCACCCTGGCAGATGGGATGTGCAAATCTGCCCAGGACAATGTCTTAAGTATGATAGAAAAGGGGGCTGCCATGCTAATACCCGTGTGCCGGTGCACAAACTCAGTGACCGTATGCCTGTAGTCACTGCACAATCCAGAATTAGTAGAACGGCACTTACTTGCTTGTGCCTGGAGTCTCTGGCGCTGTGGCCGGCTGAACTAAGTCCACAGTTGGGGAGCGTCCTCCCTTTGCACCAAAATGGCTCCTGGGTCCCCATCTGCAAAAACCGGCGGCTTGCCTTGGCCGACGGCGCCGCCATGTAGTAGAGTGGTGAGTGGGGGGGTGTTTAGCGGTGACGTCACCTGCCCGTAGAAGACGGACATGTACACGGGCCAATCCCGACGCGTTTCAAGGTAAGAGGGACGGTTCCCTCGAAACTCGCCCCCCGCTCACCACGCTACTACACGGCGGCGCCTTCGGCCAAGGCAAACCGCTGTTTTTTGCAGACGGGGACCCAGGAGCCATTTCAGTGCAAAGGGAGGATACTCCCCAACTGTGGACTTAGTTCAGCCGGGTATTAGCGCGGCTGCCCCCTTTTCTATCATACTTAAGACTTAATACTTGGTGGCAAAACCCTTCTTGGCAAGCACAGCGTTTTTTGTAGTTGTATGAGATTTGCGCACATGTCTGGAGGAATTTTGGTCCACTCCTCTTTGCAGATCATCTCTAAATCATTAAAGGGAACCTGTCACCCCCCCAGGCGTTTGTAACTAAAAGAGCCACCTTGTGCAGCAGTGATGCTGCATTCTGACAAGGTGGCTCTTTTAGTTCTTGGTGCTGTAACTGCAGAAATAATAGTTTTTGCAATTTGTCCAAAATACCATGAAACAGTCCCGGGGGCAGTTCTTTCCCCCCCAATGCAGACACAGCACCGCCGTCACTCACGCTTTCCTGGCGCCTCCTCAGCGTAGTTTTCAACTGTCCCGGCGCCCGCACTGTTATCTTATGCCTTGGGCATGTGCAGTTAGCGCTGCCCGTCTTCTGACATCATTTGATGTCTTGCTGACCTGTGCGGCCATGTTGCCCGAGATCCCGCCCCACAGTGTGAATAAATCAGAAGACACTGCGGGGCGGGATTTCGGGCAGCGCGGCCGCACAGGCGCAGTCAGCAAGACATCAAATGATGATAGAAGACGGGAAGTGCTAACTGCACATGCCCAAGGCATAAGATAACAGCGCAGGCGCCGGGACAGTTGAGAACAACGCTGAGGAGGAGGCGCCAAGAGGGCATGAGTGACGGCGGTGCTGCGTCTGCATTACGGGGGGAAGAACTGCCCCCGGGACTGTTTCAAGGTATTTTGGACAAATTGCAAAATCGACTATTTCTGCAGTTACAGCACCAAGAACTAAAAGAGCCACCTTGTCAGAATGCAGCATTAGTGCTGCACAAGTTGGCTCTTTTAGTTACAAATGCCTGGGGGGTGACAGGTTCCCTTTAAGTCTTTGAGGCTGTTGCTTGGCAACCCCGAGCTTCAACTCCCTCCATAAGTTTTCTATGGGATTAAGGTCTGGAGACTGGCTAGGCCATTCCATGACCTTAATGTGTTTCTTTTTCAGCCACTCCTTTGTTGCCTTGGCTGTATATTTTGGGTTATTGTCTTGCTGGAAGACCCAGCCATGACACATTTTTAATGTCCTGGCGGAGGGAAGGAGGTTGTCACTCAGGATTGTACGGTACATGGCTCCATCCATTCTCCCATTGATGTGGTGAAGTAGTCCTGTGCCCTTAGCAGAGAAACACCCCCAAAACATAATGTTCCACCTCCATGCTTGACAGTGGGGATAATGTTCTTGGCTCACAGGCAGCATTTCTCTTCCTCCAAACATGGCGAGTTGAGTTAATGCCAAAGACCTCAATTTTTGTCTCATCTGACCACAGCACCTTCTCCCAATCACACACAGAATCATCCAGGTGATCATTAGCAAACATCAGACGGGCCTGCACATCACATGTGCCTTCTTGAGCAGGGGGACCTTACGTCCACTGCAGGATTTTAAACCTTTATGGCATAATGTGTTAGCAATGGTTTTCTTGGTGACTGTGGTCCCAGCTGCCTTGAGATTATTAACAAGTTCCCCCTGTGTAGTTGTAGTCTGATCTCTCACCTTCCTCATGATCAAGGATACCCCACGAGGTGAGATTTTGCATGGTGCCCCACATCGATGTCGATTCACAGTCATTTTGTATTTCTTCCATTTTCTTACTATTGCACCAGCAGTTGTCTCCTTCTCACCCAGCGTCTTACTTATGGTTTTGTAGCCCATTCCAGCTTTTTGCAGGTCTATGATCTTGTCCCTGACATCCTTATAAAGCTATTTGGTCTTGCCCATGTTGTAGAGGTTAGAATTTGACTGAGTCATTGAGTTTGTGGACAGGAGTCTTTTATAAAGGTGACTATGTAAGACATCTGTCTTCAATGCAGGTAACGAGTTGATTAGGAGCGTCTAACTGGTCTATAGGAGCCAGAACTCTTAATGGTTGGTTGGGGATCAAATACTTATTTCTCACTGCAAAATGCAAATAAATTTATATAATTTATACAATGTGATTTTCTGGATTTTATTTTTGATATTCTATCTCTCAATGTTAAAATTAACCTACCCTTAAAATTATAGACTGTTCATGTCTTTGTCAGTGGCAAACTTACAAAATCAGCAAGGGAGCCAATACTTATTTCCTCACTCTATATACAGTATGAGCCCCCATATAGCTTCTCTATAAACAGTCCACACACAGCCCTCTAGCACAAAGCCTCCCTATATACAGTATGAGCTCTCAAATAGCTCCTTATATAGAGTATGAGCCTTCACATAGCACCTATATATAGTATGAGCCCCCACATGGCCCCGCTATATTCAGTATAAGCCCTCACATAGCCCCCATATACAATATGAGTCCCCACATAGCCCCGATATATATGGTTATAAGCCCCTACATACCCTACATGCAATATAAGCCCCCAAACTCCTTCTATATAAAGAGCCCTCCTATAGAGAGACACATCTCACATTCACACAAATTTAAAAAAAAACATGTTCACCTTGCTTCAGTGCACCCAGTAGATGCAATGTAGTGATGTTGTTGTGCATGCTGTCTCAGTTGCACACTGGTGGAAGAAGGAGTCAGCGGCTTCCTCCACCACCATAACATTAACTTCTATCTACATCCTCAAGAAATCGGGACGCTGGGTGGGGGAGGGCAGCCGCATAGTGTGGTCCATCGGCCAGTGTTTTCTGTCCTTTGGCTGTATCACATTGGAGCAGCCAGAGAGTCAGATGTGGCCAGCGAGCCACATTGCCAGGGTCTGCCTTAGAACATTCTCTTTTATGTAATTGCTGCCAATAGGATGAGACATTGGGGGAGTGAAGTATTTATCAAAACTTCTATAACATGCAAATATTTGTTTGGAATTTAATAGCAAAGAGCAAATAAATTAAAGTGGAAATGAATTCTACTCAAATTTTTCAAAATTATGTAGATCTTTTGTAATTAGCTTCCACATGGATTCAGCAAAAAGGCAGTCTCTGTGCCGCCATTTTTCTGAACCGAAAAAGGGCCATTAAAAGGTTAAAAAACATAACCCTCAACCGTCCGATCCTCGTCGCATCCTCTAGAACCCCACGGCAAGTGCTGAAATCACCGGACCTTGCACGGTAAGCCAGGACTTCCGGCTGTGATGAGGCTTGTGAGGGTCTCATGCATGCGCATGTAAGAGCCATGACCTTTCGCATGTTTCCGCAGTACCTTCTTTGGTCCTATCAGAGGAATAGTCCCAGCTAAGTGTGAGAGGTCCAATATCAGGATTTCAGCACTCGCCGTCAAGATCTTAAAGCGAACCTGTCACCCCCAAAATCGATGGTGAGGTAAGCTCACCGTCATCAGGGGCTTATCTACAGCATTCTGTTATGCTGTAGATACGCCGCCAATGTTACCTGAAAGAGAAGAAAAAGACGTTAGATTATACTCACCCAGGGGCGGTCCCGCTCCGATGGGCGTCTCAGGTCCGGTATAGCACCTCCCATCTTCATTCCATGACGTCCTCTTCTGGTTTTCGCACCGCTGCTCCGGCGCAGGCGTACTTTGTCTGCCCTATTGAGGGCAGAGCAAAGTACTGCAGTGCGCAGGCGCCGGCAAGGTCAGAGAGGCCCGGCGCCTGCGCACTGCAGTACTTTGCTCTGCCCTCAACAGGGCAGACAAAGTACGCCTGCACCGAAGCCGCGGTGTGAAGACCAGAAGAGGACGTCATGGAATGAAGATAGGAGGCGCCGGAGCAGACCTGAGACACCCATTTGACCACGGACCAGCAGCAGGACCGCCCAGGTGAGTATAATATAACATATTTTTCTCCTCTTTCAGGTAACATCGGCGGCTTATCTACAGCATTACAGAATGCTGTAGATAAGCCCCTGATGCCGGTGGGCTTACCTCACCATCAATTATGGGGGTGATAGGTTCCCTTTAAGTCTTGACGAGAATCGGATGGATGATGGTGAGATTTCGAGGGGCCAGAGAGTTGAGTATATGAATTTTGTTTAATTTTTTACATATTGCATTTATTATGTTCTTGGGTCTGGAGAGAGCCCAGAGCATAACATGGGACATTAAATTAATGAACAGTTGAATTCAAATTTTGCCTGATCCGCTAATCTCTAGTGATATGCAAACACCCAGCTCAGGAGTTAGCGTCTCAGACACTAGGGACTATTATAGTTTATTAAGCATTACCAATAAATGAGGTCTGATGTTACATTGCTTTTTGCTTCTACATGGTCTTCTATGTTGCATACCTATCAGTCACTTGGGGTATGTAAACTGTCACCCCGACATCAAAATATTTTTTGTTCTTTATTAACATTTAATCTCCGCACGACCTTGTATTTCTGTTTCATTTCCATTTTGCTATTGTGCTTTGGAACTGTATATGGTTATGGCTTTTTTCCCTGCTAAATAACCCTCTCATAATGACTTATCGCCACACTCTCTATGAACACATTACTATTCATCGTCTTGGCTTTTCATTCAGCAAATCGAAATTTATTATTCCAGAACTATAATATAAACTACCATTTAGTGCCGGTAGGAATTGCCATTATTATGCAATGTTGGCTATTTTTGTTTCTTCTTTTTACGCCCTTGAATCTAAACAAATTTGGCAATGAACAGTAATATTTTATGCAAAAAGAGCATTTCCCAAATACTTGATATTGGTCTTTTACCTATATGTAGACTACATATCTTCATGAGCAATCCCCTCATTATCCTAATGTGAGTAGTCTCAAGGCTAAGTCTAAGTTTCATCTAATCTTAGTTGTTGACAGCCCATTTTCCCTTAATGTCAGTCCATAAGCACACCGTCAGACTGGACTAGCAGAGTATAATAGGAACTTCCATTTGGCTCAGGAGCTGAGGAATCAAAAGACCAAGTCATCCCATTTGAAGGAGACTTTGGAACCAATCACATTCTACTGGGTTTATACTGTATCAAGTGATTCAGGAATATCTTCTTAGAAGGAGTGCGGTCATCAGAATTCGCCAGGGGCCTGGAGGATCTTAGTTATTAGGAAAGATTAAAAAGATTTTATTTAGTCTTGAGAAGAAATGTCTAAGAGGGGGTTATTAATGATGAACGAGCGTGCTGGTACAAGGTGTTATCAGAGCATGCTCATGTGCTAACCAAGTGTCTTCGGCGTCCTGTTTCTTAGACAATTCCTGCATGTGTTGCAGCTTTCGAACAGCCAGTAGACATGCAGCCGCGGGGACTCGAACATATTTGTTGAGCACGCCGAAGACGATCGGTTAGCACACGAGCATATTTGCTCATCACTAAGGGTCAATATGATCAAAGTCTCTTCCATGTAAAACTTCATCAACAGGCAACAAGTGCACTCCTTCCATCTGGTGCAAAAGTGGTTCAATCTCCAGAGGAAACAAACCTTCTTTACTTTGAGAACCAATATATCTGACCTCAGAAGAGAATAACATAAATACTCGTGTGAAATTCTTGTTCTGAATATTCATCCAATTGTTCGACATTCGGGATCGGGAGGGAAAAATTTGTTCTTCTAGAACAGGATGGGTCATGGTTTATGGATGTACCTTTACCCTTACCTTAGCTCATCTCCTATCCATCGTTTGCGCTTGATGGACATATATCTTTTTTCACCCATACTATGTGACAATTAACCCCTTAAGTATGCCGGATATTTTTAATTTTTGTGATGTCATTTTTTTCCTTCCCTTGTTCCAAGATCTATAACTTTTACAACATACGTCACCATATGAAAGCTTGTTTTATACAGGACGAGTTGTAGTTTTGAATGACACTGTTCATTTTACCGTGTCATATACTGAAAAATGGGGAAAAAATTCCAAGTGGAGGGAAATGGTGAAAATAATTTTCAGTTCCGCCATTGTTTTGGGGGTTTTGTTTTACAGTGTTCTTTTCCAGTAAAAATGACCTGGCAAGATAGTATGATTATGGTGATACCAAACTTATAAGGTTTGTTTTTAGATTTTAGTGGTGATACAAAATTCGGAACCCTGTAAAAAAAAATTGGTGTAGCCGCTTTCTCAGACCTGTAACTTTTTTATTTTTTCATCTATGGAGATGGACGAGGATTTGAAGCTGAAATTTTTATTGACAACTTTTTGGGATACAAATGACACTTTCATGGCTTTTATTGTTTTTCTTTTTGGAGAAGTACGGCAAACAACAAATGGCAATTCTGTCATTTTGAGGAGGACTTGAACCTACAATCAATTGATTGCTTATGCTATTTCCTGTAGCAGCATATGATTGCAGAATGTAGTGAAAGTGTGTTCTATAAAGCCAAGTCTGTAGCTGACTTTGACAGGAGGACTAAGATGGCAGTTATGGAGTTCTTTAGCAGGAACCCAGCTGTCATGGTGACCCGCAGTCGTGCTCCGGGGGCCATTTGGGTCAGTGCACTCAGACATTAATAGCATCATTTAAATAATTAGTTCTAAGAGGAAAGGCGTGCACTCTGGGAGTGTGGAGCTGGTGCAGGCTGAACCTGGATTGGATCCAGACAACTCAAATTCGAAGAGAACAACCGCACTCAGATTATGAATTTGCGTCATAAATGTGAATTTTTAATAGGGAACACCACAGTGATTAATCAAGTGTTGAGGTAACTTTTCGACCCCTTGATGGGCCTTTATCAAACCTCACTGTAAAAACATAGAAAATCAATATATTAGAGATCGTATAAAAGACCACAAAGCAAAATCATTTAAATAAATAAACTGCAGCGATCGGATTAAGCTCTGGACACTTCAGTTCCAGGCGGATGCTGACTTTGTAACACAGCTGGCATCTGCTGTTTATGAAGCAGAATCAGCTCCTGAGCCAGCCTCATACAGCCCATAGTGACCTATGATTGAAAATTTACATCATAGGCCATTACAGAGTTACAATAGGGATTTAGTTGAAGCTCTAATTGTATATTTTACACTCCTCAACATTAAAATTGGGGGGGGGGAATTGTGGAATAATGGAAATCAAAAGGACAGTAGACATGTTATTGATCTGCAAATTATGAAAAAAAGAAAATAAAGTTTTCGAAACATCTCAATGTATTCAGAATGAGCACGTTGTGCAGACATAGAGGCATTTAACATGCCTTGGGCAGATAATCAACAATGTTATTAATGGTTGTGTGAGTACTTTTCTGCCACGCTGAATGCACTTAGGTAAATCATCTAGATCCTCTGCTGGCAGTTCCTTATGCAAATGCCAACCAATGACATCACAGGTGTGCTCGATGAGAGTCAAGTCTAGAGATGGTCATGGTAGCACATTTGGATCACCCAGGCTGCTCACATTAACACGAACAACATGCAGCCTGACATTGCTGTGTTGAAAAATGGCTCCTGAGACTTATTGGAGAAATGGCCGTACAACTGGTTCCACAACCAAATCAATGTACTGTAAGTCTGAGCTGTTAGTATACCTAGGATGAAGACTACAGGAGCCTGGTTACCGTACATCATACCACCCCACACTGTAATCCCGAGAGTACGACTGATGTAATATTCCGTCATTAAAGTCTCTTCATGGTGTGACCCACATGGCCTCGTCAGATTCAAAGAATGTCGAAAAGTGATCAGTTCTGTACTACAGGTGTAATTAGATGTCACATACCAAGCCTAAGACATCAAACAGTGTCTACACTGACCTGTGGCCAGGACCAACATGTGGCCCTCCAAGCCATTGTGTTCAGCGCCTAATCTTCTGTATGCAGTAGTTTCCATGTCAGAGGAAAGAAAACAAAGCACACTCCTCAGAAACAGGGATGAGGAAGCAGGAAGACATCTCTCTTTAGCCGTATCAAGAGGCTAGGTTTCCATGATTCCTGTTTAGTGCAACAGAGAGGCATGTGGGAGTTAGAATGGTGGCTCCTCTGCATACAGCTCTTGTGATTATGCAGCCAGCTACTACAACACCCATAGTCTTCAATGGAGAGAGTTGCTTTTGAAATGCCATAAACTGCTGAAACATTAATACTCATTTCAGTTTTAATGCCACCCTTGAAAGTAGTTAATTATAACATTGTGGTTCTAGGACCAGTACATTTTATGCACTGCTGGTCTAAATGAACCATCAGAAGGTGTTTGCACGACAAAGGGCTGCGAGCCAGACCTCCAGCTACAGGTTCTCTATTCACCTCACGCCACTCCTCTCAATGGCTGTCATGGTGCAGAGCAGGATGGCAATGGAGGATGAAATGGAGTCTGTCTACTTCAGCAATGAGTACCACTTTTGCCTCGGATGCAATGGCCGGAGGATGGTCTGCAGACCACTTAGGCAATGTCATGATGAAGCTTTCATGAGGTAATATGAAAGTGTGCCAGGTGCCATTTTTCCACATGACCACGCTGGTTTTCATGGCGTAAACGTGCTACTATTGCCTGCAGTGTCTCCAGACTTGTCTCATATTGAGCATGTTTGGGACGTCATTGATTGTAGTTTGCAAACAGCCACAGATCTTGAAGATTTGATGCCCAGTGCATTCAGCGAGGCAGGAAATTCCTCAGTTAGCCATTAATAACCTCATTAATGGCTGCTTAGGAGTGTAAGTGCGGGGATTTCTACGCTTGATGCTCCTACTGGTATATTGAGCTGTTTTGAAAATTTGTTTTCATTTTTTAATTATTTACATATCATTCAAGAGAAACTGCCACCAGATTGGGGCTACTTAATCTGATAGCAGCATAATATAGAGGTACAGACCCTGATTTCAGCAATGTGTCACTTAGTGGGCTGCTAACTATAGATCGATAAAATCATTGTTTTACAAGTAAGAGATTATCACTAGAGGACTAGTAAATCTGATGCCATGTAGTCCAATCACACCTCCACCACCACTGATTGGCAGCTTTCTGCCTATACACAGTGTACACAGAAAGCAGCCAATCACTGTTGTGGGCAGGGAACAACACAGCCAAGCATTCAGAGAACTGGTAGATCTGCGGCAGATAAAACAGTTTAACTATTAATCCTGTGATTTGTATAAATGCATGACTTTTACTTCTTGCAGTCTCAATGTTGAAGAGCGTATATTTATGTATCATTGCGATAGAGACAACCCAACTATGAAATCCTCATATATTAACGCCTTCCCGACATCGGACGTACTATATCGTCCGATGTCGGGTCCCCTGCTTTGATGTGCGCTCCGGCGGTGAGCGCACATCAAAGTCGCGACATGTCAGCTGTTTTTTACAGCTGACATGTGCGCGCAATAGCGGCGGGTGAAATCGCGATCACCCACCGCTATTAACTAGTTAAATGCCGCTGTCAAACGCAGACAGCGGCATTTAACTACCGCATCCGGCCGGGCGGCCGGAAATGAGCGCATCGCCGACCCCCGTCACATGATCGGGGGTCGGCGATGAGTCAGGAAGGTAACCATAGAGGTCCTTGAGACCTCTATGGTTACTGATCGCCGGTGGCTGTGAGCGCCCCCCTGTGGTCGGCGCTCACAGCACACCTGCAAATCTGCTATATAGCAGCGATCTGATGATCGCTGTTATGTAGCAGAGCCGATCGGGCTGTGCCTGCTTCTAGCCTCCCATGGAGGCTATTGAAGCATGGCAAAACTTTAAAAAAAAAGTAAGAAAAAATGTGAAAAAAATAAAAAAAATATAAAAGTTTAAATCACCCCCCTTTCGCCCAATCAAAATAAATCAATAAAAAAAATATCAAATCTACACATATTTGGTATCGCCGCGTTCAGAATCGCCCGATCTATCAATAAAAAAAAGCATTAACCTGATTGCAAAACGGCGTAACGAGAAAAAAAATCGAAACGCCAGAATTACGTTTTTTTGGTCGCCGCGACATTGCATTAAAATGCAATAACGGGCGATCAAAAGAACGTATCTGCACCAAAATGCTATTATTAAAAACGCCAGCTCGGCATGCAAAAAATAAGCCCTCACCCGACCCCAGATCACGAAAAATGGAGACGCTATGGGTATCGATAAATGGCGCAATTTTATTTATTTTTTTTTTTGCAAAGTTTGGAATTTTTTTTCACCGCTTAGGTAAAACATAACCTAGACATGTGAGGTGTCTATGAACTCGTACTGACCTGGAGAATCATAATGGCAGGTCAGTTTTATCATTTAGTGAACCTAGCAAAAAAAACAAACAAAAAACAAGTGTGGGATTGCACTTTTTTTGCAATTTCACCGCACCTGGAATTTTTTTCCCGTTTTCTAGTACACGCCATGGTAAAACCAATGGTGTCATTCAAAAGTACAACTCGTCCCGCAAAAAATAAGCCCTCACATGGCCAAATTGACGGAAAAATAAAAAAGTTATGGCTCTGGGAAGGAGGGGAGTGAAAAACGAAAATGGAAAAACGAAAAATCCCACGGTCATGAAGGGGTTAAGATTATACAGTAAATACTATAGGAATTAAAATTGGCAATTGGCAATATATTATCATTAAAAGTAAAGATAACAAATACCCTTCTGAGATTTTACTAGTTAAAAAGGTAAAAATAAATATGATCAAAAGTCTGATATATTTTAACTACTGAAAAGCACCAAAAAAATTACAACTTGTCTTAAAAATATATATTTATAGCTAAAATAAGGGTGAGATGTTTTGAATGTAGATAATGAAATAATTAAAAAAACAAATGTTGAGCTATACAGTATAGATATTAATTGGTGCATTTCATAGGCCATATTCACACATTCGGGATTCTGCCAGGATATAGGTATGGATTACACTTCTAAATTCTGGATGGCTCTATCCAATATAGTCCTCTTCCTTCTAGAGAGGCTATTTATATATTTAAATTCCCAGAGGAGCAATTTATGGCCTATTAGTCTCCTTACACCAGCTTGGCACGCTCCGCAAGGAAAAATGTTCCCCTTTAGACCCCCAGTAGAAACCATTATCATTCTGCCGGTAATGGGCAGGAATAGAGTATTTTGCACTGTATTGACATATGTGGGAGAAAAAAAAAATCTGCATGGAATAATAAATGTGTTACACACTATAAAATTTACCTCTGTTGGGATGATTTAGTTAAAG